>NW_011494889.1:2526507-2559480 GCF_000754665.1 Bison bison bison | reverse complement strand
CTCAGTATAAATCAGTCATAACTGCATGCTGCCACTGCTACTACTAAGTCGCTTCAGTCGTGTCCGACTCTGTGCGACTGCATACAGGGGCTCAATTCCATTTGGACCAAGCTTCTCACTGTCTTTCCATTTTTCTTTCCTCTGTGTTAGCACTGTGTGCCATTCATGGGAATCTTCTGGCAGTCCAATAGTTAGGACACTATACTTTCACTACTAAGGGTGTGGGTCCAGCCCCGGTCAGGGAACTAAGATCCCGCAAGTCATGCACTGCAATCAAAAAAAAAAAATAGTCAAGTGGCATTCATTGTGTTAGCACGTGTATCATTCATGCATTCAGGCAGGCAGGCAAATTCACCACCAACAGTTTTAACTGGCATGCTATCTTCTCAGACTCCAGGGTAAGTAGAACATGTCTTTTCCTAACAGTTCAAACAGAAGTCCTGAAATTCATCCTCAGATCATGTTCCCACTTGCAGAATTTTGGGAAAGGGTCCCTTCCCCCTCCCTCCACAGCCGGAGGAAAACCAGTGAGTGCCACTGAAGGAGGCCCAGTGGATATCCAGCAGGTGAAAATAAAAGATGTTCTCAACAGTCATTTACCAACGGAAAGCATCTTGATAACTTGGAGGAAACAGTATGACTTATCCACCCATGGTCCATTTTCTCTATTCCTTCTTCCTGGCTGACGGAGTCTCAATTTAGCTTGCTTGGAAATACGCCCAGTTTCAGGCCATGAATCATAACTGGTTTAAACTAAGATTAATAAACACACTTCCCTTTTCCAGATTATTTAATGAGTGGATTCATAACAAACTCTGGTGGCTAAGACGAAGAGAAAATCTGCTGGGGAGGTGTATTTCTGGGAAAGATTTTGCTCCCTGAAGGGAAAAGAGGTCCAGGCAGAGAGTTCACTCGCTGTCCTGCCCACCCCTGAGCCCACTCTCGGTTCCTGCCTTTGGACATCATTTCACAGGGATGTGATGCCTGGAGCTGCTGCAACCATCCAGTAAACCGGAAGGAGAAGGCCAGCAGAATAAGCAGAGACTCCAGCTCAGAGCCCTTGAGGTCATGGAACTGCTCATCCAGCTCTAGAGCTACCACATCCAGGCTGCTTGTTAGGAAAACAGTATCTATGAAGCTGGGTTTTCTGTTTCTTACCACTAATACATTCTAACTCTTCCATGACTATTCACTATGAACACACATAAGCCTCTCTTTATGCAGCAGCAGCAGGCAAGGAAGAAGCAGGCTTTCAGCCAACCACCCATTGCCAAGTTAAAACTACCCGTATTATCGCCAACCCATAACGAAAAAAGAAACACAAGCCACAGATGCCCATTCTGCCCTTGACTCTCCACCACTCTTTCCCTTGACTTAGGTTGAACCCCATGAAATTGATATTTAGCCCTTTCTGACCTACAAGAAAAAAAAGCTATTTCATATGGTTCAATCTAATATAATCTCTTTACCAGTAGGGATGTTCTTTTATACCCCTATACAAGGCTGTCTCTATGTTAACAAGTATTGTTGTTGCTGTTCAGTTGCTAACTCGTGTCCAACTCTTTGCGACCCCATGGCACTGCAGCATGCCAGGCTTCCCTGTCCTTCACTGTCTCCCGGAGTTTACTCAAACCCATGTCCATTGATTCAGTGATGCCATCCAACCATCTTATTCTCGGATGCCCCCTATTCCTCCTGCCTTCAATCTTTCCAACTATAGAACCTGAGAAATCATTTCCCAGCCATAGTGAATCTTTGAGCAACATTTGGAAAAAATAATAATAGTAAACAATGCTAGAGGAGATGTGACAGGGGCAGCTGTTGTTGAGTCACCCTAGGGAATAGGCTTCCTGCTCATCGACTGGGTTCCCAACCGTGGTCTCTGGACACTCTAGACTAGCACTAGCCAACAGAACTTTCTACAGTAAAGGAAACATTCTGCTCTGTGCTGTCCAATACGGTAGTCACTAGCCACATATGGCTGCTCAGGTCACTTGAGCATGTGAGATGGGGCCTAGTATGACTGAGAAACTGAATTTTAGTGGCATTTAATTTGCATTAATTTCAACTTCAATAACCACATGCTGGCTGGTGCTGACCACACTGGACAGTGTAGCTCTAGATTCTTAATGACTGTTTCCAAGGCCTCGTTTCAATGGCAGAGACTGACCTTGGTCCTGCTCCATCATTTCCAGTAAAGTTAACTCTTATGGTAAGTATGACCTAAACAGCAGATTGCAGAAAAAGCAATAACCAGCCTGAATCCTGAGCTAAGTCTGGTTGGAGAAGGTCAAGGCTGTGTGCTGTGCCCCAGTCACTCGATAGGACGGATGCTCGCTGCAGAGCAGGATATAATACACAAAGGCTGAAAAACCAGCAAGTGTTCTGGTTCACTTCTCCCCAGAAATTAAGCCTGAGGAAACCTCAGGCACTAATATCATCTCTTCAGTTTGGGTCTTTATTTAAGGGTGGTGAGGAATGTTGGTGACAGTTCAGTATTGTCCACAAGTTTCTCAGTCTCAATTGGGGTAAAACCAAACCTGTCGCAAGAAATGAAAGTGTCTGTGAATGTCTATGGTCCTCTTTCCCAACTCAGAATTCTGCTTGTTGCAGCAGGGGTCTAAAACCAAGCTAAAAGAACTTCATCTCCATTCATTTATCTATCAGTTTAGTATACAGAATGTCTCCTATGGGCCAAGAATCTCTGTATGGTCTGAAGATACAGAGATGAGCAGAACAAAGCCCCTGTATGCAAGTAGTTTACTTTCAAGTGGCTCATTCTAAAAAGGCTTTTTGAAAATTATACCTGGAATGATCCTGCAGACAACACATATTCTTAAACAAGGTACCCTAGCAGTTTTCCTATTGAAAACGAGGTTCCTTTGGAGAAGAGCTTAGTATCCTAAGCAATTTGCAAACATTCTACTCATTTGCACCCCTTTCAATGTCAGAATCTCTCCCAGGCTATGAGAGCAGGCTTCTAGTTTGGGGTTTCAAAGAAATTTTGAGACGTGTTGCATATATCATGGTAAGGAAGGTGATGACTGCCTTAACACATGTTCCATGCAGGACCTAGGAACAGCTTGATTCCTCAGAACAACCAAGGAAGTGAATAAATACCTCAAAGGCTCTGTGTGGTGAGCAGCTCAAGACATCAGCATTCTCTTCTGATCTCTCCAGAGTTTTAAACAACCTAATATTTTTAAACTCTGATTAGAAGATTCCAGGACTAGATATCTCTACAACATATTGAAGCCTGCGGGCTCATTCTGAGAATAGTCCAAAAAAAAAAAGACACCATCAGTATAGATCTAAGGGTACAACTGTAGGAAAACTTAGCTTGCAAATTGACTGCAGTGACTTCTTGGTCGATCTATGTGTAGTTTTGTTACCAAATTGGCCAACTGGACCTGTGTAGAGGTCCTAGCCTGGCCAGAGAGGGAGGCTGTTTTTCCAATAGGATTCAAGTAGCCAATAACAAAACAGATGCTGAGACTGGAACAGCACAAGCTTTATTCAATGGCCAAAAAAATGGAGAAGTGGGAACTTCGTTCACAAATCAACTTCTCAACCCAGTTCGTATGGAGACATCACATATGTAGGAGGATTGAAGTAAAAGGAAAGGATTTGTGGGAGGAATAGTCATGAGTTATCTAAGAACAGGGGTGTGGTTTGGACCCGGAATTGATGCAACTCTCCTTTTCAGTCCTTGTATGGGCTTTTCCAGTTGTTGTCATGGCAACTGTCAATGAGCATGGTGCTGGTGGGTGTGTCATAACATGCTAACGTATTACAATGAGCATATAATAAGGCTCAAGTGGAAGTCAAATCTTCCACCATCTTGGACCCAGTTGGCTCTAACCAGTTCTTGTTTTTTTTTCTCTTTGCAGCTTCCTCCTAAAACTTAGATAAGAGTAACTGGTTTCTGTTCAAGGGAGGGGCAGGAGTGTGATTCTGGGGCAAGCCTCAATAACAGTTTCATTCATTCACTCACTGAACAAATACTGATTTCATGCAGACATGCCCAGAAATGTAATAAGTGCAGGAATCTCAAAGATTTAAAGATATATGGTATCTGATCTGAGGAAATTATAAATAAATTTAACTAATTTATTTATTAAATAAACTATAATAGAAGGGAAATAAGCTTCGGTACCTCTGAGAGCAGAGAGGAAAAGCCCTGAGCTGAGGTTTGTGAGGAGCGGGTGTCAGAAAAAGCTTCTCAGGGGAAGCCATACTGAGCTGAGTCTTGGAGAATTATCTGAAAATGATTATGATTAGAAGTGATTCTTAACTGTCACAGTGCATCAGAACCAGCTGGGAAAGAATCAAAGCCTGAGCCCATTCCAGGCCAATTAAATAAGCATTTTTGGAGGGAAGGCCCAGGCACAGGTGTTGTCCAAAGCTCTCAGGTGATTTTCATGTGCTGCTAGGGTTGAAAACCACTAATCTTGGAACTAGAGTGATAAGCAAGGGACGCTTCCTCTCTGTTGACCTTCTCGGGTCAGAAAAGTATTAAGTAGTCAGTGTAGGGTTAAGGCCTCGCTTTCTTCTTTTAAAAATACCATTCAAATTTCCACCTATTTTCTTACACAAGCGTCTCACTTCATTAAACTATAACCATACTCGTTGTTCCAGTTTTCCTGGCATTCAGAGGAATGCCTCCCTGGCCTGGAGGCCATACAACACTCAAACCCAAGACAAGACAATCAGTAACTGCTGTCCAACTCATCAAGAAAGAAAACACTAGGTGAGCCATCAACACTAAGATATGCATCTGGTCCTTAAACAATGGCCTGAGGTCACAGAAAAGGTCGGGGGATGGAGACTCAATGTCTTAGGAAAACTCAAGGACTGAGAGATCAAAAAAGGCCACAAAATTGACAAACTATGCATGATGACTTTTAAACCCACCGGTCAGGGATTGCATACATCCGGACCCCTAAACCAACCAAAAATGAACAGGTCAGTGTTGGCAAAGATATAAACTGTTGTGATTCTCACTGTTTTGGGACAATTTTCCCCCTCTCAGTCTCCATGCTGAGAGCTTTGTACCTTTACTCTCTGAAATAAAACTTTGCCTGTGCAAGTGTCTGCATGTTCATGGATTCTATTCTTTGGTTTCGTGAACAAGAGCTTGGATTCACGTTTCAGGGTTAGCGTGGAACCAACACAGGATTAAAACTAGACAAAACTCTACTTCATGATCATTGCAATGAACTAGCACAGCAGAAACAAATGACTGCTTCACACCCCACAACAGGCACTTGCATTAGCAAGACCAAGACATGAGAACAATTCAGCAATGGATGGTTTATGTGGAGAAAAATATGGCTGAAATTAAATGGTTCCAGAAAAATTTGAACCCTTAGTCTGGAGCAAATGTTTTATGGCTTAAATATACTTCCAACTTAACCTTGATTTAAGCCTTAAAATTAAAGCAGCACAAAACCGGGGAAAGAAACAGAAGTCCTGGCCTATTTATATACACCCCAAGCCCCACATCCTCTGTCCCCATGAGAAAAATTACACATAAATACGACTAAGCTAAACACCTAGAGTTGGAAAGAAGGAACATAGCGGGTAAAATGAAAAGAAGGATATAAAGTACAATAAGAGGTTCGATTTTTTTCTAAAAGATTTTGCATGTAACTCAGCATATCCCTCTTTCTAGTTTGTATCACGTACCTTTATAAAAATAGAATTTACCAGCAGGGATCAATCAGCCCATGGATTATGTTGATTGAAATCATGGTTCCTGCAGCCAGGGCCCAAGGTGAGAGGCCAAAAAAAATAAGAGACAATTCGATGGGGATGAGCTGTGCAGGCAGCAGGAAGAGCTAGTCCCTCCCTGACCCCCTGGCCAAGCAGGTAACCAATGCCCTGCTCTTTCCTAGGCAGGGCGTCAGTCATCCCCTTGGTCAATCCCCATATAAAGGTGCTAATGGGTCTCCTCACATTCCTTGGGTCTGTTTAAAGTACAGCTTTATGGCACTTCTCTGGCAGTCCAGTGGTTAAAATTTCACCTTCCAATGCAGGGGGTGTGGGTTCAGTCTCCAGTAGGGGAACTAAGATCCCACATGCCTCAGGGCCCCAAAAAAACAGAACTTAAAACAACAGAAGCAATATGGTAACAAACTCAATAAAGATCTTAAAAATGGTCCACATCAGGTTCCTGTTGATGTATGGCAGAAACCAACACAATATTGTAAAGCACTTGAACATGAAAGTCGCTCAGTTCTGTCTGACTCTTTGCAGCCCCATGGACTATACAGTCCATGGAATTCTCCAGGCTGGAATACTGGAGTGGGTAGCCTTTCCCTTCTCCAGGGGATCTTCCCAACCCAGGGATCGAACCCAGGTCTCCCACATTGCAGGCAGATTCTTTACCAGCTGAGCCACAAGGGAAGCCCAAGAATACCGGAGTGGGTAGCCTATCCTTTCTCCAGGGGATCTTCCCGACCCAGGAATTGAACCAGGGCCTCCGGCATTGCAGGTGTATTCTTTACCAACTGAGCTACCAGGGAAACCCAGAATTTGAGTTCTCTGCCAAGAGGAGGTGATCAGTCTCCAATCCTCATCTCAGGCTGAGGCCCTTCGACCTGATTCCTGCATCCAGAACTAGGGGATTAGGAAAAAAGGGGAAGGTTAGGAAGTGTTAAGGAGAGGAAAGAGAGAGGGAAGGGGAGAGAGGTCAAAAAAGTCTCTTGTTCCTTACCCAGTTGGGGCACTCTGGCCAGTTGTCCATGTCAGGAGGAGACCAGGGACAAAAGGGTCCCAGTTGCAGCCACTGGGTCTGGTCCATTGGCAGGCAAGCTGGCCCCTGAGTACCCCGAGTGGTCAGGATGTCAGTCGCAGCAAAGAAGAGTCCCCGCCAGAGTCGCCATTTGTTGCAGGAAGGGGGACCCCTTCCAGGGCCCAACACTGGGCTCCTGTCTAACACTCGGAAATGAACCGTTCGAGACAACACATGTGCTGAAAAAGCAAGAGATTTTATTGGAAAAGGGCACCCAGGTGGAGAGCAGTAGGGTAAGGGAACCCACTTGTCCTTCAATTAAAAATAAAATTTTTTAAATGTCTTAAATAAAGTATGCTGCTGCTGCTGCTAAGTCACTTCAGTCGTGTCCGACTCTGTGCAACCCCACAGATGGCAGCCCACCAGGCTCCCCCGTCCCTGGGATTCTCCAGGCAAGAACACTGGAGTGGGTTGCCATTTCCTTCTCCAATGCATGAAAGTGAAAAGTGAAAGTGAAGATGCTCAGTCGTGTCCGACTCTTAGCGACCCCATGGACTGCAGCCTACCAGGCTCCTCCATCCATGGGATTTTCCAGGTAAGAGTACTGGAGTGGGGTGCCATTGCCTTCTCTGTAAATAAAGTATAGCCTTAATATTTACACCATGATTTTCTTTCTGTATCTGCCTCAAAATCACTACAGTCAATTAAGAATACCTGTCTTCAGGATGTTAATTTGATAACTTGCCTTCTTTGTGAGAATCCTTGGTTATTAAGAACATGTTTCCCTATTGTAAATCCTGCACTAGGGCTCCTCAATGTTTTTGTTGTTAACTTTACCTTCCTAGGGTTTATCATCTGCCTCACAAGGTTCTTTCCCCAAGACAGGAGTAAAGAGAGGCCCACTTCCTACCAGAGTATAAAGATGACTGACAGAAAAAATGTCACATGGGTGACAGAAGTTCAGAATCAAAGACCCCTGAACAAAAACATTAGATAAAGCTAATCTGGTCCTTATGAATTTCAGTGTTCTTCTCCCTGAGAGGTACAGGTGATACTTGGTGATGGCTTAGTTGCTAAGTAGGGTCCAGTTCTCTGTGACCCCATGGACTGTAGCCCACCAGGCTCCTCTGATCCTGGGATTTCCCAGGCAAGAATACTGGGGTGGGTTTCCATTTGCTTCTTCAGGGGATCTTTGCAACCCAGAGATCGAATCCAGGGGTCCTGCGTTGGCAGGTAGATTCTTTACCACTGTGACACCAGGGAAGCCCACGGGTGATACCTAGGGAAAGTGTAATAAGAATAATAACACCAATTAGTAGTAGTAGTAAAGCTGTTATCATCATTGTCATAATCAGGAATAACACTAATACTAATTAGAAGGCTGCTTTGCTTCCCTCACATAAATCGCAGTCAACAAAGGAAGTCATCAACTTTAGTAAACAGGCACATCCTGTGAGTTTTGAAGGGCTTCAGTGACGTGGGTGTTGAATGCTGGACAATTGTTTGATGGTACAGTATAGTCTCCTGGGCTCACCCCTAGTATCTCCAAACCCAGAGTCAGCCAAGTCTCATGATAATAATCATAGTAATATGCTGTGTGCTTAGTCGTTCAGTTGTGTCTGACTCTGCGACCCCATGGACTGTAGTCCACCAGGCTCCTCTAACCATGGAATTCTCTAGGCCAGAATACTGGAGAGGGTCGCCATTCCATTCTCCAGGGGATCTTCCCAACCCAGGGATGGAACCCAGGTCTCGCGCATTGCAGGCGGATTCTTTACCATCTGAGCCACCAGGGAAGCCCAATCATAGTAATAACTGCTACTTATTAAGTGCTCACTATATTCAAATGTTGAGCTGAACGGTTACAAACCTTATTTCATTGGCAAAATAACCCAAGGGGGTAGGTATTACTATTAACTCCTTTTATAAATGATGGAACTGAGGCTGAAAGGGTTAAAATAACTGACCATCACACATGACCCAGCGATTCGACCCTGATCTGCCATGCATGGATCTCGAGAGACACGGATGTGAAAAGCGTAGGTTGGACTGAATTTTGACCCTGAAGGCTAGCTTCTAGCCCTGCCCAGGCTGCTTTGTATCTCCAAACCTCAGTTTCCTTGTGGTAAAATGAGGCCAGGCCTCCCACCCAGCCTGTGTCACAGTTACTGCAGTGACCGAATGAAAAAGACTGGCTCTGAGGGCAGGTATCACCTCTGTCTTGCATCTCTGGCGTTTTGCATTCAATAAATGTTTACGGAAGAAACAACGCATCCAAAGGTGCTTGGGAAGCTGTAGGATATCATCAAGTCCAAACGCATGAGACTCCTAAAGCGCTAGAGTCCGCAGCCCGCTTTGGTGAGGGCTCGCTCTGCTCCCCAGAGTGCTTGTGGATTCATGGCCCAACCTCGGGCCTCCAAACCTGGCGGTCCAGTGGTTAGGACTCCGTGCTTTCCCTGCCGAGGGTCAGTTCAATCCCTGGTTGGGGAACTAAGATCTTGAAAGCCTTGGGGTACGTCCAGAAAAGAACACATTTCTCCTCAAAGAGAATCACTCTAGAAGCTGAGGTATCAATGCCTATTCAGGGAAGTACTTCAGCCCTCCTAAGGCTGAGATAAGCCCGGCCCCGAACCTGACAAAAACAGTGTGAGTTTACGCATCTTGGTTTATGGGATAAATCAGCTAAATATGTTCCTGGCCTGCCATTTCTGCACACTTCACAGGCTAATGCCCTGAGGACAAAGCTCCCTCTGAGGTCTGTTCAGCATCATGGGAACTCAAGTCGGCAGGGTTCATAGGGGTCACCTTCACCCCACCAGCCCCCATCATTACAGGAAAACTGAGAGGGTCAGGGGTACACACAAGAGATGAAGTAGCACACAAAATCCAAAGATATCCCATTGCCAGAACATTCATATTTGCCCACTACAACACATGGGGTGCCCCAGCTCCAGGATCCAGGTAAAATTCTGCCCCTACTTCCACTCTTAAAATAGCTTATCACTTCCCAGGCCCTGAAACAGAAGCTGGGTTGGGAGAGTGGGTGGAGCCATCTGGCTTTCTACCTCAGTCTCCTAAAATACCCCAGGAGGCCCAGAAAGGCCTCAAAGGGGAGAGGGTGTCACCATAGCGCTGCCTGGGGACAGATCATCTAGTAGGGATGATGCCAGGAAGGCAGAGGCTAAGAAAATATGCTGCAAGGTCTGCAGGCTGCCCCCTCTGTTCAGCGCTGTTCTGTCCACAGGCACCAAATGGCCCATCAGCTCCTGCCAGGCCAGCCAGAGCCAGGGCCCAGGCTCCTGGAGCAGTCTATGGAGACCTCTCCCACGAGAACCAGGCCCCACAATCTGGGGTGTGCAAAGGGTTCTTGCAGGCCCAGCCCAAAAGGCCAGAAGCCCACGACCCTTCATGATAGCATTTTTGCTTTGAAAACCAAGAATCTGCTGTCTGTGGCCTGTGGCGTGAGCTGTGCTTTGAAAATACAAGGATGACTAGGACTCCCACCATCAAAGTTCACATTCTCGTGGAAAAGCCACAGATGGGGCCAAATAGTACAGTTGTCACTGCATATGAACTGAGGCCGCACATGACGGGCTTCGTGTGCCATGCTGGAGCATATGGATTATATGTCTGCACTTGCGATCTCTAGATTTTGTGGGCTGCAAAAGATGACCCAGAGGGTGAAGGAAGAAAATATTAAATCATCCACCTATTTATTTTTATACAAATAAACACAAAAATAAGATCTATTAATATTCATATAAGCAACGACTTTCACACCTTCACCAGGTCCGCTCATTAGTGATGATCACACATCACTGAGGGTCTCCAGGGATCCTGGGAGCATGTAGACATTGGTGGGACAGTGGCAATTTCATTTGTGGCAGCACCACGTGACCTACTCCATACAAACCTAAGTCAGTGGAATTACACAACAGATCTAATTTTTAACTAACCACCCCAAAAAGGGGATAGTGAAAGTTGTTCAGTCGTGTCCGACTCTTTGTAACAGTGAAAGTTGCTCAGTCGTGTCCGACTCTTTGTAACCCCATACTATACAGTCCATGGAATTCTTCTGGCTAGAATACTGGAGTGGGTAGCCTGTCCCTTCTCCAGGGGATCTTCCCAACCCGGGGATCGAACCCAGGTCTCCTGCACTGCAGGCGGATTCTTTACCAGCTGAGCCATGAGGGAAGCCATTTTTTTTAATCTAAAAAGAAAATATGGGTTGATGTAATAATGCAAGACCAAGAATATGAATACCAAGAAAAAGGCAACCCTGACACATTGTTAGCAACAACAATATAATCAGATCTCACACATCAGCCAGAAAGTTTTTAAATTACCCAGAAGACAATTTGAAATGTAGCTTTACATTTACTGTTGGTAATGAACCTAATCATAAGCGTAAATGGTGCCTGAGATATTAGCGAATGATAGTAGAGAAACCATAGCAATTAACAAAGCATTTTAAAATATTGCTTGCATTATCTTTAATATGTCTTTTCTGAATTTTTATGCATGATGTGTTGGTACTGTAATGCACGTACAAAATTACAAATAAATGAGTGTGCATCTGCTGGGAGTGCACACGCAACACATTTCACTGCCAACAGTGGGCATTCAAAACGCCTTGGAAGTGACTGCCTTAAAAGATGCCATCCAGAGATAGCCTACACCCCCATCCCAACCCCGCTCCTTCCCGAGGCCTTCTTTGGCTTTTGCACTTGGCAACAGAAGGAAAAGTGTTAAGAAGCAAAGCTAGGCATTGCCATGTTCACAACTTTGTCAAAGACCGTCCCAAAGCATAAGACCTCCCGCTTTAACCAGACTGTTCCTTTCCGCCATGGCCACGTGCCAGAGAGGAAACAGATCCAGCTAAATTCAGCTCTGCCACTCGTAGAGATTTAGGGCAATTCACAACACTTCCACGCATGCAAAGTAAAGTTGCTGTACTAGGTGCTTTTATTTTTATGCTAATTTTTTTTTTTTAATGTGGACCATTTTTTAAAGTCTTTATTGAATTTGTTACAATGTTTCTTCTGTTTCATGTTTCAGTTTTTTGGCTGTGAGGCATGTGGGATTTTAGCTCCCCACCAGGGATTGAAACTGTACCCCCTGCATGGGAAGGCAAAGTCTTAACCACTGGGCCACCAGGGAACTCCCTTGCTGTTCTTTATCTTAATATGTACTTGAGGAATATTAATTTTCCTTTTATGGCCACGGTTTTCTTATAAAAATCAATTCATGCTTATATGAGTGTTTATATGACTGCTAAAATATTAAGCAAGTCATTTAGCTGAAGTGCAGACTCATATGTCAAAAATTAGAGAGATGGAATGGATGGACGAGGAAACACCAGACTAGATAACCTCTATACGGTACCCAGGTCTGAAACTCAAATATGGTAAAGCTCTTACAGCAAATAATAGGACCTAGATAAGCATGTTTCAGTTTAGATTTCCCCATGTCTTAATTCATTCAGGCTACTATAACAAAAGTAGCACAGACTGAGTGGCTTAAACAACAAACATTTATTTCTCAGTTTTGGAGGCTGAAGTCCAAGATCAAGGTACTGGCAGATTTAGCGTATGGTGAGAGCTTGCTTCCTGGTTCACAGATACTATCTTCTCACTCACATGGAAGAAGGGACAAGGGAGCTTTCTGGGGTCTCTTTTATGAAGGCCCTGATTCCATCCATGAGGTCTCCACCCTCATGACCTAATCACCTCCCAAAAGGGTCCACCTCTTCATGCTCTCACATTGGGGTTGGGTTTCAACATATGAATTTCAGGGACACAAACATTCATTCCATCGCACTTGGACACAAAGGACTCTGGCTCTTGATTAAGATGAACAAATGCAAACCGAAGGATGATGACTGACACGGCCTCTGTGGTGAGAGCTTCTTTGAGGCAGGGACCCTGATCTCTGAGCCCAAGACCTTCACAGGACCCTCTGGGAAATCCTAGTATCTCTGGGCAGCTTTTTGTTTCTTTTTCCAGAAAAACGGAACAGGCAATTTGGTTGTTCTTTGAACAAAGAACAGTCTCTGCTATTCTGCTGTGAAATCTCTTATGGGAAGAAGTGACCAAATCCCAGGAAAGAAGACAGCAAACAGACTAATAAAAATGTGAGCTGGAGGCCCTGCCACTCATCCACGCGCCATCTCCCAGCAGAACCGTGCGGGTTTGGTGCCCCCTACTGTCCTCTTCCTGCCTGTGTCTGTGTCTCGCGTTCTCTGGGTTCTGTGTCCCGTGTCCGGCGTCCTGTGTATCCCATGTTCTGCCAGAGACAGACATCCCCAACTGTGGTGGGCAGGAAGAGTCACTGCAAAATGAGCATGTAACAGTGGAATGAGGGCACAGTCTTGTAAAACTGCATCTGAAACATCAATGATAAAATCCATGACTGTTAAGAAAATCAAGGGCAGGGATGGTCCAGTAATTAAGACTCCTTGTCTCAATGCAGGGGGGCTTGGGTTTGATCCCTGGTCAGGGAACGAGATCTCACATATTACCACTGGCAGAGCCAAATAAAGAATTAATTAGTTAATAAATTTTAAAAGATCAAGTGCAGTGAAGTGGCTCTGCATCCCTGTCCCTCACCACTATAGTGAACTGCTGTGTGATCTGAGATGACAGCAGAACCTGCTAAGTGTCCTCAGCTAGACTGTCCCAGTGTCACCTGGATACACTGAGAACACAATTCCTGTATGCCAGCCCCTGTGTGCCTCTGAACTGAGGCTGGGAGCAGGCCTGAGGCAGTTCCAAGATTTCTTCAAGAAATTAATAAACTTCTATACTGAGTTAGGAGGCGCCGGAAATAATCCAAAAGGTATTTAGTATAGACTAGGAGCAGGGGCCCTGCTTTCAAAGGTTTTCCATCCAGGGGGAAAAAAAAGAGATAAAAACATAAATGGCTAAATAATACTAATCACCATTTATTGCCAGCCATTTATCATTATGCCCCATGTCAACAATACTGTGAACAGATCATCACCAGGTTACAGATGGGAAAAAGGGTTCAAAAAGGCCAAAGGACACCAGCCAGATGTGGTAGAGGCAGGTCTCAATCCCTGGTCTGCCTGGTCTGACTCCAAACTCCATGCTCTGCACCCCACATCCTCTATGCCTTGATCCTGTCACTCATGGGGGGAGCCGCAGCCACCCACGCTGGAGCAACTGGGCACACACTCGTGGACAGGATGGGTGCATATCCACCACAGGGTCCCCTCAAGGGTCAGAGGAAGGTCAATGGGTGGGATGGGAGATATACAAACATTTATTTCTTTTCTTTTAAAAAACAAACATGGTTTAAAACCATGACACAGTGTATCATTGGAGAAAAATAGCTTTAAATGCTAATAAAACTGTTAATTGTAAAAAATGTTTATTTGGTTAGTGGGTACAGGGCTACTCATGATATCTGTACAGTTCTATATTTTTAAAGAATTTTCCTAGATAATAGTTTTCAAGAAGAAGGAAAGACACTAGAAGCGAGTATGAATCCTCCAAGAATCAGAATATGAAATCATGAAAATCAGCAATCACATCTCAGAGAAGGCAATGGCACCCCACTCCAGTACTCTTGCCTGGAAAATCCCATGGACGGAGGAGCCTGGTAGGCTGCAGTCCATGGGGTCGCTAAGAGTCGGACACGACTGAGCATCTTCACTTTCACTTTTCACTTTCATGCATTGGAGAAGGAAATGGCAACCCACTCCAGTGTTCTTGCCTGGAGAATCCCAGGGACGGGGGAGCCTGGTGGGCTGCCGTCTATGGGGTCGCACAGAATCGGACACGACTGAAGTGACTTAGCAGCAGCAGCAGCAATCACATCTGAGCTTGACCGTGAAACCACAGGTTCCATCCTGGTGGAGAAAGTTCTCTCTATTTCACAGCAGCTTCCATCTGGGGGCCTCTGAGCACTTCCCAAACACAAATTAATTGCATCTCCTGTCACTTTTGAAAAGATGGAAGAATATTTTACAGATAGTTAAAGAGAGTCTATGGGAAATGAAGTGCCTTGTCTAACATCACACCATGAGATGTACACTGCACTGAGACTAGAGACTTGGAAATTTGACAGGCAGCCCTCTGGCTTCACCACAACTGTGATGGGTCTCCCCGATAAAGATGAACAGCCCACCGCGTCGGCGGCTCCCTCAGAACTGACATAGCGTAATGCACCATGCTTTGAAGGAACAGCCCTGACAGAGAGGTCAGCCTCCCTTTATTCACATGAAGCCTCATCTGAAAATATCCTTCCACACATAAATAGACATCTTTTTCAGGGACAACCCAAACCACATCCTCAGGCTTTTATTTTACATGTCCAGCCCAGCTTTTTTAAGTGCAGGGCCTCTGGTGGAATGAGGCAGCTCACCTCCTGTCCCGTGACCCCTTCTCTCGGCAGACAGGACGTGGCAGGAACAGGGAAGGCCATTGGCCTCGGGCGTCCACCACCAGAAGAGGCCTAGTCCGAGCAGACCCAGTACGGAGACCACTGGCTCCGGAATCCCCTGTGGAGTCATAGGAAACATCTCTGATGGCTGATCCTGGAACTCATCTCCTCTTATGGCTCTTCTTCCCTGCCTACCTGATCCCCACAGCATCAAGGGCAAGCGATTGGCCGGGACACTGATAAGGTTCTGGTCCCTACCATCTCAATTGCCTCAATTCTTAGCCTCCTAACTGGCCTCTGTGGCTCCAGACTGCTGAATGCAATAGTCCTGAAGCACAAATCTGACCATGTTGGGCCCCCACTGAAAACGTAAGGCCTCCCCACCTGTGGAGGATGGAATCTACACTCCTTCGCACGGGGCAGGGAGCGCCTGGCTCCCACCGAGGCCTCCAGCCTCACCTGCCTCTGCCCCCCCTTCCCAGAAGCAGAGCCACCCTGGAGAAATTCCCCATAGAGCATCCAGACATGCCATCCATGGGTCAGTGAGGAAGGATGAGTCCAGGGTTCAGGGATCAAGCTTAAGCTAAGCAGGATGAAGAGGGTGGGCCAGCAGCAAAAAGCCAAGAAAGTGCCAAGCTGCGACACCACCACTTTTCTCAGGTCTCCTGCCCCACGGCTCCAGGGAGACACTGACCCAGTCCACTGAAGCTCTGAGGGTGCAACGAGGCCTCAGGACACTCTTTAGCTCTAGTTGCCACCCCGACAGGCCAGACTTAGGCATTGCCGTGACTCCAGCACTCACACTCCTGGGTGAGGGAAACACAGAGGCACCCAGAGCCTGAGCACCTGTCTCATTACCTGGGCACCTCACACCACAGCTTTGGAATCACCTGGTGGCCAAGGAGCCACAGAGGAGTCTCTCCTGGGGCGGTGACACGATCAGATTGGGGGTATGCAGAAAGACCACTCTGACAGTTGTATGGAGGTGGGGAGACAACTTGGGAGATGGTGACAAGAGTCTGGGGGGAGATGGCAAGAGCCTGAACTGTGCAGGGGCCCTGGACTCAGGGAGAAGGGTGCCGAGTCTCCAGGGCGGGGTGGTGATATCCGAGGTGGGGGAAGCATGGAGCCAGAACAGACAGAGGGAACCAAGAAGAATACTCATGGCCAATATACCAGCAGTGAAGGGGGTTTTACTTACCCTGATCTTCGCCCAGGAGCAGACACTAAGGGCTACTCTTCCCTTTTAGTATCTGACACATTTTACCTCCAGTTTTTGCTCAAATGCCTAGTTCCACTACTAAACTGTAAGTTGGGTGGGTGCTCGGTCGCTCAGTCATGTCCAACTCTCTGCAACACCACGGACTGTAACCCGCCAGGCTCCTCTGGCCATGGGATTTTCCAGGCAAGAATACTGGATCAGGTTGCCATTTCCTCCTCTAGGGAATCTTCCCAGCCCAGGGATCAAAACCATGTGTCCTGCACTTCCTGCATTGGCAGGCTCACTCTTTACCATTGAGCCACCTGGGAAGCCCCAAACTATAAGTTACTTTATGATAAAAAAAAAATCTAGTTGTCGGGGATTCTCTGGTGGTCCAGTGGTTAGGTCTTGGTGCTTTCATTGCTAGGAGGCTAGGTTTCAATCCCTGGTCGGGGAACTAAGCTTCCAAAAGCCACATAGTGCAGCCAAAATAAAATAACTTCTATTTTTAAAAAAATCTTACTGTATTTATCTTTGAACCCCAGAGTCTAACACTGTACGTCACATAGAATAAATGTTTAATAAATAAAGTCAATAAGGTTTCACCAGCATGCAGATTCTTTACCATTTGAGCCACCAGGGAAGCACCAAAAGTGTTTGTCACTCAATCATGTCTTCCCCCATAAGCCTTCCCCCATAAGGCTCTTCTGTCCATGGAATCTTCCAAGTAAGTGGGTAGCCATTCCCTTCTCCAGGGGATCTTCTTGACCCAGGGATCAAACCCAAGTCTCCCACATTGCAGGCAGATTCTTTACCATCTGAGCCACCAGGGAAGATCATGAGAACATATACATACAGAATTAGTGGGAGAAGTTGGAAGGTAGAGCTAAGCCATATTTCTAAGGATGCTGAATTAAGTGGATAGTTGTCTATTTGATACTGTAAGTAATGGGGAGTCATAGAAGTTTTATGAGAAGGACAGTAATTTGATCAGAGCTATGAAAATCCCATGAACAGAAGAGCCAGCTGGCTATAGTCCATAGGGTCACAAAGAGTCAGACATGACTGAGTGACTAACACAATGCTTAGGAAAACCAAACAGGCCAAGATATGTTTAAGAGATTAGAGCAGGGAAGAACTAGAAGTAAGATCAGTCAGAAAGCTGTAGCAATATTTTAGCATGAAGAACTCCCGCCGAGAGTTTCACTCATGGCCTATGGCCCCATTCTATAGAATGCGAGCTAACTCACTGCTCATTAAATTGGAAATTGCATCCCAGGAATTCCAATTAAGACAGAAGCAAATACAGTATGGAGTCCAACTGTGTTAGTTCGCATATTTGTCTTTGTTGGGAAAACCCACTCCTTCAAATGCCAAAGGCATTTACAACTCTTCCAAGTTTCAGCCTGTACCATCTTGGGAGTCTGAAGAGGCCCACATCTGGCTTTAATGACCACTGTCAAAAAAGAAACATGGCTAGAGAGTTAGAAAGGAGGGAAAAGCTTGCATCTGGGGGTAAATGGGGAGGGATAGGTTTTATCTCAAACCATCTAGCTTCTCTTTTTTAAGAGAAGCTTCCCCATCACCAAAAGCACACAGGCCTGGATTCTCACAACGCTTACAAATAACAGAAAATAGGGGCTAAATTGGAAACCTGTCTCATTTGTTACTTGGCTATGGCAGATGGCCTGCTCCTGACATTCAAGGAAATGGACTTTGCTTTCAGAGAGAAGAGCCTATAAACAATGAAGAGCTGTCCAGGATGGGCAGAAATGCTTACCCCTTAGGCACAGATGTCAAACGTGTAAGTGAACCATAAACAACATTCATGGTCTAGTCGGGACCAAGCCTCCATGTACAGGCAGATAGCAGACACTTTCAAATGTGACTGTATATATAACCAGTTGAAGGAGCAGTCTTGACACAAGGTATAAACTTAAACTGGTCCCTCGCACTGATAAGCCTATGAGGTTTCTGCATTCAGTAAGACTCTGACTGGGAAGCAAGATGCCAGGTACCTGCTTCTTGCAGACACCTTTGATAAAAGAGCAAGGATGGGGTTAATCAGATGGCTGTGTTATAGTCAAAGCCAGGGGTCCCCAAACTCTGGGCCACAGACCAGTACCAATCTATGGCCTGTTAGGAACCAGGCTGCATAGTAGGAGGTGAGCAGCAGGCAAGCGAGTGAAGTTTCATCCATATTGACAGCCGCTTCCCACTGTCCTCCCATTGCCCGCAGATGGGACCGTCTAGTTGCACGAAAACAAGCTCAGGCCTCCCACTGATGCTACATTATGGTGAGTTATGTAATTATTTCATTACATATTACAATGTAATAATAATAGAAAGGGTTTCCCAGGTGGCTCAGTGGTAAAGAATACGACTGACAATGCAGGAAATGCAGGAGACAGGGGTTCAATCCCTGGGTTAGGAAGATCCTCTGGAGGAGGAAATGGCAACCCACTCCAGTATTCTTGCCTGGAGAATCCCACAGATGAGGAGTCTGGCAGGCTGCAGTTCATGGGGTCACAAAGAGTCTGACACAACTGAGAGACTGAGCACACACACACAATAATAATAAAGTATAAGTAAGTGTAATATGCTTGAATCATCCCCAAACCATCTCCCCACCACCAGTCCATGGAAAAACTGTCTTCCAGGAAACTGGTCTCTGGTACCAAAATGGTTGGGGACCGATGCTCAAAACCTTTTGATTTAACCGTGGACCCTAGTTAACAAATCAGGCTGCAGTCTCTAACATCATGGAGGTCTGAGATATATCAAATATACATGTATTTCTCTAACATCATGGGGGTCTGAGATATACCAAATATACATGTATTTGACAAACACTTATACAGACTTTATTATATGCCCAGCATTATTTTTAATCACTTTAAAAATATTCCATTAATGCTCATAATAAACCCAGAAGACAGGCACTGTTATTACCTTCATTTACTGATGAGAAAACTGAGACACAGAGCGGATACTAAGCCTGCCCAGGGGCCAGTGCTACTAGGTGACAGAGTCAAGATTTGAAACCAAATTCTGTGTCTTAACGCTAACTCCTGGCCTTGTACACACCTCTTTTCTGGGTTGACTAAAACATGATCATTTCCTCTCTAGTCCAATTTTGGGCATAGTCTGATGGCTAAATACATGTAAAATTCCACTACAGAAAAGGGTCTAATGTAAAAACAACTAATTCCATTTCTCAAGGATGGCTGAAAGCAGGAAAGATTGAAGGCAGGAGGAGAAGTGGATGACAGAAGATGAGATGGTTGGATGGCATCACCGACTCGATGGACGTGAGTTTGAGCAAACTCCAGGAGATGGTGAAGGACAGGGAAGCCTGGCGTGCTTCAGTCTATGGTGTCGCAAAGAGTCAGACACGACTGAGCGATTGAACAACAAAGGATGGCTGCTGGACATGGTGACTTATTGCTCCCCTTCTGATCTCACACTGTTCTCCTAAAAGGGCTAGGTCAGGTTTACTGTCAGGGAAGGCCTCAGAGGTAGGGATGAGACAAACGCCATTCTGACTCATCCTCCGCCATGCAAATGCCCCCAGGAGTAACTAACACACACACTAAAACTCAGTCCACTGAGCAGTGGAGTCCGTGACTGCCAGCAGATCTGTTACTACTAGGGCTGGGAGGAGGCAGGAGGGTGTTACAGAGCAGAGCACCGATGCCTGGCAAAACACAGGCCAAGCCTGAAGGGAAGGAGCAGAGACAGTCGAGACGGAATGTGCTCGCTTCAGAACTTTGCCCGCAGTGTTTCACATTCCTCGGTTGTGTGTGCAGAGGATGAGAATGCAGCCCCTGTCCTGGTGACTCACACCGACACCACTTCGCTGTGGAGTTGTTTGTGTTTAACACCCAGCTGCCTTTGTCACAAAGGAATTCCTTCCCAGGAGATTCACTTGTCCCAAAAGATTCATTCCCAAAGAATCATTATAAGTCAAAATTCTATGATCCAAGATTCCTAAAAATAAAGAAGCTTCCCTCCTTGGGCACCAAAATCTTTCTGACTGGGGGCTGGAGAGACAGTGCATTTTCAAAGTGGCAAACAATATTAAGCTTAATTTAAGCCAATCACTTCAAGAGAAATAACCAAACTTTTAGTGCCATAAGTCACAGGGATCAAAGTACTACTTCCAGTTAAGGCTTCAACCTGTTCAAGGCACTTTGCATCTGCAGATTTTTTTGGTCATCGATTGAGAGTTCAATTTCGCCCAACACCAAGAGTTGGTATGGTGTCAGTATAAGCAGTAAATGAAATTAAAGTTCAGAATATGTTCTGCAAAGACAGTGTGACTAAAAGGCACAAACAGTAAGATAAAACGAAATAAGACCTTAAAGTCAAACAGACCTGCACTGGATTCTCAATCCTGGCAGCTGTGTAATCTTGGTCAACTGAATTTCCTTGAGCCTGTGTTCCACAAAAAAAGAAGCCACTGCAATGAGAAGCCCACACACTACAAGGAAGAGTAGCCCCCATTGGCTGCAATCAGAGAAAGCCCACACACAGGAATAGAGACCCAGGGCAACCCAAAATAAATAAATAAATAATCAGCCTTCTGGCTTATTTTTTAAATGGGAGGAAAATGTATCCAAGGTATTTATTGATTATCCAACACATGTACACCACAATTTATGATATGATGGGAAAACAGAAGATATGCCTGCTTTTAAAGAGCTTAAACTCAAGACAAGTTTACAAAAATGTTGACATTAGGCAATTAGCAACATAAAAGTCATAATGAACCTCAACTGAGCACTTACAATGTGGTGAACACATGCAGACTTCAGGAACAGGGTCTCCCCTGATCCACTTAACAACCCAATGAAGTCGTTACCCATTCACCATTTTCCAGATGAGGAAACTGGGGCTTGGCAAGATTTAGTTACTTACCCAAGGCCACAGAGCTCAAATACCAGCTTTGAATTCCAGCAATCTAAATCTACAGACATGACTTAGATACAACTGAGTCTTGTAAATTAAGGGAGAGTTAGACTAGTGACTCAGCAGTGGCCACAGGACTGGAAAAGGTCAGTTTTCTTTCCAATCCCAAAGAAGGGCAATGCCAAAGAATGTTCAAACTACAGCACAATTCACTCATCTTCCACGCTAGCAAATTCTCCAAGCCAGGCTTCAACAATACGTGAATTGTGAACTTCCAGATGTTCAAGCTGGTTTTAGAAAAGGCAGAGGAACCAGAGATCATATTGCCAAAATCCACCAGATCATCGAAAAAGCAAGAGAGTTCCAGAAAAACATCTCCTTCTGCTTTATTGATTATTCCAAAGCCTTTGACTGTGTGGATCACAACAAACTGTGAAAAATTCTTCAAGAGATGGGAATACCAGACCACCTGACCTGCCTCTGGAGAAACCTATATGCAGGTCAGGAAGCAACAGTTAGAACCGGACATGGAACAACAGACTGGTTCCAAATTGGGAAAGAAGTACGCAATGCTGTATACTGTCACCCTGCTTATTTAACTTATATGCAGAGTACATCATGGAGAAGGCAATGGCACCCCACTCCAGTGTTCTTGCCTGGAGAATCCCAGGGACAGGGGAGCCTGGTGGGCTGCCATCTATGGGGTCGCACAGAGTAGGACACGACTGAAGCGACTTAGCAGCAGCAGCAGAGCACATCATGAGAAATGCTGGGCTGCATGAAGCACAAGCTGGAATCAAGATTGCTGGGAGAAATATCAATAACCTCAGATATGCAGATGACACCACCCTTATGGCAGAAAGCGAAGAAGAACTAAAGAGCCTCTTGATGAAAGAGAAAGAGGAGAGTGAAAAACCTGGCTTAAAACTTAACATTCAAAACACTAAGATCATCCAGTCCCATCACTCCATGGCAAATAGATGGAGAAACAATGGAAACAGTGACAGATTTTCTTGGGCTCCAAAATCACTGCAGATGGTGACCGCAGCCATGAAATTAAAAGATGCTTGCTCCTTGGAAGAAAAGCTATGACCAACCTAGACAGCATACGAAAAAACAGACACATTACTTTGCCAGCAAAGGTCCATCTAGTCAAAGCTATGGTTTTTCCAGTAGTCATGTATGGATGTGAGAGTTGGACTATAAAGAAAGCTCAGGGCCGAGGAATTGATGCTTTTGAACTGTGGTGTTGGAGAAGACTCTTGAGAGTCCCTTGGACTGCAAGGAGATCAAACCAGTCAATCCTAAAGGAAATCAGTCCTGAATATTCATTGGAAGGACTGATGTTGAAGCTGAAACTCCAATACTTTGGCCACCTGATATGAAGAACTGACTCATTTGAAAAGACTCTGATGCTGGGAAAGATAGAAGGCAGGAGGAGAAGGGGATGACAGAGGATGAGATGGTTGAAGAGCATCACCAACTGGATCGACATAAGTTTGAGCAAGCTCTGGGAGTTGGTGATGGACAAGGAAGTCTGGTGTGCTACAGTCCATGAGGTCACAAAGAGTTGGACACAACTGAGCGACTGAACTGAAGACTGAAGATTAGTGACTCAAGACTTCTTGGAGGAGGTGAGTTGGGCCCCAGAGGAGAGTGGGATTTGGACCAGCAGAAGACGCAGAGTGAGCAAATCACAGGAAAAGCCTCCCACTGAAGACTCCAAAGGACCACAGAAAGAAAGGGGAAACTTTCCTAAGGGGAAAAGAAACCAGAAAGAGAATTCCTTTACAAAATACTGCTTAGAACCCAGAATTTCAGCTGGCCTCACATGTAAGAATAATGTCCCACATTTTAAACAATGCACCAGAGTTTACAAAATGCTTACACAAAATCTTTGCATTTGATGATGACAAGAGGCAACATTTATTGAGCAACTTACAATAAACTATGGCTTCCCTGGTGGCTCAGATGGTAAAGAATACACCTGCAATGTGGGAGACCAGGGTGTAGTCCCTGAGTTGGGAAGATCCCCTGGAGAAGGGAATGGCTACCCATTCCAGTATTCTTGCCTGGAGAATTCCATGGATAGAGGAGCATGGTGGGCTATATAGTCCATGGGGTCACAAAGAGTCTGAGATGACTGAGTGAGTAACAGTACAGTTTTATAATAAACCAAGCACTGTACTAAGCTCATTCCAGCCTCACCAGCCCAAATGAGGCAGGTTCTATTACTGTCCTTCCCAGATGAGAAAATAGATGTTTAGGTCAGTTAACACATGGCAACAGTAGGGTATGAGCCCAGATCTTAACTCTGGAAGACATCATTCAACCACGTGATTCTCAGAACAGCCCATTTAGTAAGCAGGGCAAGTATTATTGTCATCTTTCAGAGGAAGAAAGTGAGTCTCAAAGAGAGCAAGTAACTTGAGTGAGCTTACTCCATTAGAACGAAACCAGGTTGGCAGCACCTACCCCTTGCTTACCCCTCCACCACCCAGGACAGGCCTCCCCAGTCCCCTTCCTCCGACCAGGTGTAAGATGGGACTCCCTTAAAGAAGGGAGCGCCTGTTTGCCTTCCCGGGACTGAGGGGTCTCCAGCTCCCGCCCTCCTGGAAACCGGTTGCCTGGCTACCGCCAGGACCGCATGTTTGCGCCTCTGGGCTGGGCCTGTTATTTCACAGGAGCTGGCACTCCCGCCGAGGCCTCTGCCAGAGGGCTGGGTCGGCTTTCCTGTCTATCTCCTCTGCAACAGCTGTGTTTTCAATAGGGAGAGTCTCCTGCTCGCCTCTCCTCGTGGGAGGACCGCACTCCAACTCCCCTTATTAAATACCAGGCTCCCGTGCGCGGTCGCGGCAGGGTTGTGCGAGGATAAGATTAGGAGGGGGCCCCGCCCCTGTGCCGTGGGTGGGCACCGACGAGGCGCCGGACTTGGCTGGGCCTGGACAACCTCGGACACAGGCCTTCCCTGGGCCACCGCCTGTGAGGCCCTGGGGGTTGGGAGGCCCGGGACGTCAATTTCAGCACCCGGAGCCCCCGGAAGGCATCGCCTTCCCTCAGCAGGGAACCCCGGGGTTTTGCCCATGCCAGGAGGAAGGAAATGAAGAGGGGGAGCAAGACAGAGACAAAGCTAATGAAGAAAAGCCAGGGAGGAGAAGACAGGAATTACGGGCCAGAAGACTAACACTGGAGAAAGAGGCTACTACGTGTGCTGCCAGCCTAGCTTTCAATCAAGCCTGAGGCCGGTGTCTCAGACTCTGCTTAACAAATAGAAATTTTAACTGAACAAAGTTAAGTTTTACCCCAAATTTACTAAGTTGTGGACTAAACTGCAGACTGGCCCTTAATACAAAATAAAGACCATCCTCCTTCACAGCCTCCTCCCAAAAGGATGGTGACTTCATCCTTGCGGAAGTCTCCCAGGCTTCCCAGGCGGGGTTCTCTCCCCCAGAGGGCCATGTGCTTTAGAACAGACTCCTCCCGAGGCTGGCACCGCCTTCCTGCCCTCTTCCCCTCTCTCCCTCCCTAGGACCTATCCCCCCACCTTTGCCCTCCTCCACTCTACCCCGTCAGCTCACACATTTTCATCATCTGTCTCACCCTCCCCTCCACCTTTTCTGTCTCTCTGGCTCTGTTCCTTGCAATTCATATGGTTTTTAAATCCACCGCTTCCTTTCAGTGGTTACAGAAGGGATAAAAGCTTTCCTTTATGTTTGCCAGTGTTTAAATTGCTTTTGAAAACACCCAGTGGTAAAGCCTATGAAAAGGGGACAGTCTTTTTCAACTGATTGTTTATGAAGAACTTAGCAGGAAAAACAGGCAGGGGGGTGCTCGGTAATTGCTAGGCTCCATCCACCTGGCCCCCATCCTGTGGGGGGCCCTAACTCTTCTTGGAGGAATAGCAAATCACCTCCCCAGGACTGGCTAGTGCAAGGCCACGTCCAGAGGGGCAAAGGCTTTGCCCTGTGCTCTCCCAAGCCAGGGGGCCCTGGAGCAGGCAATGTGCGCTCAGTTATGAAGGAAGGAGTGAGCCTCCAGATGACAGGTTTTCAGCTCCTGCTGCACTGCTGCCACCTTTCAGGAGACCTGGGCTTTCTGCTCCCAGAGAGGTCCCTCGTCTCCTCCCTCAAAGTCATCAGCATGGAGTTTCTACAGGGAGAAGCCCTCTGCTGCCCGGCTGCTTTCTCACAGGTAATATCTGGACACAGTCTCACCACTCCTTTTTTTTTTTTTTTTAATAATTTACTTGATTGCACCTGGTCTTAATTGCAGCACGTGGGATCTAGTTCCCTGCACAGGGACGGAACCCAGGCCCCCTGCGTTGGGAGCGTGGAGTCTTAGCCACTGGCCCACCAGTGAAGTTTCACCACTTCTTTTATCTTAGCAGTCACTTGGGTTTCTCATTTCCAGTTCATCAAGCCAGTCAAATGATTTGATTCCCTCATTTGTGAGGACTCCAAGCAAACAGGAGTCTAGGTCAGGGTACCATACTCAGCAGCACTTCCGATTCTGCCTATTAGCGGTACCAGAAAGGAAGACTCTTCTCTGGCAAACCATCCTGAACAAAGCCCATAACTTCCTCTACTCGCCTGATCCCTACCCCACACTCCTCCATACCATCCCTTCAGTTTCTCAGGGAGCCTCAACCTCCTTGCCCTCCTCTACCTTCTCCACTCAGAGTCACCTCTACAGGGACTTATCTTCTAGGAAAGTATCTCTTTGCAAATTTCTGCATAAACATGATAAACGCTTAAGAACATGAACTCTGGAGTAGGAGAAATCTATGTTCAAGTCTCTACTGCTGCTGACTGTGTTGCCAACACTAAATGAGACTAAATAAAATTCTCTGGGAAGCGTTTTTTAAAAAGTGACTTTTGCACAGAAAGCTCTCAGTGATGATATTATTATTACTCATGACCATTCAACACTACAATGAGCTGAGTAGGACTCCCCCTACTTCAAGGGTCTTCCTGTTAACTGGAGGAGTCAGACAAATTAACAATCAGATATAATGCTATAAAGTAGTAAGATATAGATAGGTGTCCCTGTCTCTGGTTTCTCATATCTAGTCTTTGACCTTCATTCCTGACACAAGAGCTCCTAAAACCCTTGGAACTTTCTAGGAGCATCTTTTGTTCTAAGGACATGAATCTTGGTGGGCTCCTGGATGGGGAGTTGGTCATCAGAAAGACTAAGCCATGATTAGAAGCTTGGAACTTTCAGCCCCACCTGGGTAGGGAAAAGGAACAGCAAAAAGAGTTCCCAACCGATCATACCTATGTGATGAAGCCTCCACAAAAAGCCTTGAAGTACAGAGTTCTGAGAGCTTCCAGGCTGGTAAACGCATCCATGTGCCAGGAGGATGGTGTACCCCACCTCCACAGGGACAGAAGCTCCTGAACACTCAGCATCCTTCCAGACCTCGCCCCATGTACCTATTCATATGACTGTTCATCTGTATCCTCTGTCGTATCCTTTATAATGAGCTAGTAAACACAAATGTTTTCTTGAATTCTGTGAGTCATTTTAGCATATTATCCAACCTAAATAGGAGGTCATGGGAACCACAACTGATAGCCAGTTGATCAGAAGTACAAGTGACAGCCTGGGACTAGCAATTAGCATCTGAAGTGGGACAGTCTGTGGGACTGAGCCCTTAAATTTATAGGCAGAAAATAGTGTCAGAACTGAATTGAACTCTAGGACACCCAGCTGGTGTCAGAGAATGGGTTGGTGTGGGCAAAAACCACACATCTGGCCTCAAAAGTCCTGAGTGTGAGGGTACAGGAAAACAGCATATTTTGCCCCAGACAAATGCCAAAGAGAATTACATATGAGCTAGAATAAATGCATTTACATATGAGCTACAAGTATGGTGTATCCTGGGGGAGGTGGGGGAGAGAAGAAGGATTAATTTTACCAGGAGAACAGAAGAGACATAGCAGTGGCACTTGAGCAAGGTTTTAAAGCATGTATAGGACTGGCGTGCTGCGATTCATGGGGTCGCAAAGAGTCGGACACGACTGAGCGACTGAACTGAACTGATAGGACTGTGATCAGTGGAAGCCAATGGAAGCATCGGGGGAGGTACAGAAATGAGAAGGTGCAGAGTGTATGGAGTGAACAACACTGGATGCTTCCTTAGGTTCTAGCCTGTCTTCCTTCTTCCCAACAGTTCCCAATGTCCATTTAAGGGTCCATTCAGTTCTGGGAAAAAGTTCTGATGTAAGGAGGAACTTTGTAGCTGCATCTCACATTGACCGCTGGGTTTGGAGCAGGAGTAAAAAGATGGCATAAACAAAGTCTAAGCAGATTGGGCTTCCCTGGTGGCCTGATGGTAAAGAATCTGCCTGCCAATGCAGGAGTCACATGAGACACAGATTCCATCCCTGGGTTGGGAAGATCCCTTGGAGGAAGAAACAGCAACCCACTCCAGTATTCTTGCCAGGATAATCCCATGGATAGAAAAGCCTGGCTGGCTACAGTTCAGGAGGTCACAAAAAGTCTGAAGAGACTAAGCAACAATCAGATTGAAGATGGATTAGGAATGCTGGGGCAAAGACATTCTGTTTTTCTTTAGAGACATGAACAAAGAAGCACAAAGCCCAAGAGTTGCTGGCAATCATCTTGAGACCATGAGAATCAGTTGAAAATGAATTGAGTCCTTGGGGAAATTGTTGAGCTGCTGGATCAAGCCCTGCCTGCAGCTCAGACAGATAATGTCCTTTTTTTTTAAAACCCAGAAGCAAATAAATCCCTGGATTTTATAAGCCAAGATTTTCATGTCTTGATGTTCAAGAGATGACCTCAAAAGTATGTATAGCAAGAATTTGGGGGGTGGTGGGGGAACATGGAGGACTGTAAAAGACATTGACACTTGAAAGGAATTAGAGGGTTAAATCATGAGGGGCTTTCCTTGACCCACACTAAGGTATTGGACTTCACCTGTAGGCAGTGGGGAGACCCACGCTGAAAACTGTTGAGGAAGGGAGGTGACACAATACACTGGCTTAAGGAAACTAACTCTGATGGCAGGACGAGTGATAGACTGCAGGGAAGAGCGATTAGAAGCCAGAAAATGTGATTAGTAATGAGTCTGGAAATTTTATCAAGTACCCCCCAGAGGTCAACACTGCCCGGAGTGGGGAGCGGTAAGCAAGCAAAAATACTCCTGTGGTTACCCCTCTTATCAGTACCAAAGGCCTTCCCTTTGCCCTCAGAGACATCCAGTATACAGCTGAGAACCCAAATCCTAGTAGTGTGATACCTTAGCAGGCTATCTAGTTGTCTTAGAAGTTTCAAATAACAGGAATTTAAAAAAATTTTTAATCTAAAACAAAGTGCATTTCAATTGACTTAAACGTTTGAACTAACAATACTTTTTAAAGGTAGGAAAAAGAATACACCCCAGAACAACAAGCCAAAACAAAATGTCTCCATTCCCCAAGTGTGTGAATCACTGATAAATCATGGTGCTGCCAGCTCCCTTCCTGATGGGAGCATACACCACAGCTTGGGTTCCCAGCCCCCTTGGCAGCTCTCAGTTTGCTAGGGCCTTCTAGAACCTGTGCACAGAAGGGGCCTCCAGCACTCATGTGGCTCCATCCTTTATATCCACGAGAACATAGAACTCTCTCCTGGAGAGATGTAAGCATCTTCATTTTCTCACACTGCACGTAGACAGCCCTTGCTCCCTGCTGCCCTGGGCTGCCCCACCGTTCCAGCAGTGCCTTGGGCTGACAACGCCAGGGGAGTGATGGACCAAACCCCCACCTCTTGCCGCCCTGCCTCGTAGCTTCCTCGCCAGTGCCCTAACAGCACTTGATAACCTGGCTGCTCCCATCTGGCCTCATTCTCCAGTCTTCCCCACAGGCAGACTGCCACCTGCATTCCACAGCAACTGTTTGATTTACATAATTCCAATAGCACTCATTGCCAGCTTCCTGTTTTTGTAAACTCCTGGACAATTTTTTCGTTTCATAAGAAACAAAAGCCTGGACTCACAATCAACCTTCTACCAACCCAGTCCCTCCGCATCAAAGGAGACAGGGAAGCTTCTCTCTGATGGCTTCCCTTCTTATTTTAGAAAAGAAGCTTAAAAAGCACCCCGTGGTTTCCAATCCAGAGTTTCATACAAGCTTTTGACTTCACTGGTTACTGGCTTCCTGTTAACAGAAAGAAGTTTCAAGCTGAGTCAGAGAAGAGAGCCAGGCCCAGCCGTGATTCATTAGTGTTGTAATGACACCCTGCCACCACCAACAACCGCCATCAACCCTGCTTCTGCCCAAGCTGCTGTGGCCCATAGCCTGACCCTAGGAGAGCAAGAAACTGAAGCAGTTTTCCTGATCCTCTCTTCCAGATGGCGGAGCAGTGGCAGTAGTCAGCACAGGCCAAGCAAGGCTGGCCTTGGGATAAGGAGACCAGGTGGGCCCTGAAGCAGGTGACTTCAGGGATGCCCAGGAAGGCACCACAGCTTCAAAATAACTTCTGCTTCTCCTACCCTGCCTTTTCTGCAGGGCCTGATGATTCCTCCCTCTGAGCTTTATTGGTCTTCCTTTAAGATACAAAGACAACTTAAACAGGCCACTCACACCCTAATATGATTAATATGATGAGCTCACTTTGGAAAACACGAATCACTTGAGAAAGCACATGGAAGAGACGCAGAAATGATAACCCAAAAGACAACCAGGCCGGGAAAGTGACACAGATGTCGATTACTTCACAGTGTTGCCCAGGACCAGGCTTGGCTGCAGGGTTGGCAGTTGGGAAAACACTCACTCCTTTGCCATGACTCTAGTTTGGGGATTTCTCTGGATTCCAAGGTCGTCTCAAAGAGGCTCAGCAGAGAGCAGTTCACTTAGAAGCTGCTTTATAAATGCAGGAATAAAATGAGGGGGGTTCTACTCCTACACTGTTGGTGAGAATGTACGTTGGTACAGCCACTAGGGAGAACAGTTTGGAGTGTCTTTTAAAAACTAAAAATAAGATTGCCGTATGATCCAGTAATCCCACTGCCGGGCATACATCTGAAGAAAACTATAATTTGAAAAGATGCATGCATCCCTATGTTCATAGCAGCACTGTTTACAACAGCCAGGACATGGAAGCAAGGTAAAAAAAGCCCATCAACAGATGAATGGATAAAGAAGATGTGGTAGATATATATAATGTGATAAAGAAGATGTGGTAGATATATATAATGCAATACTGTTTAGCCACAAAAAAAGAATGAAATAATGCCACTTGCAGCAACATGAATGGACCTAGAGATTATCATACTAAGTCAGAAAGAGACAAATATCATATAATATCACTTATATGTGGAATTTAAACTATGACCCAAATGAACTTATCTATGAAACAGAAACAGACTCACAGACATAGAGAACAGACTTGTGGTTGCCAAGGGGGACAAGGGGTGGAGAAAGAAGGATTCAGAGTTTGGGATTAGCAGATGCAAACTATTAGATACAGGATGGATAAACAACAAGGTCCTGCTGTATAGCACAGGGAAATACATTCAATGTATAGTCAATATCCTGTGATAAACCATAATGGGGAAGGATACAAAAAGGATATTCTGCTACTGCTATTCAGTTGCTTCAGTTGTGTCCCACTCTTTGCGATCCCATGGACTGGAGCCTGCCAGGCTCCTCTGTCCATGGAATTTTCCAGACAAGAATACTGGAATGGGTTGCCATTTCCTCCTCCAGGGGATCTGACCCAGGGATCAAACCTGTGGCTGCTGCATCTCCTGCATTGCAGGGGGATTCTCTACCGATGAGCCTGAAAAGGATATACAGATGAAAGGTTGTTGCTGAACCACACAAAGACGCCGGGATTCTTGGCCTCTGGAGGAGAAGAATTCAATCCGGGGCCAGAGACGAGGCTTGATCGTTCAGAGCTTTTGTGTAATAAAGTCTTATTAAAGTATAAAGGAGATAGAGAAAGCTTCTGACATAGACATCAGAAGGGGGTAGAAAGAGTATTCGCTTGCTTAGTGTTAGCAATGGAGTTATATACTCTCCAATGAATCCAAAGAATGTCTGGAGGTTGTAAAGACCTCACCAGACCTACTCCCATAATTTAGATTTTAAGATAACAGGACTAGCCAGAAGGTTTAATCCAGAGACTGTCCTCAGGCAGGATACATTACTGTTATATAATCCTAAAGATTGTAGAGGGAAAAAAAGTTTGTCCTTTCTTCCTCCTTGAGAATTCCAGACCACTCTCCCCTTGGGGACCCTTAGACTTCTTATCAACCTGCCTAGGAAATGACTCTCTCATATATATGTATGTAACTGAATTACTTTGCTATACAGAAGAAATCAACACAACATTGCAAATAAACTATATTTCAATTAAATACATAAAGGGGTTCCAAATCATGCCATAACCATAATAATAAAGAACGCTCCCAGGTCTTTTACAGATAGCCAAGTCTGTCGCAAGCATTATCCTGTCTAATATTCATAGCCATCTAGGAAATATAGCTTCTCCTGATTCTAGAAGTGGAGGGTAAGGATGACTCCACAAGAAAATCTGACCCAGGTTTTCTGACTCAAAGCATCACAATACATGACAGTATAATTGATCAATTCCTACATTTATTACAAATCAAGTTAAAATTCACACACCATTTGAAAGTATACCACTGGGTGGGGCTTTGTAGATTCACTGCTGCATGACCACCACCACTGACTCATTCCATGTGCCAGCAGATGGGAGATGTGAAAGTCCTTCCCCAGACCCACCTGTGGCCACATGGGCCAGTCAGCTCTTCTTCCTCAGGCGGATGGCAGTCGGCAGACTCCAGAAGACACAAGAGAGAAACAACAGCAGACATCCCGAGGAAGCACAAGTTAGGTACCCGGGAGAAGGGAAGGGCGTTGCTGGGTAACCACGGTGTCACTGCAGACCAGAGATGAACAAACTCCTGCAGCCAGAAGGACGAGGGCTGACTCTCTGGAATTACATGAGCTCTCCAGTAATTTTTCATCTCCCAGATGATGTCCACTCCACATGAAAAGAGCACATCCTACTGCTTAGCTGGTCTCTCTCTCCCCATGGATATCTCATAAACAACTTCAACTTAACTAAACACAAATTCTCCATGTTTCTCCTCAAAGTCGGCTCCCTTCCTCCACCCCCTCCCACTCCACTCTTGTCCTCCAGACTCGCTGGCCTCCTTTCATCTCCTTTGCCTCACCTGGTTCCTCTTGCACCACAGAATCTGCAAGGAGGCTCCCTCAGAGCAGTAGTGTCTCTTCTAGGCTCCCTAGAGCACAGCTGCTCTAGGCACAGCTTCTTTGTGACAGTACACGCAGACTGTGATGACTTCACTCATGTCTACGGGCAGCTGAACTAAAAACTCCACTAGAGCAGAGACCCTCTCTATTAGCCTCAGCTCTGTACCCCAGCACGTAGCACAAAGCCTGACACTCATCAGGGCAGTAAATATTTGCTGAACAAATGAATTCAATTGGAGGAGGGAGGTACTATCTATCTATTTCAGTTGGGTTCAGTCACTCAGTCGTGTCCGACTCTTTGCAACCCCATGAATCGCAGCATTCCAGGCCTCCCTGTCCATCACCAACTCCTGGAGTTCACCCAAACATTGTCCACCAAGTCGGTGATGCCATCCAGCCATCTCATCCTCTGTCGTCCCCTTCTCCTCCTGCCCCCAATCCCTCCCAGCATCAGAGTCTTTTCCAAT
>NW_011494889.1:2525735-2526407 GCF_000754665.1 Bison bison bison | reverse complement strand
TCTCATCCTCTGTCGTCCCCTTCTCCTCCTGCCCCCAATCCCTCCCAGCATCAGAGTCTTTTCCAATGAGTCAACTCTTCACATGAGGTGGCCAAAGTATTGGAGTTTCAGCTTTAGCATCAGTCCTTCCAAAGAACACCCAGGACTGATCTCCTTTAGAATGGACTAGTTGGATCTCCTTGCAGTCCAAGGGACTCTCAAGAGTCTTCTGCAACACCACAGTTCAAAAGCATCAATTCTTCGGTGCTCAGTTTTCTTCACAGTCCAAATTTCACATCCATACATGACTACTGGAAAAACCATAGCCTTGACTAGACGGACCTTTGTTGGCAAAGTAATGTCTCTGCTTTTGAATATGCTATCTAGGTTGGTCATAACTTTCCTTCCAAGGAGTAAGGGCCTTTTAATTTCATGGCTGCAGTCACCATCTGCGGTGATTTTGGAGCCCCAAACAATAAAGTCTGACAGTTTCCCCATCTATTTCCCATGAAGTGATGGGACCGGATGCCATGATCTTCGTTTTCTGAATGTTGAGCTTTAAGCCAACTTTTTCACTCTCCTCTTTCACTTTCCTCAACAGGCTTTTTAGTTCCTCTTCACTTTCTGCCATAAGGGTGGTGTCATCTGCATATCTGAGGTTATTGATATTTCTCCCGGCAATCTTGATTCCAG
>NW_011494889.1:2516462-2525635 GCF_000754665.1 Bison bison bison | reverse complement strand
ATACAGCCTTGACATATTCCTTTTCCTATTTGGAATCAGTCTGTTGTTCCATGTCCAGTTCTAACTGTTGCTTCCTGCGTGCATATAGGTTTCTCAAGAGGCAGCTCAGGTGGTCTGGTATTCCCATCTCTTTCAGAATTTTCCAGTTTATTGTGATCCACACAGTCAAAGTCTTGGGCATAGTCAATAAAGCAGAAATAGATGTTTTTCTGGAACTCTCTTGCTTTTTCGATGATCCAGCGGATGTTAGCAATTTGATCTCTGGTTCCTGTGCCTTTTCTAAAACCAGCTTGAACTTCCTGGAAGTTCATGGTTCATGTATTGCTGAAGCCTGGCTTGGAGAATTTTGAGCATTACTTTACTAGCGTGTGAGATGAGTGCAATTGTGTGGTAGTTTGAGCATTCTTTGGCATTGCCTTTCTTTGGGATTGGAATGAAAACTGACCTTTTCCAGTCCTGTGGCCACTGCTGCGTTTTCCAGATTTGCTGGCATATTGAGTGCAGCACTTTCACAGCATCATCTTCCAGGATTTGAAATAGCTCAACTGGAATTCCATCACCTCCACTAGCTTTGTTCGTAGTGATGCTTTCTAAGGCCCACTTGACTTCACATTCCAGGATGTCTGGCTCTAGGTCAGTGATCACACCATCGTGATTATCTGGGTCATGAAGATCTTTTTTGTACAGTTCTTCTGTGTATTCTTGCCACCTCTTCTTAATATTTACTGAGGTATAATTGGCATTTAACATTATGTTAGTTTCACGTGTACAACATAATGATTCGATTACGATCACCACCGTAAGTCCAGTTAACCTGTGTCATCATTTGTTGTTCAGTCGCTCAGTTGTGTCTGACTCTTTGAAATCCCAAGGACTATAGCTGCCAGGCTCCTCTGTCCATGGGATTCTTCAGGCAAGAGTCCTGGAGTAGGTTGCCATTCCCTTCTCCAGGGGCTCTTCCCGACCCAGGGATTGAACCCAGGTCTCCTGAAATTGCAGGTGGATTCTTTACTGTCTGAGCCACCAGAGAAGCCTGGAAAGATGGCTGCTAGATGGCAGGTGTTCTTCTCCTTCCTGAGTTCCCTCAGGGCTCACTGGCTCACATCTGTTGCTGTTGTTCAGCCACTCAGTCGTGTCTGACTCTTTGCCCGTGGACTGCAGCACGCCAGGCTTCCCTGTCCTTCACTATTTCCCAGCGTTTGCTCAAACTTATGTCTGTTGAGTCAATGACGACATTCAACCATCTCATCCTCTGTCCCCCTCCTTCTCCTCCTGCCCTCATTCTTTCCCAGCATCATCTTTTCCAGTGAGTTGGCTCTTCACATCAGGTAGCTAAAGCATTGAAGCTTCAACTTTCAGCATCAATCCTTCCAAGGAATATTCAGGGTTAATTTCCTTTACAATTGACTGGTTTGATCTCCCTGTTAACTAAAAAAATAAGGTTTCTTCTCCTGTGATGATTAGGACTGAAACCCTAATAGCTCTCTAGAAGACAGTAGCTGCAAAAAGAACCTCAAAAGAGCCATAGGAGTTAAGCTATCAAGTCATCAAGCTAGTGAGTGCATTGCTTGAACCCATTCCTATGGGTTTAAGAAAAAGGATTGTCAGGCAGTGTGTTGATCAGCGACTGCTTTCTGCTTTCAAAATGTAGGTTGAAGGAGGATCTGAATATGTGACACTGGCTACTCTCAGACATATATTCTCTCAGCCTAGTGGTCTGAGAGCACTGGAAGGACACAGGGATAAATTAGGAGGACTTAGAGTGCTAAGGAAATATGTGTTGAATTCATTCATTCTAATCACTCGAACTACATAGCATGTCAAGGAGCTTGGTGATTTTTGAAATTCGGTATGAAAATGACATGAGATCTAATTTTTCAAGTCCTTTTAGTCAATTTTATCAATAAAAGATGTGAAATACCAACTCTGCTGGTAAAATAGAAATTACATGACCACGGCTTTCGAATCAACATCTGTGATAAGACATCCAAAAATCGACCCTGGTGACTTCTAAGACTAAAATCTGAAGGGCACAGTTACTGGTTTTACATTGTCCTTTCTCATTCAATGTGTTCAAATTTATTGTCTATTAAAATACTGCAGTAACAACAGATAATTTACATGGCATTTTGTTTCTGGGGTAGTGACAAGCACAAAGTAGAGTTACTGAAGGAATTCTGACCTGTCCTTTGCAGAATGGAGAGGAAGTATATGAGACTCCATAACTCGGGGGGCCAGAGGAGAAAGGAACTGCATTCTGTCCTTCCTCCCTCTCCTGGTCTCCAACCCCCACATACAGCTTTAGTCCTACTGAGCTCCCAAAACTACTGGGGAGGGCCAGGAGTGAGAGTGACCTGAATTAACTCCCATGCATGATGAAAGCAAATCATTCACAAATTATACTATAACATTAACAATCACTTGTGATAGACCTTGTAACTCATCTGGACACCTGGTTGAGAAACTTAATATGGAGTTGACTGCTTTCCTGAGGGGAAAAAAGAAAAAAAGATACACTGGCTTACCAGTCCACATTTACACATTACCACTCCCTGCTAACAAAGGGAGTAATTTAGCTTCCTTTCAACCTCTTTGTAGTTCTATCTCACTTAACACAATAACTATGTTCCTGGAAACCTGTGTGCATTTCTTGTCTTGTAAATGGTACGGCACTTGAAAGGCACTAAGGGAGCTTCCCATTTAAAGGGATTCCAGGGACTTTCCTGGTGGCTCGGTGGCTAAGACTCTGAGTTCCCAAAGCAGGGGGCCCAGGTCCAATCCCTGGTCAGGGAACCAGATCCCACATGCTGCAACTAGGGATCCCGAGTGCCACAACTAAGACCTGGTGCAGCCAAATTAGTTAACTAATTAATTAACAAAAAAATTAAAGGAATTCCACATTAAGAAAATACCAGAACTAGGGCTACCAAGACTTTGTGGCAACATGAAGAATGCTTATGATCCAGTGTTGAGAGGAAAAAAGTAATCAAAATTGTGTGCACACTATGACTGCAATTTTTAAATAACATAGATGTACATATGATAAAATTTTGGAATGAAACTTACCAAAAATGATAATAGTTACATTAGGAGATGGAATATGAGTTATTTGTGTCTCATTCTGCTTTCCAAACTTTCTGGAATGATGTTTTTAAAACTAAAAGTGTAAAGTAAAAGAAATATATGCTGAATCTTATTGATAGAGTTGAATAATTATTCAGTCATGCTCTCTATCTGGATCTTTCTATGGCGAACTTCACTTAAGTTCAGGAAAATCTGTATTTCAAACGTTTTAAAACCATTAATATTTCCCATTAAAATAAATCTTAGGGCTTTCTAGGTAGCTCAGTGGTAAAGAATCCTCCTGCCAAGCAGGAGACATGGGTTCAATCCCTGGGTAGGGAAGATCCCCTGGAGAAGGAAAGCGCAACCCACTCCAGTATTCTTGCCTGAGAAATCCCATGGACCGAGGAGACTGGCAGGTTACAGTCCATGGGGTCACAAAGAGTTGGACACAATTTAGTGACTAAACAACAGCAACAACAACAATCACATTAACTGACAACAAAAGTAATTTAACAAAATCCAATATCCATTTAACCAGCAAGTTAGGAATTGAGAGGAGCTACCTCAACCTGATAGAACATCTGCAAAAAAAAGGAATTTTAAATTTAACAATTAGAACAACCCTAAAGTCAATCAAAACTAAGATGTGAAGAAGAAAATTATTGGTAAACTAGAAGAGGACTGTTTCTCAATGTGCAACTCCTTAAGCAGTTTTAGTGCACAGACAGGCAAAAACAGGACTCTCTCATCTTTGTGCTTTGTTCTATATGGGGAACCATCTGCTCCCCTCTCCACCTCCTACCCCAGTGTTTACTTTTCATTATTTTTGCTAATAGCAGTCATATCCCTTCATTGAGCCCTTGGGGCACACTGAAACTACATTCAGAGAAGCGTCCCAGTTCTGTCCAGCCACCACCAAATATGTGCATAAACATACACACACACTCTCAATGTCAAACCTCAGGTAGGTTTGCTAAGGACAATTTTAAGAACCATAAAGTGGCTTGTAAACTGTGGGGTCACGCGGAGTCGGACACGACTGAAGTGACTTAGCATAGCAAACTTCCTTTATGCTCTAGAAATATAAAATTTCCACATGTCTATTACAAAAATCAGCCACCTACCCAACAACCTCTTTATTACCCACCATATTAAGTTGATATACATAAATTAACCAAATAACTTTCAACAAATTAATCCCTTTAAACAAAATAAATAAATAGAAGAAAGATTTTACTAGTAGGCTTAAGATGCTCTTGTCAACTAGTAACAAACAAAACACATTTTGTAGGTTGAATTAAAGGCCCTTGGATGAATGCCCTCACTATCCACAGAAATCATTGACTAAATCCTTGTAAACTGATTAGATGGCTCACTCTCCTCCATTCTGATATTATTCGATGTTATAATAAAACAGTCTAAGTCATTCAGGCTTGTCATAAACAAGATGGTCTCTGCCTTTCCCTCATATCTGTCTAAAGGCCTCTGCCATAAACTCAGAAGAAAAATTGAAGTTTTTGATAGTAACCTCAAAAACAGATTCAATAAAAACTGCAGCAGGTACTTTATTGATAGTACAATAAACAGACTCAAAAGTGCAGGCTTGCCCCCTGGAGCTGACATCCACAGAAACATGCCCTGTCTGTATCAAGGATTTCTTGCTTTCTAGCTTGGAAAAAGATAATCCCGTGAAAGTAGCCTACTTATCCTGAGATCGTGTAAAAAAAAAAAAAAAGAAGAATTTTCTGGGATTAAGTGAACTGATTTAACTGTAGTTAATGTTCTATTTTTGAGTAGATATATGAGAAAAAAATCCTTTTCTTTCTCTTTTATCTCTATCAGTTTAAGGTAGAGATACTTACATACTGCTGCTGCTGCTGCTGCTAAGTTGCTTCAGTAGTGTCTGACTGTGCGACCCCATAGACGGCAGCCCACCAGGCTCCGCCATCCCTGGGATTCTCAAGGCAAGAACACTGGAGTGGGTTGCCCTTTCCTTCTCCAATGCGTGAAAGTGAAAAGTGAAAGTGAAGTCGCTCAGTCATTACATACTACATACTTTCATAAACTGGAAGGAAACATTCTTTAAGTGGTGTATTATTCCAACATCCCTCAGAATTCATGGGAAAAAATTTTTTATGAAAATTCTCAGTATATATTTTCAACGTAAAAAAACCTAGAGAAACTTAAAAAGAGCTTCTATAGACTATATTAATAGGCCTTATCAACAGTACCCAAAACAACAGTAACAATGGTTGGATATTATTCAAAATGCTTTTACCAAATTCCTCTATTTTTTTATAATCATGTAGTTATTTACTCAGGCTTAGTAAAAATTCATTCTCTTTCCTATAAGGTTTGACTGGATAAATCAAATTTGCAACAGTAAGACTCAAATGTCATTTAATTACATAGGACAAGCTACCAGGACCAAGGACTGTACTTTACAGGTTAAAGGCAAATGCATGCAAACAGTAACATGCTAGTAAATATTTAACATCCAGCTCACCAAAGGGAAAAAAAAGCATTTGCCGGTGTCTGTGGTGTAAACACTTCCATCATGGCCAATTTTAACACGACATCACTAAACACGGACCTGGGAAGAGACATGCAATAACATACCATTATATAGTATTTTAACCACAGATGAATGGAAAAAGAAGTTGTGGTACATGTTCAATATCTTATAATAAACTATAATGGAAAAGAATATGAAAAAGATTATACATATATCACTATGTTTGTATAACTGAATCACTTTTCTGTATACCAGAAACTAACAGAACATTACAAATCAACTATATTTCAATTTTTAAAAATAGCTTTTAAAAAGGTCATACAATAATTAGGAAGTGATAAGTTTTGAGTATTTATTATCACTGATTTAAATACAACCCATTTAATTATAAGTTACAAAGTTTAATGTCTGATAATGGCCATGTTTAATAAGCAGCTCCCAAAATTCCTATAAATTTAGCAATGAGCTCTCATGAGCCAGTATGAATCAATTCCAGTATACCACTCTCAGGAAACTGTCCTGGAACTGATTCTATGGTTTAAAGAATATGAGCTTTTTAGGTAATAAAGAATTTCCTAGCAGGTCAGGAATTTGACAAACCCGAGTGTTGCAGACAGACAGAGACGCTTACAGGCTACTAAATAGGTAAACCTCATAGAAACAAATTGGAAGGTCCTTATTCCTTAGCTCAATAGGCGAGCTGATAAAGGCAATAAAATAATTCTGATACCTAAAAGTAAATTATATCTGTAGAGGAGTGACAAGTTAATTCTTAAACCAGAACTGCTCCAGTTTTATTAATATATAACAAGGATGTCTTTGTATATTAACATCTCTTATACACTACATAAATAAACCCAGTTAAATAAAACAAATCAAATGAGTTACACTGAATCAGATAATCTCGAAACAATTTATGAGGTCAAATCTGTATGTGAGTGAGACTTGACCATAAAGAATCCCAGAAACAAAATACACACACACACACACACACACAAACACACATACACACACACACACACAAAACATGGTCACTGTATACACTTCTAGTCCTCAAAATATGAAATCTTGAATATTTCCTATGGGTTACTGCCTACCTAACAAAAATGTCTCTATACCTAACTTTTCTAATATCAATGTCTGAAGATATTTCTTATCCTTTGTAAATATTAAAGTCATGCAAGAAAACTACTATTTTTCTACCATAAACACACTGACAGTAAACTCTGTGATTTGGTAATTTTTTTCCCTTTAAACATCTGCTATATATATTTTTTTTTTGCTTGATAAACCTATTTTTCTAAAGCCTAGTGTGCTCATTTGTTCAGCTGTGTCCAACTCTTTGTGACCCCATGAACTATAGCCCACCAGGCTCCTCTGCCCATGGATTTTCCAGGCAAAAATACTGGAGCGAGTTGCCATTTTCTTCTCCAAGGGATCTTCCAGACCCAGAGATCAAACCTGCATCTCTTGCGTCTCCTACATCAGCAGGTGAATTCTTTACCACTGTGCCACCTAGGAAGCCCCTCTAAAGCTTAGAGTCCCTTGCAAACCTCTTCTTAAGTAAAGTTCTTTTCTTTCCTAAATGCTTTTGTCTCTGAGTCTTTGTTTGACAATAACTTGCTTATTTGTCCCTATGTTTTTTGGTCCTACATGTCTATCTAGTCACGGCCATGTGGCTCCTATCAGACCAAACTTCTCATGGAAAACAAATATAAACTCTGAGCTAAATATACAAGCAACTATCTGAAGATATTGAAGAGCAACTAAGAACATGTAGATACTGAAAGGGAGTCAACATTTGGATGAAGAGAAAAGCACTGATGAGTTTCCATTTTTTGTGATTTTTTCCCTGAGAGAAGGCCTCAAATTGCACTATGCAATGCAGCTATTAGAAATAAAAGAAAAACTCAAAATCTTACTAGCTTGTAAAACCAGAGTCTGAGGGAAACACAGCTGCTGGAAAGCAAAGGGAGAAATCCTAAAAAGTAGCAAGCCAGGAAAGAGGAGACCTGAATCATGTGTATAAACTCTAGCCAGATCTCTGGCTGAGGTTGAAACTGTACGTGTGTCAGGCCAATTTCAAGCAGAAGACTGAAAGAACCGAGCAGAAATTTGAGCCACCATTCACAGCAAGGAAGATAAAGTTTACAGTTGGAATTCAGCCAAGTTAACTGATTACTATTAAAAAAAGAAAAAATACTCTTCAGGGGGACATAGCAGAATTCAGAATCTCTATAACATATCATTCACAACATCCAGGACACAGTTCAGAATTACTTAACAGTCAAAGAAAATAGGAAGACATTACCTATTCTCAGGAAAAAAGCAGAATCAATGAAAGTCAATCCTGAAATGATTCACGTATTGAAATTAGCAGATAAGAGTTATAAAACAATTATCATATCTTAAGTTCAAGGACACAGAGGAAAATATGCTCGTAATGAAAGAAAAACTAAGAAGTATCAAAAGGTTACTAGAAGCCATAAAAAAGGACTAATTAGAAATGCTAGAATTTAAAAATATACATTTGAAATGTTAAAAAATTACCCATTGGTGGAGAAGGAAATGGCAATTTCCCAGTATTCTTGCCTGGGAAATCTCATGGACAGAGAAGCCTGGTGGACTATAGTTCTTGGAGTCGCAAAAGAGTCGGACATGACTTAGCAACTAAATAACAATAATAATAACATACCATACTTACAAGTAAATGCCAGATGGATTGAAAATTTTAATGTAAAAAGTAAAGGTATAATATCAGACTAAACTAAAAAATTACTGAATGGGCTTAACAGCAGAATAAAAATAACAATAAAGAGCCAGTGAACTTGAAGAAAGATTAATAGATTCACTATCTATTAATAATCTGATGCATAGAAGAAAAAAATAATTGAAATAATTAAAAGAACTTCAGGAATCTGTGGGACATTATCAAAAGATTTGTCATATACAACTAGAGTCCCATAAGGAGAAGAATAAAATAAAGCAGACAAAATACTAGAGGAAATAATAACCAAACATTTCCCATAATTGTTATATCCCCAGCTAGACCATAAGCTCAATGAAAGCAAGGAATTCTGAGTTGTACCTCTTTATTAATCCACATAGCACTAACAAAGGCTGCATAGTGGGTTCTCAGTTAATACATATTTATACTTTCAGCATCAAGAATGATTATTTATTGAGTGCCTGCCGTGTGTAAAGCACCATGAAAGGTGCTACAGACACAAAGATGCTTTAGTTACAGCCCCTGTGCTTAATGAAGACAATTTTGAAAAAGATAAAAGAGAGAAGCCTCAATTGTTTTGAAGAAGGAAAGCGTTTCCAATGGCTCTTGTTTTTCATTTTTCCCTAGGCAATTCATTATGATTTTATCTAACTTGCTTACTGTAATCCCTGCTAAAAGGAGAATCAGTTCAGTTCAGTCGCTCAGTCCTGTCCAACTCTTTGCAACCCCATGAATCACAGCAGGCCAGGCCTCCCTGTCCATCACCAACTCCCGGAGTTCACTCAGACTCATGTCCATCAAGTCGGTGATGCCATCCAGCCATCTCATCCTCTGTCGTCCCCTTCTCCTTCTGCCCTGAATCTT
>NW_011494889.1:2505282-2516362 GCF_000754665.1 Bison bison bison | reverse complement strand
TCAGAGTCTTTTCCAATGAGTCAACTTTTCGCATGAGGTGGCCAAAGTACCGGAGTTTCAGCTTCAGCATCAGTCCTTCCAATGAACACCCAGGACTGATCTCCTGGAGATCAAAAGGAGAATATAACAGTGTAAATCCAGAGTGAGAGGGGTTCTCGCATCAGAGGCCATGGTTATAGGTATTACATTCCAGAGCCTGTTCAAACAGTCCTATTCTCCCCAACTTGGTTCAATTAGGACAAACAGGGGAGACACTTCTGAACAATTTTCACTATTTTTTTTTTTACATTTGCCTCTAGCTTTCAGACAGAACTTATGTCCTCTAGACACTTGATCAGTAAGGACATATTTTTATACCTCAGCAAAATATGGGAGGAAACAGCTGAGAAAGAAAATTTCTACACTTTGGGAAGAATACACAGAAATGTGCATACCTCTCCAGAACCTGGAGTGTGTAAGATCAAAAGAATTATGTGTGTATATGTGTGTGAGAGAGAGAGAGAAACAGAGACAGAGAGATAGTGAAACAGAGAGAGAGAGAGACAGAACACTGAGAGAGACAAAGCAGGACTCAACATTCCTTTCTCTGTGTGAAAGCTTGAAGCACTTCACTCAGTTTGTTTAAAAACTATCCACTAACAGTCTGTGATTCTGAGAGCCAGTCTGTCCACAAATAAACTCCGCAAAACACCACAACAGAGATGGACTGGTCTGATATGCTCATTTCAAGTATGACCATGTATGTAAGGACATGGTTTGGGGCACAAAGCCCAAACCTAGATGCCTGGAACCGTGAATTTAGTAAATCCCCTTGAAATGAGCTGCTGGAAATGTCTTGTTTCTGTTAAAAAATAGAACTCACTCATAAAGATATAAGCAGAAATTAGATTTTGGTATGTTTGCAGGAGCCTCTGAGTCCAGGAAGTGGCATTTATGACTTTGGTTATGAATCTGTCTGTGACTTTAGTCAGTATTTTAGTCTCTCTGGTGCCTCTTTAGTCAGTCGATTGGGGATAATACTCTTTGCTATCCATTTCACAGCACTGCTACATCTGTCATGATCATAATAGCTGTCATTTGTCGAGTTACTACTATGCATCAGACACTGGGATAAGCACTCTGCTTGCGTTATTTGCAATCCTGACAGTAATCCTGAAGATGGGTGTTATTCAATTTACAGATGATGATGCTGACTCTCCAAGAGGTTTAGCAACTTTGGAAAAGTCACACCAACTGGTAAGTAGTGGCATCAGGATTCTCTCAGATACCTTTCACTACCTTACACTTGTTTGCTTTTATTCCTTAAGCATAGTTGAAATATAAAGAACACTCGAGGTATACATATATACATATGGGGGAAAAAGGGAAGAAACTTAGGAAATGTATTCCAGGAGTGTAAACCTAGACTGAATATAAGACATGGCCTAAATCAACCAGAGGTTAGAAACAAATCACAGAGCAAAGGCTACAGGCTGAGCTTAAGGACTGTGCATAGAACATAAAGGAAAAGGGTAACTGAGATGCTTGCGGTTATCGCCTGGAACTCACTGGAGGCTCTTAGTTTTCATGTTGCATGCATCCTAACTGGGATAAAAACCAAGAGTCCTACACACACACACACACACACACACACCCCAAGACAAAACGGGTTATGCGTCTCCCTACTACATGATATCTAATGTAACTTGAAAATAAGTCTCTAATGTTTGTAAATCAGAAGCATTAGAAAAATTAAGTTTCTACATCAACTATACCCCAATTTTAAAAAGAAAGAAAAAACTTTTTTTTTTTTAAAGAAAAATACAATTTCACAAGTTAATGATTGTCGATTGGTATGTGGAAATACCCATTGTATCAGTCTCGCTGTATTTTTGCAGGCTTAAAGTTTTCCATAATTAAAGTTTTAAAAGAAAGAAAGGTGGGAAATGAAGGGAAAGGAAGAAAAGAGGAAAAGAAAGAATAGCCATCTTTTTGAGATGGAAGAAGAGTGATGTGTGAAAACCAAGAAACTCTGATTTAAAAATGACTTAAGAAAGAACTTCTTTCCCCCAGTTCAACAATAGTTCTAGGATTTCAAGAGGACAAAACTCAGGAAAGAAAGGAAAAGATCCTCCTGTTAAAACCTGAGAGTGTTTTTACAAAAAATGTAGGACTCTAAATCACCAAGAAAAGCCAGTATCTTGGAAAATACACCAGAGTGACCCAATACAGAGGAGCTGAGGAGGAATACACAAGGAGTTCATGAGAAAAGGGCAAGTTTTGAACAGAGAACTGTTCCCAATGAACATAGGCATCTAAGAACAAAGTCCAAAATATTAAAATATATTAATATATTTGTATATATATCAAAAATATATCTATAGTGATGTCTCAGGGAACCAGTCTGTTTAAGCCCTTATCAGGGCTTCTACATAGTCATTCATTTTGCCTTGGTTGATCCTGTTGTTTGCTGCATTGGCATGAGACGGTCAACTGTGGCTGTTACCTCCTTTCATCCAATCCTAGCTTATAAACCAGTGATTCCCAAACTTCAAGTTAAGACAGATTGTTTATTCGATTTGGTGGAACTTCTTCTTTTTTTCTCCCTAAAGGAAAAAAGCTGTATGATGTTTAAAAAAAAAAAAAAAAAAACTAAGCCAAAATAACCGTTCTGATAATTATTTAAAATATCTTTCAATATTAATAAGAATACAAAAATACTCAGCACTCAAAATGGTGAAACTAACAATGTCTAGCATTCAGTCAAAGATTACCAGACACAGAAAGAAACAGAAAAAACTTACTCTTAAAGAGAATGATAAGTCAAAATAAGCTGAACCAGAACTGACCCAGAGGTTTTGTGTCCAAAGATGTAAAAATAATGATGATGGTTGTATTATACATGTTCAGAATTTTAGTTAACACATGAAAGATATTTTTAAAGACTCTTAGCTAACTTCTAGACACCCATAAATCAATGGAACAGAATAAACAGCCTAGAAATAAAACCATGCATATTTCATCAATTAATTTATGACAAAAGAGCAAAAATGCAAAATGGAGGGAGAATAGTCTCTTCAGTAAGTGGTAATGAGAAAACTGGGTAGCTACACAAAAAGAATGACTGGACCACTGTCTTACATCATACACAAAAATCAACTCAAAATGAATTGAAGACGTAAATGTAAGACCTGAAACCATAAAATTTCTGGAAGAAAACATGGGACGTAAGCTCTTTGACATCACTCTTGGCAATGACCTTTTGGATTTGGTGCCAAAAGCAAAAGCAAAAGTAAAAATGGAACGACATCAAACTAAAAAGTTCCTACACAGGAAAAGGAACAATCAACAAAAGTAAAAGGTAACCTACAGAATGGGAGAAAGTAACAGCATAAAATATACATGACTCCTCGTGCACTGTCAGTGGGAATGTAAATTGGTGCACCCATTATGGGACACAGTATGGAAACTCCATAAAACTTAAAAATAAATTTTAAATTTTTAAAAATAGAAAAAATTAAAAATAGAACTACTATGCTCTATCAATTCCACTCTGGGTATATGTTGTTGTTGTTGTTCAGTTGCTAAGTCCTATCCAATTCTTTGCGACCCCATCGACTACAGCAGGCCAGGCTCCCCTGTCCTTTACTATCTCCCGGAGTTTGCTCAGATTCATGACCAATGAGTCGGTGATGCTATCTAACATCTCATCCTCTGCTGCCCCCTTCTCTTTTTGCCTTCAATCTTTCCCAGCATCAGGGTCTTTTCCAATGAATCGGTTCTTCACATCAGGTGGCCAAAGTATTGGATCTTCAGCTTCAGCATCAGCTCTTCATGAATATTCAAGGTTGACTTCCCTTAGGATTGACTAGTTTGATCTTCTTGCTGTCCAAGAGACTCTCTAGAGTCTTCTCCAGCACCACGGTTCAGAAGCATCAATTCTTCACTGCTCAACCTTCTTTATGATCCAACTTTTACATCTGTACATGACTACTGGAAAAACCATAGCTTTGACTATACGGACTTTTATGTGTCCAAGTGGACCTAGTGAAAAAGAACCCACCTGCCAATGCAGAAGACTTAAGAGATGTGGGTTTGATCCCTAGGTTGGGAAGATCCCCTGGAGGAGGAAATGGCAACCAACTCCAGTATTCTTGCCTGGAGAATCCCATGGACAGAGGAGCCTGGTGGGCTACAGTCCATTGGGTTGCAAAGAGTTGGACATGACTGAGGCGACTTAGCAGGCAAGCATACAGACATTTGTTGGCAAAGTGATATGCTTTTTGATATGCTGTCTAGGTTTGTCATAGTTTTTCTGATAAAATAGATAACTAATGAGGACCTATTGTATAGCACAGAGAACTCCACTCAATGCTCAATGGTGACCTAAAAAAAGAGGGGATATATCTATATATATAGCTGATTCGTTTCGCCGTACAGCAGAAATGAACACAACATTGTACATCAACTATACTCCCAAAAAATCAATAAAAAAATAGATGTAGTTTATTGTATGTCAATTATACCTTGATAAACTGACTTTTAAGATGACTCAGAGATCAAAAAATACATGGTTCATTTGATACTAACAAGCTCACCATGCTGGTGGGCAGGGGAACTGAACCAAGGGCCTCAACCCAGCTTTCTCTGAGCTCAGTACCAGGGCTTTTCACGAGCTCCAAATGTGTTTTGGTTTTGTTTGTTTTGTTGCCACGCTGGGCAGCTTGCAGGACGTTAGGTCTCTGACCACGGACTGAACCCAGGCCACAGCAGTGAAAGTGTCAGGTCCTAGACACTGAACCACCAGGGAATTCCCCATTCATCCATTTTACAAAGGCAATGCCTGGTTTTCCCCTCTGTGTCCTTAGGAGCCTCCCTCACCACTATCCACATATTTAAACTGAAGCTAAGGCAACCAAATACATGCTTCTGAAACTCCACTCCACTGTGAGGAACACTTAAAATCAGTAATTTAAGAATAACAGCCCAACCAGATCTATATTACTATGTGCACAGAGTCCTACCAGAGGAACAACCCCTAACCCCAGAGATTCAATCTGTGTTATTTCTATTCTTTATTAAGAACTATTTGTCCCCATGCCATAGTATAGATGAGAAACAAGGAAACACCTGGTTATCACAGAGGGTCGCTATTATCTGTTCCCATGAAGTTTGGCTTCACATATGAAAGTCCAGTCGTTCACACAGGTGGGTTTCTTTTCTCACTTTATTGAGAGTAAAGCAGTCAAACTGTTTTGGCAGCTCCATGAAGTCACCGGGTCTCAGCCTTCTTCTGTCTCCCCAAGCATGTGTTTTCCACCCTCAAGGTCACATGGTGTTGGCTGGAGAGCTTTGATCTGAGCAGGAGGAGGAAGGAAGGAGGAAATGAGAGGTACCTTGGTTTTCCAGGAAGGTAGAAGCGGGGACTACCTGGAGGAAGGAGAGGTGGATCACCAAGAGTGATCCAGGAATGCCTGACTTTGGAAGTCAAAAGATGGTGGACACTGGGGCCAATCCTGAGAAGGCACTTGTGCTGTCTTGCACCTTAAGGGACTCCCAAAAGAGTTCATCACTAGACCATCCACTGCTTAAGATTCAAGCTCCCAATGCAGGGGACATGGATTCGATCCCTGATGAGGAAACTAAGATCCTGCATGCCACACGGTGGGGCAAAAAAAAAAAAGAGTTAATCACTGGAGCTGAAACATGTTCTCTGGGTATAAAGACCAATAATCGAGTGCAGTGCTGAGATTTTCTTTCCCTGAAGAGCTGCTTTCAAAGAACTCCACTCCTGTGTCCTGGTCCTGATTCCACCCTCAGGGACCACATGACAAGTGCAGGCAGGAACTCTCTCCTCCCTGGAGATCAGACCTGGCCCTGGGAGACTTCCCTGGGGCTGTGCCCTGAACACCTTGCATCTTCCTCTGTGGTCACTCAGTCACCCAGAGTTTCTGGGCTGCTGGCTGGTGAGCTGGGTGAATGGGCACAGTCATGCGAGAGGAGTGTTTGCTGTCCAGAGCACAGACTTGGAAAGTGGCTACGTGCAACACACACACACTCATAAAGGCACGTTATCATGAGGGGGAGTAGTGGGAAAGCGGTGGGAGGTGTGTTCAAGAGTAGAAGACAATGCTGGTGTTGCACAGTAAGAGGCACAGAGAAGCTAGTCAAAGGGTGACGGCTTTTGTCAGACCGGGCACGCCTGCCAGCCAGCCCCAGGCCACATCTGCCCCCAGCCCACTTCCCTGGGGTTAAAATCTGGGGAGCTTTTGCCCCGCACCTCAAGGGGCCTTACCTCACACACCTTGTGAAACTTGGCTCCGGGCGCCTCACACCTGTGAGGCGTCAGAAACTCAAATGAGTGGCTGACTCTCCAACCGGAGCCCCACTGCTGAGCACGACCTCGGGAAGTGGGCAGCCCACACCTGACAGGATGGCTGCTTCCTTCACTACTGTGACCACCAACGCGCGTGCCTCCTCAGTCACTTCAGTCATGTTGGACTCTTTGTGACCCTATGGACTGTACCCCACCAGGTTCCTCCGTCCATGCAATTTTCCAAGCAAGAATACTGGAGTGGGTTGCTGAGTCCTCCTCCAAGGAACCTTCCCGACCCAGGGATCAAACACGCATCTCTTATGTCACCTGCCTTGGCGGGCAGGTTCTTTACCACTTGCGCCACCTGGGAAGCCCATGACCGTCAAGGGAGAGGGGAATTTTTCCCAGCTTCAGCACTCCGGCCATTCGGCTCCCCAGGACCAGCCTCTACTCAGCTGCTGGGCTCCTCCACCACCATCAGTGAACAAGATCAGAGGGAGACCAGCCATACTCCACGCCCTCCACACACATGAAAGCACTACAGGTCCCTGGACACAAAACCAGGAGAGGGTAGGCGCCTTGAGGGGAATAGCCTGGACTTCTGGGCCTCCTGCCCAAGTGTCCTCCAGCCACACTCAAAGTAACACTTCCTTCCTGTTTAAAATCTATTTCAGACATAACTAGTGGGTGTAAAGTAAATAAGTTCCCCCTCCCCTCCAAACCTAGCTTCACTCCAAGGACTGTAACATGCAGTTTGGGGTATGTCTTTACAGAAATGTTTTATACAAGTGTATGGCAACCCACTCCAGTGTTCTTGCCTGGAGAATCCCAGGGACGAGGGAGCCTGCTGGGCTGCCGTCTATGGGGTCGCACAGAGTCGGACACGACTGAAGCGACTTAGCAGCAGCAGCAGCAGCATTCTGTTAAATGCATTCTCAAGAATTTTACTTATAAATAATTCAATTAGTAAGAATAACTAAGGTATAAAGTATATCTTATTTACATTGAAATTGGAACCGGAAAAACAAAAACTTAAAAGTGATCAGAGGACTGTCCATCCTCCCAGAGTGCAGTTTTTGAAGTGACCACCAGGTGTCAGAGTTATCAATAATATTCCCCGAATTACAACTGGAAAGTTACAGGATGGGGAAAGTGCCTGGCTGGAAAATGAGATGGTGAGATTCCCCAAACAAGATTATTTGGCCCTTTAGCCCAATATTTTGTCTATTTAGGGTTCCGTAGGGAGAGAGTAAAGGGAGCTGCAGGAAAGAAATCTTACGTTCTCTCCCGACAGACTGCCACTCAGTTGGGCACGCTTGGATCTTCAGAGCTCTGACTGGTGGTGAATTTCACATGGGAAATGTGAAAATGGCTGGGCGGAGTTGGGCCTCCTACCTTTGCAAGGCTACTTTTGGAATCCAGAGCCATCTCCCCTCTCCTCAGTAGGAGACCAGAGGATGGTGATCACCAGAGGAGGACACACGCGAGGCCACATCAGCTGTGGCCATCTTCATTTTAAAAGGGAAAACCCACTTCTGTGTCAGGAGCTCTTCCTACCTAACCTTGAACATCATGGTCTCTTACTCACTTCCAGTTTGGCCTCCTCACATATATTTCCTTTACCAGAACTGATGGCAGAGCCTGTTGGCTGTTGTCTAGAGCTGCTAGACATGTGTACCCGCCCATGCTTGAGCACACAGGGCGGGGCATCTACCACCAAAGTCTTCAGGCTGTTGCCCAGGGTTAGTTACACGCTTCCTCTAGGGGCCCAGCCACCTCGCTGGCACCACCCAGCCGGCTCTAGTGGAGCCAACATCCTGTGGAGGACTCCAGGTGATGCTCATGGCAAGCTTTACCCTTCTCGGATTCACCAACATCCAACTCAGCCAAAAGGGGATGCTGAGGCAATTACAACACAGACTTGTAGGAGGAGGGGATGATGGCCAAGGCTCCTCTTCCCTGGGAGACCACAGCTGAAAAGTGTCAGAAAGCAAGGAGAGCCCTTGCCACGTGGCCCTGTTGGCGCTCGTCTAGGTTGTTCCCTGGACCACATCCCATTTCTGGCCGTGGATCCAGGCAAGGGTTCAGACCCACTACACACTGGGGCTTGTCATGGGTGGAACTTTACTGTGAACAGCGATGCCAAGCTTGTGGGAGGGGTAGGAGGTGGTGTAAGGAGAGGGGAGAAGGTAAGAAGGTGTCAGCATTTCATGGACAATGTTATTGGTATGTAAATACTTCTCCAGACTTATGATTTCTATGAATTCAGACAGGCAGATTAAGGGGACTATTTTTGGGGTGGGCGGAGGGGTACCAGCACATGCAGGATCCTAGTTCCCGAACCAGGGACTGAATCCAGTCCCCTGCAGTGAGAGCGCAGAGTTAGCCACTGGACCACCAGCGAATTCTAAGGGGACTTTTCATGTGATTTGAATGACATCATCTGCTAAATTGGTACATCCTATGTAGGCCACATGAAGCAACAGTAATTATATAAGTCACTATACACCTTAAATGCTATATACATAATTTAAAATGATACACCTGTGGTGCCACAGACATAATAAAAATGCCAGTTATTATTAAAACATAGGTAGTATCCATATTCAAATATGACCATGCATTATGTTTGATGTTTCAAACAGAATATACAAGCCAAATGCTTCTTTTAAAAACAAAAAGGGATAAAGCAGTGTTTATATTGGGATCCATGTTAATTTGCCATGACAAGTATATTAACTGTTGCTTTGATGTGGCAACATTGGGATGGCAATTGAAGGTTTTTTTTTTTTCCCCCATTATCCTATTACATATGCTATAAGAGGGATGGAACAAAAAGAATCTCTCATAATGCTAACCACAGCCTGACTGTTTCAAAGGCAAGACTCTCCAGACTAAGCCAAGGGAAGGGACCACGGAGCTCCACCCTAATCTGCTCAGGGTTTATCAACCTCAGGAGGCCCCACTCACTGTGGCTCCTGGACCCACTACATTCCCGTAAGTCAAAGAGCCTCCCCTAGCTGTGAAAAGTCTGGCTATCCATCACATGTTCTACTTGTGACGGATACTTGAGCGACAAGGCTGTCACAAGCCCAGAAGAGACTGCACAGTCAAGGCATATCTTGAGATCCCCAGACTTCAAGGTTCTCTGGAAAAGGCACAACCAATGGTGCCCCCTCAACTAGGAAAAAAAAGGACTCAGGCCCTTGCCTCTCCAATGCCTGCTCACCACCTGCCCGCTCCAGGGTAATCATGCTTTGTGTAGGTAGTCAGAGAGGAGGTGGGCGGTCGTGTGTGGATATTTTGATGACAGTGACTCCTCCCTTGACTTAATCCCTCTTCCAAGCCCTGCAACTCAGCCAGGCAAGAGGCCTGATTCAGAATCTCCTCACCAGTAGGCAAGGCTGTTTCCCTTCGATAAACCGAGCAAGGAAATCGTTGATGTGGACACACAAAAATAGACTTCCTGAATCAGATGTGAATTTGGGTGCAGAGTAAGGCCAAGCTAAAGGCTCAAACTCACTGACCATAATTATCCCTCCCATAGGACAGCAGCCTTCCTTACCTGCAGCCAAGCAGCTTCTGAGGCAGTGACGAACAGCCAAACCTGTCGAAACCTCAGAGGAAACATTCCTCACCAGGCCTCCCAGCCCAAACTTCAGAGGACAGGGCACCAGAAAAGTAAACAGACTAAGCCAATAGCAACAAGAGAGAACTGGTTCTCCTGCTCTCAAGATGGTTCATGACACTTCAATTAAGTTCAACACAATATAGTTGAATTATTTTTAACCTTTTATGGAGCCTCTTGGCTTCACAAACAAAATGTTTGTTGGTAAAGTTGAAGGATAGCTAGAAGCAGAGACCAAAAAAAAAGAAAGAAATCACAAGAAGAAATGAGCCTTTTATTTAAGAAATCATAAGTGTGGTACACTTTGGGTGTTGCTTATTTGTCATTTATTTCTCAGAATAATATAGCACATTTCCTTTAAGCAATTTCACGGTTATTCCAGCAAATGGGAAAGGAACCCTCGGTTCTGACTTTCTCAGTATCTCTGTTGCCTTGATAATCAGCTCACAGCTGAACAGTTCAAGATATTCCTGCCTAAAGTTAATATGAAGAGTTCTTAATGCACAGCCTTTTGGACAACTTGACTCACTCACTGTCTAAGCAGACTAATCTCACATTTAATAGCTCTGCTATGGGGCAAAGGGAGAGAAGGGTCCCTTTTCCTTTCTCTGTTCTGCTTTTCTTCTTGGCTCCATGCTACAAAAATCTCTTTTCAAAACTTGTCAAGGGTATACTGTAACCTCACTGAAAAAATGTATCCAAAGTTTTTCTGATATGCTATCAGAGTTTAGCACAAGAATTGCAACTTCCAATGCCTTATAGGTGCCAAACAGATTTGTTTCATAACATCTTGAGCTGTATTCTTTGGCCTTGAAACACTTTGCTTTTTAAAATATCCATTCTGGAACTTCCCTGGCGGTCCAGTGGTTAAGACTTTGCTTGCCAATGCAGGGTGTGATTCCTGGTTTGGGAATGAGGGTCCCACATGCTATGGGGTGTGGCAAAAAAAAAATTTTTTTAATCCATTCTTCTTGAAATACGGCCCACTTTTAATAGATAGGTGGGCATGAGAAATAGCTCTCTTTCCTCTTAACTCTACTATCAGAAATACAGCAGTTCACAGTTGACCATAAATGGCAGCTGACAGTCAATTTCAGTGTTTGAGAGATAATAAGGACACGTGCAGACTGTAGTAAACTGCAGAGCACATGACCTGT
>NW_011494889.1:2492942-2505182 GCF_000754665.1 Bison bison bison | reverse complement strand
AAGAAACCTGCAGAGCACATGCCCTGAAAAAGGAAAAAAGCCACTGTTGCTACCAACAGCCAGTCCTGCAGGAAGATGAACTCAAGTCTTTCTAGAGAAACCAGAAATCCAGATTCTGATGTGTAATCTCCCCGTTTTTAAATATGAACTGCCAGTTTAAAAACACTCTTCAGTTCACCAGTTTGCTATCTCCCTTCAGTGATTAAAGGCAGTATGACTGGGAACAGAAAAGCCACCATGGAAGCCAGGAACCCAAGATTGTCAGACCTAGTTCTGACACCAACCCACCGTCTATCCCTGGGCAAGACACCTAACACCTCAGTGACCTTGTCTGAAAGGTTTAGAGGTCCAAGAATCCTTTTTTTTTTTTTTTAATATTTATTTATTTCTTCATTTGACTGTACCAGGTCTTAGTTGCAGCATGTGGGATCTAGTTCCCCGACCAGGGATTGAACTTGGGGCCCCTGAATTGGGAGCCTGGAGTCTTAGCCACTGGACCACCAGGAAAGTCCCACAAGAATCCTTTTAATCCTAAATTATTACACTGTATATTTAAGTAAGTTTTCTAGATGGTCAATTCCACAAAGAACAACCAGAAACATAATTAAAGGGGGGGGGGACATACACACACACACACACAAAAACAGATCATTGTGCCATGGCAGGGTCTATTACGCTGTCTAGACATGGCCTTGATGTGGCCAAGCCACTTGGTTAATAAAACCACGAAGAATGTGAACACTTCTATCAGGCCTGATCTCCTCTATCATAGCCACCCACCCACTGGGAAGATGAAAATTGTATATCACCATTTCTGTGGCAGGGAGCACCTGTCCATAAAACAGAACTCTCTTGGCCCTTTTGAACCCAAACCCAGGGTTTTCAAGGGACATTTTGAGCTGGAAAATAAAGCTGGCCAGCAGGCTGCCCTGAGCCACGACTCCTGATTTTCAAGTTCATGCTCAGCCTACCTGCGATGAAATCTGGAGTTGCCACATCAGGGCTTTCGGCATGAGCCAACTGTACTCAGAACAGCTCTTGTTATATAACCTTCGGCCACGGCCCACATGTGTACATGAGCACATGCTCACCCTGTACAAAAGCACACAGATCTTCAGATACAGCTTTTTTTGTTTCAGTTACAGGAAGGGAGTAACAAACATTAAGCTGGAAAATAATGAGGGATGGGTAAAGGAAAAGCCCTTTCCCACTGGAAAGATTAAAAAATAAGCACATTTCAGAGCAGATAGAAGTCCACATTCTTGTGGCTATATTAACTGTGTGGCTTAGGCAAACCGAAGGCTCAAAGAAAAGAAAGCCAAGTGGATTACAACTGGGCAGTTTCTTCACACAGGCCATCTTGACATGGATAGCTTGGCTTCCAATGAAGTGGACAGGCACCTACATTCCTAAGTGCTTCTGTGCATCAGGTGTGAACAGCAGGGCCTTTTTATTTTGCTATTTGTAGCTGCCAATAAGTATCTAGTATGATTTAAAGAACCTTTGACTCCTAAACCAGCTATGACCTATGGCTTCAGTTCTGCCTGCTGCAGACACTTTCCTCACTGTGCCCTGATGTTGCCCTGGCTTTAGGTAACCAGTGTTTGTTCTAAGTCAGCTTGTTCTTACCCTAAGGCCTTTGTATTATCGGTTCCCTCTTCTTGGAATGCTCTTTACCCTCATATCCACAAGGTAGTTCATTCAGGCCTCAGCCTCCAGGCTGTCACTCGGAGAGGACCTCTCTGGCCATCCACAGAATCCACCCATGCATTCTGTGTCATGTGACCCTACTTTACTTCTCTGCCTACACTTCCTACCATCTGATTCAGTTCCTGTTTCTTTCTTTATTGCCTGTCTTCTCTCACTGGTATATAAACTCCATGGAAATAAGGATTTTGTGTCTTTTTCACCATGTGTTTCCAGCAGCTAGAGTGCTTTGCATATGGCAATTGCTCAATAAATATTAGTCGAAAGAACAATGGACAGTTGGATGAATGGAAGAAAGCATCCAGCAAATATCAGTGAAGCATCTATGGTAACCTGGGAAGAGACGAAGAATGAAATCCTCTTTCAAGGACTCCACGATCTACCAGGGATGACAGACATTTAAGCGGAACAACATGGTGAGGGAACTGCTTATAGAAGAATACCATGGGGCTTCCCTGGTGGTCCAGGGGCTAAGACTCCCAAAGCAGGGGTCCTAGGTTCGGTTGTTGGTCGGGGAACTAGATCCCACATGCTGCAACTAAAGATCAAAGATCCTGCGTGCTGTAACTAAAACCTGGTACAACCAAATTAATAATAAATAAATAAACATTTTCTAAAAAGAAGACGCGTACCATGCCTTCCACCCAAGGTGAGTAGGAGGACAATCTCTAAGGAAAGTTAAGAGTTGGCCAAAAGGGCAAAGATGAGAAGAAGGGTGGCAGGGAAGGCAGCCTGTTGAGAAACACTCCAAGAAAGGCATGATATGTGAAAGCAAACTATGGGTTCCAGAAGCCCCAGGATGACTGGGATGGTTGGTCCCCCAAGTGACAAAATGAGAGACATGGGGCCTCAAAAAGAGAGACCAGGGCTAGTTTTTAAGGAGCGTCACAGACCAGCCTCTGGACGTAAAGATTTTCATTCTGTGATCTGTGGGAAGCACTGAGATGTTTTTAAGCAGGGAAGTGATATGATGGTTTTATGTTTTATAAAGATAATGCTGATGGCAGTGAAGGAACTAGTTAGAGGAAAAAAAGCATTCAGGAGGTTATTGTCCAATCCAGGTGAACAAATGTCAAGGATCCCAATTAGTGGCAGCAGAAAAGGAAAAGAGCAGACAGATATGAAAGCTATTTAAAGGGTATAATCAATAGAGCTTAGTGATACATGAAATGCGGGAGGTAAAAGAAAGGATGGGGTTAAAGAAAATCCCAGGCTGTGGTTAGTGTCATCAAAATGAATGGTGCTCCTGCTTCAGGAGGAGCCTAGACTCAGAGCCTAGATTCACTCTGTTTGTGATGTGGCTGAATCTGAGTCTGCTCACTAACGTGAGCTCATGGACCCTTGCCCAGGTGGCTCTCTGTGATCCTAGCACAGAGGTTCCTTTCTCTGCTTATCAAGTAAATTTCTATAGACGTCCCTCTGAAGTGTGTGCATCAAATCTACAACGTCGATGATTTATCAGTTCACAAAGACACACAGCATTATTTCGATGCTCGGCCATTTTTGGAGGCACACACTGATCCATCACCACAGGACCATGACTATTGGTCTAAATATAGATGTGCCTGTCACCTCAGAGAAAGAACAGACCAGAAGTCATGATTCCATTTACTCCAAGGAAATTTTAAGGTGATAAAATTGTAAAACAAATCGATATCACGTTTCTTAAGTCTATAAATCTGATGTACAGAGAAAATTATGATTACCTCACTTGTATTTCACATTCTCTTGATATTAATTGCTAATTTAGCCCTCAGATCCCTCTAAAGCAGCCCTCATCCCAACCCCAAGATACTGCTTCCAGTCCTCATGGGCTAGCTACCCAACGGGTGACAAAAAGCAAGCAGAGTGGGCTCTCTGGCCAGAGGCCCTTCAGGGATCCCCGGCTTATTCCTTTTCTCCTACTTTAGCCCCATCTGCTGCTGCCACCCGAGAGCCTATATATTGTTAAGAGATAGGGGGCACTGGTGCTTGAAACCTGGCTTTACCATTTATAAGCTGTGTGATCTCAGGCAAGTTATCTAGCCTCTCTGTGCCTCAGTTTCCACCCTTGTAAAATAAGGATACTTTTATCTAATTTACTTCATGGGGTAGCTGTGATTATTAAATAAGTTAATAAAGTACTTAAAACAGTACCTAGCACAGTAACAAGTAACAAGCACTCAATAAATGTAAGCTACTGGGGGCTTCCCTGGCGGTCCGGCGGTTAAGACACTGCCTTCCAGTGCAGGGGTACGGGTTTGATTCCGGGCGGAGGAGCTAAGATTCCACATGCTCCACAGTCAAAGAACCAGAACATAAACAACAGAAGCGATATTGTAACGAATTCAACAAAAGACTTTTTAAATAGTCCACATCTAAATAAATAAATAAATGGAAGCTCTTAATACTACTTCTACTACCACTGCTCTTAATGGCACTGGGGGAGCCTCTGGTAGGTTCTGAAAGACAGCACCAAAGCAAAAGGAGTTCTAAGGTGAGGGACAACGTCCTGCTTTTGCAGCATATCAAAGGGGCCACAAAGCGGTACGGTGCATGCTCAATGTTTTCTAAAATTACCAGTAAAAGAGTTCTTTGCATTTTTCAGGGGCAGCCCTCCCTCCCCACACCAAGGACTGAGACATGAGTCCACGGGGACCACGGCTGGAAGACACATGAGTGGCAGACAGCACACAGTCTCCCTCCATCGGGGCAGGGCTCCATCACAGGGCCAAGTGGGTCCAGCCTGGCTCCTACTCCCTTAGGACGAGTTCTTCCCCAGAGAATCGCTCATTCCTCACCTAAATAGCCTCCTGGAGCAACCCACTTCTCAATCCCTCCAAAGGAAGCATTTAAATCTGATACTTTACAAGGGTAAAAGACCCACTATATCGTTAAATTATTTGTAAGTAGAAAGTAAATATAAATTGCAAAAACAAACTGAATTCAAGACTAAAGGCTAGTTCTGATACGGACTTTTAATTTATCTGTAATGACAAACTACCTGTCAATAGTCTTAACATTAGCACAGGCAGAGGAAAATTAAATGTTAAACACGATACCACTTATATTAGCATAAAAAAATTCAATACACAGAACAGAATTGAAAGCCCAGAAATAAACCCACACATATAAGAACAATTAGTAATTTACAATAAAGTAGCAAAGAACGTACAACAGAGCTGGAAATAAATATAATTGGGAAATCTGGATGGCCACATGCAAAAGAATGAAACCAGACCATTATACCATACACAAGGATTAACTCAAAATGGTTTAACACTTCAATGTAAGACCTGATACCAGTGGCTCAGCAGTAAAGAATTCGCCTGCAATACAGGAGATGCAGGTTCGATCCTTAGATTGGGAAGATCCCCTAGAGGTGGAAATGACAACCCACTCCCGTATTCTGGCCTTGGAAATCCCATGGACAGAGGAGCCTGGACCCCTACAGTCTGTGGGGTCACAGAGTCGAACACAACTTAGCGACTGAACAACAACAACATGCTCTTTGATGTCAGCCCTAGCCCCTAGCAGTGTTTATTTGGATCTGTCTCCTCAAACAAGGACAACAAAAACAAAAATAAACAAATTGGAGCTAATCAAACTAAAAAAAAAAAACACAAAAAAAGAAAGAAAAGGCAACCTACTAAATAGAAGAAAATATTTACAAATGATATGTCCAACATGTGGTTAACATCCAAAATATATAAAGAATTCACAGAACTCAACAGCAAAAATAAACCATCCAATTAAAAATGAGCAGACAGGGACTTCCCTGGTGGTCCAGCGGTTAAGAATCCTCCTGCCAGCACAGGGGACACAGGTCCAATCCCTGGTCTGAGAGGATCCCACGTGCCTCAGAGCAACTAAGCCCGCGTGACACAACTGCTGGGGCCCAGGCACTCGAGCCTGTGCCCCCCAACAAGAGGAGCCACTGGAATGAGAAGCCTGGGTACCACAAGCAAGAGTCGCTCCCGCTTGCCGCACCTAGAGAAAGCCAGCGCACAGCAATGAACACCCAGTGCAACCAAAAACAGGTAAGTACATAAATTTTTAGAAAAACTTTAAATGGGCAAACTATTTACAGTAGCCAAGATATGGAACCAACCTAAATGTCTATTGACAGATGAATGGATAATGAAGATGCGGTGTATATATAATATATACAATAGACTACTACTCAGCTGTAAAAAAAGAATGAAATGATGTTATTTGCACCAACATGGATGGACCCAGAGATTATCATATTAAGTGAAGTAAGTCAGACAGAAAAAGACAAATATTATATGATATCACTTATATGTGGAACCAAAAAAAATTATATAAATGAACTTATTTCTAAAACAGAAATAGACTCATATAAAAAATGAACTTATGGTTACCAAAGGGGAAAGCGGGTGGGGAGGGCTGAATTAGGAGTTTGGGATTAGCAGATACAAGCTACTATATATAAAACAGACAAGGGAATTCCCTGCCAGCCCAGTGGTGGAGTTCAAGAACCAAAATCCCACAAGCTCCACTGCGTGGCCAAAAAGAAAAAATAGACAGGCAACAAGGTCCTATTGTATAGCACAGGAGCCATATTTGATATCCTGTAATAAACCATAATGGAAAAGAATATGAGAAGAATATATATATAATATGCATGTATAACTGAATCACTTCTCTGTGTACCAGAAACTAATATAATATTGTAAATCAATTATACTTCAACTAAAAAAATGAGCAGACACTGAATTGATCTTTTTCCAAAGAAGATATATACATGGCCAACAGACACATGAAAAGATGCTCACATCACTAATCATCGGAGGGATGCAAATCAAAACCACAGTGAGATATCAGCTCACATCTGTAAGAATGGCTGTTATCAAAAAGACAAGTAACAGGTGCTGGCAAGACTCTGGAGAAAAGGGAACCCTTGCGCACTCTTGGTGGGAATGTAAATTGGTGCAGCCACCATGGAGGATAGGATGGAGGTTCCTCAAAAAACTAAAAATAGAATACCGTGTGACCCAGCAATTTCACTTCTGGGTACATATCTGAAGAGAACAAAAACACTAATTTGAAAAGATACATGTACCCCAATGTTCATATCAGCATTGTTTATAATAGCCCAAGTATGAAAGCAACCTAAGTGTCCATCAACAGATGCCCCATTCCGACTACAGAAAAATCTGAGCAGCCAGCTAGTTCCCCTCTTGTTCGCCCTCCCTCAATTTTGTTTTCATGTAAAAGACAAATAAATGACTTGACTCCCCCCCCAAAAAAACATGTATAAATAAAATATACGTGTATGTGTGTGTGTGTTAGTCAGTCGTTAGTCAGTTAGTCAGTCGTATCCGACTCTTTGCAACCCTGTGGACTGCACCCCACCAGGCTCTTCTGTCCATGGAATTCTCCAGGCAAGAATACTGGAGTGGGTTGCCATTCCGTTCTCCAGTGGATCTTCCTGACCCAGAGATCGAACCTGGATCTCCTGCATTGCAGGCAGATTCTTTACCATCAAATATTGGCTATATTCCCTTGTAGCTTATTTATTTTATACATAGTAGTTTGTACCTCTTAATCCCTTACCTCTCTTTTACCCCTCCCCTCTTTCCCTTTCCTCACTGGTAGCCACTAGTTTGTTCTGCATATATATGAGTCTGTTTCTTTTCTGTGATATTCCCTAATTTATTTTATTTTTTAGATTCCACATGTAAGTGGTAACATAAGTATTTGTCTTTCTCTATGTGACTTATGGGCTTCCCAGATGGCATTAGTGGTAAAGAACCCACTGCCAATGCAGGAGACATAAGAGATACCTACAGTCCATGGGATTGCAAAGAGTCAAACACGACTGAAGTGACTTAGAACACACGTGTGACTTATTTCAACAAGCATAATACCCTTGCAAATGGTAAAATTTCATTTTTTTATGGCTGAGTAGCTTCCCAGGTGGTGCTAGTGGTAAAGAACCTGCCTGCAGATGCAGAGATGTAAGAGACGCGGGTTCCATCCCTGGGTTGGGAAGATCCCTGGAGACAGGCGTGTCAACCCACTCCAGTATTCTTGCCTGGGGAATCCCACTGACAGAGGAGCCTTGCAGGCTACAGTCCATGGGGTCCAAAGAGTTGGACAAAACTGAGCACACAGGAAGGCAGGCAGTATTCCATTGTGTGTGTGTGTATATACGTGTGTGTGTATACATGTGTATATATGTATATACAGATGTATATCTATAAATATACACACACATGTATACATGTGTGTGTATATATGATCAGATCAGATCAGATCAGTCACTCAGTCGTGTCCGACTCTTTGCGACCCCATGAATCGCAGCACGCCAGGCCCCCCTGTCCATCACCAACTCCAGGAGTTCACTCAGACTCATGTCCATCGAGTCAGTGATGCCATCCAGCCATCTCATCCTCTGTCGTCCCCTTCTCCTCCTGCCCCCAATCCCTCCCAGCATCAGAGTCTTTTCCAATGAGTCAACCCTTCGCATGAGGTGGCCAAAGTACTGGAGTTTCAGCTTTAGCATCATTCCTTCCAAAGAAATCCCAGGGCTGATCTCCTTCAGAATGGACTGGTTGGATCTCCTTGCAGTCCAAGGGACTCTCAAGAGTCTTCTCCAACACCACAGTTCAAAAGCATCAATTCTTCGGCACTCAGCCTTCTTCACAGTCCAACTCTCACATCCATACATGACCACAGGAAAAACCATAGCCTTGACTAGACAGACCTTTGTTGGCAAAGTAATGTCTCTGCTTTTGAATATGCTATCTAGGTTGGTCATAATTTTCCTTCCAAGGAGTAAGCATCTTTTAATTTCATGGCTGCAGTCACCATCTGCAGTGACTTTGGAGCCCAGAAAAATAAAGTCTGACATACACACACAATTTTGTCTATAATGTGAATAGCCGACTCATTGGAAAAGACCCTGATGCTGGGAAAGATTGAAGGCAGAAGAAGAGAGTGACAAAGGATGAAATGGTTGGATGGCATCACCGATACAATGGACATGAACTTGGGCAAACTCCGGGAGATGGTGAGGGACGGGGAAGGCTGGCGTGCTGTAGTCCATGGGTTCACAGAGTCGGACATGACTTGGTGACTGAACAACAATGTGTGTGTGTGTGTGTGTGTATATAGGTATAGATATGTGCATACACACACACACACACACACATAATGGAATACTACTCAGCCATAAAAGATGAAATCTTGCCATATTATAAAGATATTTGTTCTCACAAATCAATGCACAGATTTTATTTAATTCCAGTCAAAATCTCGGCAGTTATTTTGTGTAAATTGACAAGATGATTCTATTTTCCTATGGCATGTAAAGGGCCAAGAACAGCCAAGAAAATCTTGAAGAAGAAAAACAGCTGATAGATTTACATAACCACATGGAAAAACTTATTATAAAATGATAGCAATTGAGTCAGCATGGTATTAGCACAAACTTTTGTCAACTGAAACACACCAAACAAACAGACCAATAGAACAGACAGGGCTGAGGAACAGACCCGCCCAGGTACAGTCCTCTAATGTAGGATACTGATACCACTACAGGACAGAGGGGGAAGGATGGTCTTTTCAAAACGGTGTTAGGTCAGGAATTTCCTGGCTGTCTAGTGATTAGGACTCTGTGCTCTCACTGCCAAGGGCCTGGGTTCAATCCCCGGTCAGGGAACTAAGAACCCACATGCTACATGGTGAGGCCAAATAAACAAACAAGTAAACAACAAAAATGGTGTCAGATATCTGGAAGTTCACGTGGAAAAACAAGTTAATGTTGACCCCTGTCTCATACCTGTCACAAAACTAAATACTAGGAGTGTAGACAATTTTAAAAAACAAAACGCTGAAACTTCCAGAGGGTAACTTAGGCGAACATCATCATGCCCTTGAGGCCAAGGATTGAATTCTAAAGTAGGACAAGAAAAGCACAAACCATAAAGGGAAGAATTGATGAATTGAACTTCATTAAGAAATTCTGCTCATTAAGATACCATTAAGAGAGTGAGGGCAAGCCACATAGTGGGAGAAGACATTTGCAGCACATACATTCAACAAAGCCTCGTATTCAGAATATATAAAGAATTCCACAAATCAATAAGGAGGAAACACACTTTTAAAAGGGAGAGACAAGAGCACAAGAACTTTTCTAGGCACTTCATAGAAGAGAATATAGAAATGGCTCCAAAAAATATATTTTAAAATGACTTAACAGCATCAGTCATCAGAGAAATGCAAATTAAAACTACAATAAGGTACTATGGGATCCTGGTAAAGCTCTATTTCATGACACATGGGTGGTGGTTTCATGGAAAAATATTCACTGAGTTGTACACCAGGAGGTGTGCACTCCTCTCTAGATATTACACTTAAATAAAAATGCTTCCTTAAACAATGAGACTTTAGAAATATATCAACCAAAAGCAATGTGTGGATCTTATGTGGATCTTGCTTCACACAAGCCAACTATTTAAAAAGAATATGTATGTGAGACAGTTGGGGGAATTTGAACACTAACTGCATATTTGACGGTAATTAAGGGATTATTCAGCTTTTTCGGTATGATGATAGCTTTGTGGCAATGTTTTCAAAAAGGGTTGTTATTTTAGACCTACATACTGAAATACAAATACATATATTATAAAATATCTTGGATTTACTTCAAAATAAGCAGAAGAGGGAGAATGGATGAATTGATGGCTACTGTAACTGGACAGAGGGCACATGGGAGTCTCTGGACTATTCTACCTTTGTGTATGCTTAAAATCTTGCATAAGTCTTAAAAAAAAAAAAAAAAAAACCTATGGCATAGCCAAAGTTTTATGCTTTGGGGCTATTTAAGATTCCTTTCTTCTAACCCCACAACCCAATCAAGTAATACTATGTAGTGGCAACAGAAACCAGATACACTGAACCCTTAGGCTATAGGGACCTCAAGAAGTCACCTAGGGCATGATCTTATTTGCAAAAGAGAGAGAGAGACACAGACACAGAGAACAAATGTATGGACACTAAGGTGGGAAAGGGGAGGTGGGATGAATTGGGAGATTGAGATTGACATATATATACACATATACTGACATATTTGGGCTTTCCTGGTGACTCAGAGGGTAAAGAATCCGCCTGCAATGTGGGAGACCTGGGTTTGATCCCTGGGTTAGGAAAATCCCCTGGAGAAGGGAACAGCTAGCCACTCCAGTATTCTGGCCTGGAGAATTCCACGGACAGAGGAGCCTGGCAGGCTACAGTCCATGGGATCGCAAAGACTTGGACACGACTGAGCAGCGACTTTCACTATTGACATATTTATATATGTCTAAAATAGGTAACTAATGAGAACCTACTGTATAGCCCAGGGAATTCTACCCAGTGCTCTGTGGTGACCTAAATGGGAAGGAAAACCAAAAAAGAGGGGTTATACGTATACGTATAGCTGATTCACTTTGCTATACGATAGAAATACAACATTGTAAAGCAACTATATGCCAACAAAAATTAATTTAAAAAAAAACAAAATTAAAAAATAACAATAAAAAAAGAAGTCATCTAGGCCACTTTCTTGTTATCAAGTAGAGTATCTGAAAGAGAAGAGAACCTACACCCCAACTACTCAATGATGGGCACAGGAGACATAGTGTGCTTACCCTCAGAGAAGCCGCTAAAAGAGAAACTTGACTAGGGCACCTGCATAAGACAGAGCAATCATTTACCCACATTTTTCGGGGCACATGCCATTGTAAGGGCTCTAAGCAGCCTGGCTGCCCTCCCTCACAGTAGACTCTCAACAGAAGCTCCTGTAGTCTCCCTGAGCTGGCCCTTCCTGTCCTGCCCCTGGATACTAAGCATCTGCTGTCTGGCCTCATCTTAGTTAGACATCTATCTTCCTTTGCCAGTTGACCTGGCTGGAGCCACTAATGGAGTAAAGCAATCAAGTACGAATTCTTGTATAAATCAAGGCTGGTTCTTTCTTTTCCCAGGATCCTAGACAAGTACAGGCTTACACAGTTGAGAAACTCGCACTAGAGAGAGACACAAGCAGTTGCAAAACAACCCGGCTGAGGCCTCCTGACTTAATGTGTCTCTCAAGAAGCCCTCTAGGTTTGGAGCTCTCCCAGTTCGAAAGGAAATTAAGTTCATTCATTCCTTCTGGCCCTCCTTCACTATTTTAAGATGAAGTTCACTAAATGGATAAACAAATCTCCAGGTTATACCTAGCCTAGTGTGCTATCTATCCCTTCTAGGCAAGACGCTGCATTTCAACCAGGACTTTTTTGAAGAAATGAACTGGATGTTTGACGAGGAGCTTTCGGGCACTCCCCCAGGTAGCTTCCGGAAGAAAGAAAACCTTTTACTAGCGCTCACAAAGTCATTTATCTACCACTAAATGGGCCGATGAAAGGGAAAGCCTCTTGATGAAAGTGAAAGAGGAGAGTGAGAAAGTTGGCTTAAAGCTCAACATTCAGAAAATGAAGATCATGGCATCTGGTCCCATCACTTCATGGGAAATAGATGGGGAAACAGTGGAAACGGTGTCAGACT
>NW_011494889.1:2492382-2492842 GCF_000754665.1 Bison bison bison | reverse complement strand
CAGACTTTATTTTTTGGGGCTCCAAAATCACTGCAGATGGTGACTGCAGCCATGAAATTAAAAGATGCTTACTCCTTGGAAGGAAAATTATGACCAACCTAGATAGCATATTCGAAAGCAGAGACATTACTTTGCCAACAAAGGTCTGTCTAGTCAAGGCTATGGTTTTTCCAGTGGTCACATATGGATGTGAGAGTTGGACTATAACGAAAGCTGAGAGCCGAAGAATTGATGCTTTTGAACTGTGGTGTTGGAGAAGACTCTTGAGAGTCCCTTGGACTGCAAGGAGATCCAACCAGTCCATTCTAAAGATCATCCCTTGGTGTTCTCTGGAAGGAATGATGCTAAAGCTGAAACTCCAGTACTTTGGCCACCTCATGCGAAGGGTTGACTCATTGGAAAAGACTCTGATGCTGGGAGGGATTGGGGGCAGGAGGAGAAGGGGACACAGAGGATGAGA
>NW_011494889.1:2485881-2492282 GCF_000754665.1 Bison bison bison | reverse complement strand
TCTGAGTGAACTCTGGGAGTTGGTGATGGACAGGGAGGCCTGGAGTGCTGCAGTTCATGGGGTCGCAAAGAGTCAGAACCGACTGAGCGACTGAACTGAACTGAAATGGGCTGACGCAGAGAGTCGGACAAGACTGAGCGACTTGACTTTCACTTTCAAACGGGCCGATGAGACAACAGGGGTTTCAAAGGTGAGGGACCAAAATTTTATGTGCACCAAAAGGGCAAAGTCAAAAAATTAATTCAGGGACCTCCTTGGCAGTCAGTGTTTAGGATTTGCTTTCCAATGCTGGGGACACAGGTTTGATCCCTGGGCAGGGAGCTAAGACCCCACACATCAAAAAACCAAAAATAAAAATGTAAGCAATACTGTAACAAATTAAATTCTTTAAAAGCGGTCCACGTTAAAAAAAAAATTCTTTAAAAGAATTAACTTATAGGACTTGCTCTATTTCTTCTTTTTGGCCCCTTTAAACAATGAGTACTTTTCCGAGTCATACCAGCCATCTCTGAAAAGCAGTGGAGTGCAGAGCACACAGTTGTGAAGCCTGTGCATCCGGCTCTCCCACACACCAGCTACGTGACCTCAAGTTTTCTGTGCGTCAGTTTATCACCCATAAAATGGGGGTAATATTGATAATACTGTATACCATCAATAATATTACATAGCTCATAAGGTTGATGGGAAGGTTAAAATAGTACAGTGAATGTAAAGACTTAAAACAAGGCGTGGTAGGTGTTAGCTCTTCCTATTTTTTTATTATTACTGTAAACCCGGCATTGGACATGTCCCATCATAGGAAAGAAAGGATAAGAATGGGAAGGATGGACACTGGGAAACAAAAGGAAAAGACCAGTGTTGTTGAAACTCTTGACTGAACCTTACAAACACACCTATTTCTATTTTCATAATATTTGTCAATAATTTAGGGATAGAGAAAAAGCTACTCTGAGAAAGGCTCAGAGGTATAGTTACAAAGTGGACATTCTTGTATTTCACAGATGTACACAGAAAGGTCACTCTTATGAAAAGACACAAACCCCATTGGTATTAAAGGACCAGCAAGTCCTAAAACCCTCCCGGTCCTGACTTAGCCAAAGACTGCTCCACAAGCCATTAAAAAAAAAAGAAAGCTAGCTAAGAACTACTGTTTTGCACTTTTGTTGTTAATGACTGGCATTCATTAATTCCTTCAGCTTTTTAAATTTAGGCTACCATCCTGTGCCACATTAGCCTACACATTTAGTATTATTAAGTAAACAGCACATTTTTGAGATAAAATTAAAGGAAGAAATGCAGGGACTCTTTCAACAGTTTTTTTAAACTTCACGAATAATCACCTACTAAAACCTTTAAAATGTTTAGGCATTAGACCATTACTTCTATCTGGGCTGTGTATAATCTAATCAGAAAACATATTTTCTCATCCTAATTAGAATTTGTTGGTTACCAATAATTGTGTTTTTCCACTGATTATTATTTACAGTTATCACAGTGCCAGAGAGATGAACCACATACAGGAACCTGAGAAGAAGAAAGATTGCCCAAAGGGCCTGCTGTCCAGTGTCCATGGACTCCAGGGGCTATTAATTATTTATCTACTTTTCAAAGTTAATAAATAGGAATGTCTTTTTGCCCTTTATTCCCCAGATGAATTTAACCAAATGAGAGATGGGTGTGTGTGTGTGTGTGTGTGTGTGTGTGTGTGTGTGTGTGTGCAGAGTCAGCAGTCTGAGAACATGGGAAGTGGAGGTAATGGGAAAGAAAGAGACGTTTACAAAGCAAATATATTTAATGTCATCAATTATACACAACACTGCTTCATCTGGCATCTTTTATTATGATTAATGATCATGAATATTTTGATTGGTTTTGAGTGTGCTTTTAAAAATGTGAAAAAATTTTTAAAATTAAAATAAAAATAGAAACTTGAGTACTTTAAAAACATGGCACTTATTAATACACAAAAAAGCAAAATCCAAATAACCTCTACTGACACTTTAAAAAAATACTTATATTTAGTTAGAAAATGCAAACACTGCAGAAAAGTATCAAATGGAAAAATCGGACCCTCCCTCCTCAACCACCCCAGTCCTTCCACTCAAAGATAAATCACTGCTTTATGCTCTTCTATCCTACTAGAAAAAAATAATGCATACATATCTATTCATTTATTTATTAGGTGAGTCATATTAGGCACACTGTTTTGTTACAGGCATTTTTTACTCAATATATCTTGGTCCTATTTCCATATCAGCACAAGGTGATGACCCCACTCTTTTTGCTCCTACCAACGATGCTTCAGTGCATATCTCTGCACACACATCTTCGTGTTACATGCATTTTGTGACAGGGCAGCAAGAACCAGCTACTCCAAGCAGTCTAACCCAGCTGTGTGGTGGGAAAAGAACAATCTAGTTTTCTTGGCAAAAAGGACAGTATTCAGCTGAGAGGAAAAAGAATACTTCCACATGTTCCCTTCTAAGTATAAGGCTCTTGTCTTTGCACTTGGATCCACCCAGCGTGCCACCCCTTCCCCCCCTTAGAGGAGGATACTGGATGCTGGTGGCAAGAGTGGAATGTTGGTAGGAGGGGAGGACAAGCAAGTGCTGGAGAGACACGCACAGAGCAGTAACTGCCGGGTTACCGTGCCCTTCACTCTACAACACAGGTACTGGAAACTCCCCGTTCATGGAAGACCAATTGGAAGCACAGTATTGAGAGCTGTCAGGCTAGGGGTGCACAGGAACCCAGTGGAGCGGCAGTGTTGGGATTAACAAATGACTACAGAGTCCACAGCTCAAAAACACGAGCAGTTATTAAATTCTACCTTTGAACTTCATTGCCTCAAATCTTTTTTAAAATGATGGAAGACTTAAGTTATGTTTTAAAACCTTTCAAGATAGTCTTTTTCCAACTATCTGTTATACTTGATATCTTCTTTGACCCCCAGATCAAGTCTCTGAGGCAGGTAGGCCGGTGCCATTATCCACACTTCATTTGTGAAATGAGGGCAGGGCAGAGAAGTCAAACTACTTGCCGAAGGTCAACTGGCTGATCAAATGTGCTCTCACTCCAAGAACAGTGCTCTTTCCTGAATTCTCCCAAGTCCAACAAGTCCAGCTTGCCAATATTAGAACCCTGAACAAAGAAAAGCTAGGAATGATACAGGCAGATTCTTTACCATCTGAGTCATCAGAGAAGCCCCAGAAATGATGCTAGAAATGTAAATACAAATATATCCCTCTCCAAGGACACCTGAGAACTACCTTTTCCAGTAGAAATTTAATAAACTGAATAATAGTAATGTTGCTAACACTAAATTTAAAACTTCACAGAAGAGTAAACAGTCTCTTCTAGTTTTTTTTTTTAGAAAGTCTTTTATGAAAATTTGGTTTTATGTTTTATTATGAACACCCATACTATCTAAGTAGCTTTTAATTTTTTAATCTAGTAGCTTTAAATTTTTATGGCTAAGACACTGCTCTGGACAGAACTTGTCTAATACTGATTTCCTGAGTTGCCTTTTGTCAGTCTAGACCGTCCGAGATGAGTGTTTTGCAAACTTTTATGAGAATGGCCTACAGAAGAAATGCATTTTGCTTTGTAAAGCTGAGAGATATGTCTGTCATTAAAGCAGAACTTTAACAAAATAATAATGACCTTTCCTACTAGTGACTGACTTGGATGTTTTCTACTCTTTTCCATTTTTCCATTTCATTTTTAAAAATTGTAATCACAACCAATACACTGATTTTATGACTCACAGGTCAGGGTCCAAAATCTGAAAAACATTGGCTTAAACGAACAATACACAGATCCTACCTCAAAGAATTTATACACTAGTTAAGAGACACATTATGTACATAACTCATAGACATTTTGTAGTTGGAAAGTCCTCACACATAAATTAGCTCAACTATCTTTTACATCCCTGTAAGTCTTTGCTTCAGTATCTCTAGGATAAAAGTTGCCTCTTATTTGGAACCTGGCACAGGGTTGGTCATATAAAGATCTGTTAAAATAGCACAGGAAATGAAAATAAATGAATCAAATACCTGAATATACAATTTTTTTTTTCCTAAAAGACATCTTGGACCTTTACTCATAAATCTATCTCAGTCTTTTCCAGGAGGAGGGTGACAAGGGGAAGAATCAGGGGGACTGAATCAGTCCTCTCTGAAGACTTGAAGAAGGGATTTTAGTTAAATATTGCAAGCAGGAGGGTAAGCAGGCTGGAAGTCAGGAAAAACTCCCCCAAGGAGGTGAGAAAGGAGCCAAGTCTTGAATCAGAAGGGTAGAGAAAAAGGTGGGAGGGAGCATGTGATCAGACTCAGAAGATGAGGCCAGCACATTTGGGGGAGTGAAGGGTTCATAAAGGGAGCAGTAAATAACAAAGTCAAAGAGAAACTGGAGAACAATCTGTGGAGAGCAAGATAAACTCTGGATTGCATCCTGCAGGTAATACGTTGTTACTGAAGATTTCTGAGTGTGTACAGAGTGGTATTTCAGAATTATTCATCTGTACATGGGCTTGAAACCTGGCTCTAAAAACATTCAAAGTTCAGACAACAGGGTCTCCAGCTGTATTTTAGTTTAGAGAAAAATGTGTGCCCACATGGACTTCATAAATTCAAAATTCTAGTAATTCACCTTAGTCACATGAAACATACAAAAACTGGGGTATATATATGAGTTTAGACACCAACTGGGACCAGTTTCTTTTGCCTTTCATCCTTTACTTTTGTTCATGAAGTGTAAGCCTTGTCTGTGGCTACCACTAAGTAATTGTTTCCTTCAGGAAAGCTACAGACTTTATTCAGAAGCTTGTCCTCGGTACTGCTATGGGCCTCATAAATTATTATAAATGACTTTGCAAAATTTAATTTTGTATAAACAATAACAACACTTTTAATAATAAGGCTGTCTAAAGTTAGCATACAACCAGGACTCTCTGAAGTGTTAACTGTCTAGTAATTCAGGCTCTGCTGGATACAGTGGCAGTGCCCTGTGAACCTCAGGTAGAACTCAGGTCTGTCTCAGGTGAGTAAGAATACTGAATGTGAGTCATCTTGAAATTACACCGCCACCTGGAAGCATATTTAAGAGATGAGACTAAAAGCTAAATCTTTGTCAGATCTTGCATTGGTCTTCTTCCTGCCTTAAGTTTGAGGATCAACAGAGCTCAGGATTCTTTAATACTTTCTCTAAGAATTATTTTTTGTGGTGGTTTAGTCGCACAGAGTCGGACACGACTCTTATGACACCATGGACTGTAGCCCACCAGGCCTCTCTGTCCATGGGATTCTCCAGGCAAGAATACTGGAGTGGGTTGCCATTTCCTGCTCCAGGGGATCTTCCCAGCCCAGGAATCGAATCCGGGTCTCCTGCATTGCAGGTAGATTCTTTACCAACTGAGCAACGAATTCTTCTAACTTTAGAAACCTAACCAAAAGTCTCAAAGTTATTTTGTGCTATAAACTTTTGAGATTTCTGAGCTGCAATATACTCTATTGTTGAGTGTGTTTTTCCACATGGAAACTACTTCAGAATAAGATTGTTAAATGTCTGAGAAAATCTCTGTACATGTCAGGTGTACATGCTATCGACCACATATACGTAAATAATCGGGGTAATAGAGAGAGACTATTCACCAATGATCAAGACTCAGCCTAGCTCTTGGTTTCTACAGCCACATAAATGGGTTAAGTTACGGCATCGCTGAAGCCTCGCAGTTCACCTAAACATTTAAGCCTGGATCTCAAATTGAGTCTGAATTCTCCCTGAGATGCATGTTTTGGATGAAGCTGTTTGGTCTCCACTACTGCTGCCTAAAGTGGGCAGTGACTCAAGAGGCAACTGGAAGGGAGAAGGAGATACTGGGCAAAAGCTAAGTGAAAGCCCCTCAGCAAAGTCCCCCCCCGCCTCTCTATACCCACAGCCTTTTTCTGACTCCTTGTCCCCATCAGATATTGCTCTTCACCGTCTTATTCCATCTTCCCCGGGTGGCACACAGAGTCTCCCAGGCTCATCATCTCAAACCTCCAGGGATGGCCCAGGCACGACAACTGTGTGTGGCACCTGGCTGTGGAAATTCGAATTTTCCACACTCAAACCAAGAGCTGGCCAGTCCTGGTTACCATTGAGCGAGTCGACAGGGCCTACCACAGCCCTGTGCCTGTTCTTTCTCGTGACAAAAACCTCGCCACCTGCTCGACCCCGTCCTCGGCCAGGGATGGAGAAATCTGCAGTCCCTCCGCACCCCTGGCGTTTTTAGGTCACCCCGGGGTCCACACGCACACTTCTCGCGCACACGATCGAGATCGCCGCCCTCCTGTGCACGCCCAGCCTCAGAGGGTGGTTACAAACTTACTCCTCGCCGAGGCAGCCCTGCCAGGGGC
>NW_011494889.1:2479674-2484865 GCF_000754665.1 Bison bison bison | reverse complement strand
CGCCTGCCTGTCGGCCCAGAACGGGGAGTCGTCCCCCTCGTCCTCGTCGTCCGCGGGGGACCTGGCCCACGCCAATGGGCTCCTGCCTTCCGCCCCTTCCGCCGCCAGCAACAATAGCAACAGCCTGAATGTCAATAACGGGGTTCCCGGCGGGGCCGCCGCCGCTGCCTCCGCCACCGTCGCCGCTGCCTCTGCCACCACCGCCGCCTCTTCTTCCTTGGCCACCCCCGAACTGGGCAGCAGCCTCAAGAAGAAGAAGCGGCTCTCCCAGTCAGATGAGGATGTCATTAGGCTAATAGGACAGCACTTGAATGGCTTAGGGCTCAAGTAAGTATCCCTTACAGGCAAGCTGGTGTGGACGGACCGAGGGGACCGAAGCTGGCGGGGAGGCGAGGGGAGCGGGGCGCGCTGGAAAGAGCTCAGAGAATTACTGCTGGGCCCAGGACACGGGAGGACGCGGCCCAGACAGGCTGACCAGGGAGGAGGAGCTGACCTGAAGGGAAATAAGGGAAAATCAATCTGTCGGACAAATTGTGAGAGGAGACAGGCGGTTGGGAGGGTAGGGGGAGAGGGGGCGTAGGAGCCCAAAGATTCACCCCTCTCCACACACCTTCAGAGCTTAATTGTCTGTCAATAAAGACAGATGCGGGAGTGTGTCTCTGTATGTGTTGGGGGAGGGGTGGATTAGAGCTGGTGGAAATAATGAACCTTGGAGGATTTGTTTTTCAAGTGTATCTCAGAGGCATCTTTGTGGGACACCTCCCCACCCCCAACCATGACAGACGACCCAGGCAAACTACCAATCAGGAAAGACAATCAGTTACAAGTGTTTATGGGAACTGAGGGGCTGGGATCATTCGGAAGGAGGCTGCTAAATAAATCTGATGGGAATAATGAAGTAAGATACCATGTTGATGTCATGTAAAGGCCCTTGTGTGTGTGCAAGAGGCCTACCAGTAACTTATCTGAAATCCCAATGTAATACCAAGAAAGCGGTTGCCTCTGAAAAAGGGACATCGGATCTGGTGAATCATTTATTTTCAGATACAATTTAGATGGCCTTGTGTACCTAAAGTAGGGTGAAGGTAGACGACCTTGGCCCCAACCCCGCCCCCACCCCCGTTTTGTATACACACAAAGAAAAAAAGCGGGGTGGGGGTGGGGGTGGATGGTAGGATTGGTGGGAGTACCGAGGAGCCTGATGGAGGAACCAGACAGAATAAGACTAGGAAACAACATGCAACAGTCAGTTTCCAGCTTCAAAGCATAGATTAAATAAAATAAGTTCTTAGACCTAGCCTACACTTAGTATTTTCGGATTTATAGATTTGTTCTGGGTAGAAGGTGAAAGAGCATTTTTAAGAATGACATAAGTATTCTGATTCTCAGGCAGATTATTGCACTGTTTTTGCTGAAAAATGGAGCTGAATAAGAAAGCATTGAAACATAAGTATGTAAGATGGATAAAGATTCTTAGAGATATCAAAATATCTGATGGAAGAAACCACATGTGGTGAATCCTTTAAGCTCTGAAAGAAATGTATCGAAGGAAGATTTCACTTTGTTCCCTAAGGAAAAGGATTAGTGTGAAAACAGATTTTTGTAAATGCTAACAGAACCTATTACTGAGACAAGAAGCAAGCTGACAGCAGCAGGAGGAAATAACTCGTGACTGTTTGGAACCTACACCATAGTAAATTTGCTATTTTTAGTATAGAGAGAAAGGGAATGATTTTTTGATGCTGGATTTATTTTAATTTTAGAGATTGACTTGTTAGAATTTCTTTGCAGACATAATACCTGGATGTAAGGCTCTTACCTAATACAGGTCATTTCCATCACCTTGTATGGAACTAACTTTTTTTTTTTTAATCTTTCAAACAGTAGTAATGTGGCTAGTATGTAAATCATGGTTTTTCATGTTTCTTAACCGGTTGGTTACAACACATTTTTAGAAATTTTATACTTCATTAAAGGCATAAAATGGAAAAGAAGAAAGAATTTTATTTTGATTCTGGTTTCAAGAAGGTTTTTGACTTTAGATGAAAACATAGATGGCAGTTTAAAAATCAAGTTTGTTTAGCCAAGCACATCAAAGCTGTTTATTTCTTTTTCCTTCATCATGAGGTTAGCTTAAGAACTTTTGAAACTGTTTTCATAGAGAGTAGTTTATTTGGAAGAGTAAACCCTAAAGTTGGTCAGGTCTTTTTTACACTGTATCTCTCCTGCAGCCAGACTGTTGATCTCCTCATGCAAGAGTCAGGATGTCGTTTAGAACATCCTTCTGCTACCAAATTCCGAAATCATGTCATGGAAGGAGACTGGGATAAGGTAAAGTAGGGCATATAGAGCTGTGTAACTGCTGCTAAAATTATATATTTGATGTGCATTTTGTGACATTTCTGTTTTTCTCTTATACCAATTTTTGCAGGCAGAAAATGACCTGAATGAACTAAAGCCTTTAGTGCATTCTCCTCATGCTATTGTGGTAAGAGGCGCACTTGAAATCTCTCAAACGTTGTTGGGAATAATTGTGGTAAATACACTTTTGTTCTTAGTTTCACATTTATGCTTATGTTAGTAGGTTATTGATAAGTCTAGGCTTCTGCCTCTTATAAAAGATAAGGCCGTAATTTTCATATCATTACATTTGTAAACTAAGATGAATGTTGATGGTGTTTTTAAAGTTTGAGCTTTATATTTTTAAAATCGTATTTAATAAATATGTCCTTTGAACCTAGTTTATAAATTTTCTACTAAGTTATATTGAAAGATCTTTACACTCTCAATACTATTAATAGGAGTTTTATATTTATAGGATCAAGGATAAATTATCCTTTTATTCTTTAAAATACTGAATGTGCTGGTAAAGAAAACATTTTGGGATGTATGTATATCTGTATAACCTTAAGTAGCTGACCACATTAAGTATCTTTAAAAAAAAAAATCTTTGGGAATTATAATTAATTCAAACCAGCTCCGTTGGTGTGCTCACCATTTTCCATTCCTGCATTCCAGTTGTGTGAATTGACAGTGTCAAAGTTTGTATGATATAAATCACTCTGGTGGAGGACTCATACGCAAATTTGACCATTGGGCTCTGCTTATTGCCCTTATTTCCCGACAAGATCAGTGTCGAAATTTAACCTGTTAGCCTCTTTCATAAATCTTAATGAATGTTTTATACTAATAGGCTTTAATTCTTCAGTAGATGTTGGTGAGGGAAAGGAGGGGATCAGTTTTTTTTCCTAAGTCCTTGTGATTGGAAACCATGAAGAATCAGCTGCTGGCTTTTTAACTTCTAGCTGATTCATTTGTTGTCAAAAGCAGTTTCCTGTCTGGTGGGGGAGGGAAAGAAGGCGAATAGGAAGTGAAGTAGGGAAACCAGCTGTTTGTTGACTGTCACATTTTGATTTTTTTTAATTGGGTCAAACATTAATCTTTCTACCTTTGTCTATAAACCTAATAGACCCTCCTGTTCTGTTTTCTGGGATTTTTTTTTTTTTTTTTTAAAAAAATCTTAATTACGAGGGTTTTCAAATTCTTGATCTTTTATAAAAATACAATCCTAGAGCATGGACTTCAGGTGAAATAAAAGAGGAGCCATATGAACAAATATGGATTCATTTAAATTGATGATCTAGTGTTTTGTGGGGTTTTTCCCCATAAACACTTAAAATACTAAAATATTTAAGTTACTATTGAATCAGATGCCTGATAATAAATTAACTCATGGAATAATCAACTCTGTGGTAAATTTTTAAAATGGAAACACAGAAGTTCAACATTTATATTCAGAAAGATTGTAGATTTTCTAGCAAGTAAATTTTCCCCAATCAGTATGTTTGGGGGTTGCTTTTTTTTAAGTGATACCTAAATAAATTTTGATTGGGGAGTTTTTTAATAAATTGTTAGCCGTAACAGAATGGAGGTGACCCTAATATAAAGACAATTAAAAGGCCAAAATAAGAGTTGGGGTTCCTTTCCCTTTGGACATTAGCACTACTTGTATGGTGACAGTAGAGAACTTGCCCATGGACTATTTTAAAATAAATGTGTGATTTCTTGGAGGATTGTTTTCCTTTTTTAAGCTTCATCCAAATTGTATCTGTAACTTCGTAGTAAAAATTATTAATAGGCTCACTTCTTTTTTTCTTATTTATTTGTAGTAGTTTGAGACTTCTGTATTGGATTTTGATTATAAATATCTCATTAGAAATCTGCATTAGAAGCAACATGTAAACTGATGAGAGGTAGTTGTAGATAATAAGGAGGAATCCTTTCTTTTTACAGCCTGTTCAGTCTATAGAACATTCTAGGATCTAATAAGAGATGAAGATAAAATCTCTGGCTGAGCCTCACACCATCAAACTGTTTAGGTATTTATAAAAGAAAGGGGTTCCAACTGTATCTCACTTTAAACATTAATGAATCAATTGCTTTTAAAGATTTAGGTCAGCATTTTTTCACCTAATTATGTTTAGATATACTCCTTTCCTCCACTCCATCGCTAAAAGATAATCTAATGTAAGCATAAATTTGTAATAATACCTTAGAAGACAACTATTTGGGTTTTTTTAAAAAACATAATTATTTTAATTGTATACCCAGACACATTTGATGACTTAGTCTAGACTAAAATTGTATTTTCTTTTTAAACCTGAATGTTTCTGTTGACCCAGTCCACTCTCCCTCTCAGCCCCCATATTTTTAAATTGTTCCTAGTCAAGTGATTCTATGAACAGCAGAATTTTTTTCTGGAGTTACTGGAAGCTGAGCCTGTGAATCAACATATTTTAGTTTGGGTTCAGATATGCTTAGCCGTGTCTAGATAATTTCAGTAAATATTTGAGATCAGTAACATAGAAAACTTTATATGTCTAGAAATGTTTGATTCTTAATATAATAGAAACATGCTTAACAAAAGTGTTCAAATATTAACTTGATGTACAAAAATTTACTAGTGTAGTCATATAGGAGACATTTTGAAAGCCATGGTTTAAATATAATTCATTTCCCCTGTCTCTGAGTCATGATTTAATTGATAAAACTTGGTTATAACCTTGATTCAGAGTTAGTCAGAATCACTACTAAGTTAGCTAGGAGTCTGCCCTTAATAACCAGACTTTCTGTATATCATAAGTTCTGAGTTTCAGAACTTCACATTGAGTTCAGTTTATTGGAGAAAACG
>NW_011494889.1:2466841-2479574 GCF_000754665.1 Bison bison bison | reverse complement strand
ACAACCTAAATCCTTAAGATTTACCACATACACTGTATTTCAAACTATCCTACCTAGTCACTTACTGATTTCAAGTTTTTATTAGATAATAAAAGAGAAAGAATTACTGCTAGGACCGAAGATGCTGAAAAATTATTAAGAATAATCTCTTACAGAGGTCTAGTTAGGAGGTGGGGAAAGATACAAGGAGAGTTTATTTTCTCAACCTGTTTCCTTTTTTCCTTCATTTAAGAAGCATGTGATCTTTTAAAACAACATAGTAAAACCATATCCCTACCTCAGCAAGGTTTAATTTTGCCTAATTCTTTAAATTTTTTCAGTAAATAGTTAACATCTTTTGTGAAAGACATTCATTTTCTTGAAATTGTATTTATACTTTTGTGCTGTAAATTTTGGAAAGTAAAATAATGGCTACTTTCTCTCTCTATCATATGTGTCAAATACTGAAATTGATTCTTAGCAGAATAAACAGTTTCTCAACCAAAACTCTAGCAGTTCTTGGCCAGTAACATTAGTTGCCATGCACACTACCAGAAATCGGTATCTGTTTGAGGATATTCTGTGTCTTAATCTGGATAAAATGACTCATAGAGAAATGTTCTTGCACTGCTTTTATAGCATTCCCTGTACATGCAGAAATGTGTGTTTATATTGGCTTCTCTCAAAGTTTTACTCTGCCTTTCTCTTCTCTCCTGCCCTGCCTCTGCCCTTTAGAGAGAGAGGAACATGTAGTAGGATATTGATGGGAAAGTAAGGGGGAAATAGGAAATAGCTCTTGGGGCACTGTCCCTACACAGATTGGAATGGGCAAGGAGACATACATAGGACCTAAATGATTTATACCCCACAAATTAAGATGTGCCCTTTGAATTAAAACAGAATTTTCCCCCAAATTCTCAGTTACTAAGAAAATTTAGTCAAATTAAATACACATGCCACCAATGTCATTTAAATGAAAAAATTCTGCAAGTAAAAAATATTCGAATTTGATTGAAAAACACTGTAAAATTAAACTCTTTAACAGTTTGTTGATAAATGGAAATATATGAATGCTTCATTTTCATAAAGAGTTGATGTTCTTTCCAGAAGATAAAATGGTGAGAATACCCATAATAACTTTAAAATCCTTTGATTTTTAGATTTTTTTATTTAGACTTTTGGTTTTTGTCACCGGGTGGACTTTACATATTTTATTTGCCATCTAGAGATTAACATTAGGTTATATATTTCAAGACATCTTGGTAACCTATTTCTGAAACATTCATTAGTCTATCTAGGTTTATGTGTAAAATTTGGTAAATGTAATTTTTCTAGAGTTACAGGAGCTTATCTCATAGTTTAAAATTTTTTCTGTTCTTTAACTCTCAGTTTAAGAGTAGATTATTATCAAATATAAGCAATGTATATTGTAAAAGATGTATTTAAATGTATGCCTAAGTTACATGGGAGGGTATGTTTTGTTTAGTTTCTCTAGAAACCATTTTTATAAACTTTTAGGTTAAGCTTTCCTTTCTAAATACTCCCTAAAAGAAAATCCTATAGAGCATTTCATTATACTGTTAATTTTTAAGTAAAAGATAATTTCTCCACACCATTTGACAGCAGTACCTTATTTTTTAAAGTAAGCGTCTTATTGAAGAAGAAAAGTCATTTGGGGTTTTCTTTTAAATGGATTTGAGATCTTTACTGCTATATTCCTTGGCATCTCTGAGTATGACTAACATTTCCTGTCAACTTTTCTATCTGCATCATTTGGCTTGCTTAAGCACCACAAGCAGCAAATACGATAGATGAAACCCTAACCCTCCAAGCAGTGGTCTTTAATTAGGTTTAAGGTTTATAAGAAATTCTAAACTTAATGTTAGTAAAAACTCTTTTGTCTGGCAGAAAGCTGCTAAATGAGTGATTATCACTTTCAAGTTAAAAGTAAAGTAACAGAGTAAAGGAACATTAAAAGTATTAAACATGTATCAGAAAAAAACTAAATGTGAAAGGGCTTCACCATAAGCTGGAAATGGTTTGTCTTTTGTGGGGAAGAAAGTGTTGATAGTAGTGCTTCATAGTGAAATGCATCAGGATGAGATGTTACCAACACACAAAGACCTTCAAGATTAACCTTCAGTTGTAGGCATCCCTTTATTGCCACCTGGAAAGAGTGAGTCCATCAAGCTCGTGCTTGTCCACTTTACTCATAAGAAACCCAGTACTTTGCACGCCAACCTCTAGTCCAGTTGCTGATTGACTCCTCTTACCTTTGATAAGCCAAAATCTGACACTTTGTAGCTTCGACCCAGTGGCTCCAGTTCTGCTTTTGGTCTACTTAGTCCTTCTTTCACATTGTGGGTTTTGAATAATTCCTTCATTTAACTGGTTTTTCTGCCATCTTTTTTAAACTTGTTGCATGAAACCCCCCAATACCCATTAGAGAAGTCAGGCTTATTTAAAAGCAAATTTAGAATATTTGAAATAGTTCTAAATTTTCACAGAAGTAAAATTCTAGGTGAATGTTTTGAGGACAGAATAAGTTTTCTCCAACATTGATGCCTTGGTCACTAATGATCTTTTCTAATTTGAGATTATTTGTTCAAAGAGTTTTATTAAGATGTGAAATTGAGCAATAGAGTCACATTTCATCTGTTGTGACCCTATTAAATAAAGATATTTTGAGTCATTTTAAAGCTTTATAAAAATTATTTTCAAAGGGCATAGTAGAATGGTTTCTACTGTTCTGTTTAGGCACAAACATTTTCTGAAACCTCCATCAACTTTTTTCCCCTGACTGCTGCTTTCTGTCATGTCAGAGGATGAAGTTTTTGCTGCTGCAGCAGAAGTACCTGGAATACCTGGAGGATGGCAAGGTCCTGGAGGCACTTCAAGTTCTACGCTGTGAATTGACGCCACTGAAATACAATACAGAGCGCATTCATGTTCTTAGTGGGTAAGGAAGCTCAGTTCTAGACTTCAGGTTGAGGAAGAAGCTATTTTTTTTAGGTTACCATTCCAGAGTTGCATTTCTTTTAACATTTTCCCAAGATCTGAATATTGCTAAATTCTTGGGTAATACTTGTTGGGTAGTTTCACTTATGTGTGTTCAAACTATTTTTGTCATCCTAGGAAGTTTTCCATATTAGAATAGAGGTATTTAAGTGAATGAAAAGAAGAAATATGTATCTACAGTGAAATACCATTTCACGATCTTCTGTAAAAGTCCTATGGCATAATGTTCTATAGATACAATAAGCAGTGACGTTTTCTAGTGTTGTTGCATACATTTTTTTTTAAACATATACTTGTCATGTACCAGGTCCTTGCTAAGCATTTTATATACATAGTCTCATTTTATCCTCACATCAGTGCCCAAAACCTTGGTTCTGGACCTCCCTCTGTTCTGTCTATACACACTTCGTAGGTGATCTCCTACGCCATGGCTTCACATACCATCTATATGCCAGTAGCTCATAAAATTACCCTCATCTGAACTCCCAATGTATATATCGAATAGCCTGCTTGATAGTGTCCATGTGTAATAGGTATCGCAAAGTTACGTGTTCAGAATAAAAATTCTTGATTCCCGTGATCCCTCCACCTACCCCCACAAACCTGTTCTTCCTCTAGTTTTCCTCATCTCAGTAAATGGTAATATCTTCTACCCACTTCTTCCAACAAAAAACTTAAACTTCATCCTTGGGTTTTAATCTTTTAACTGTATTGTTCGTGTAAGGAAATAGCTCATAGAAGGCAGGTATCAAATTTGACATGTTTTTTTCTCTTATTTCAGTGTCCTTTGAGTTATATACTATGTGACCCCCATAAACAGACACGCATTTGAAACGTTAAAGTATAATGTATATTTTCAAAAGGAAGCAGAAGTAATCATGGATAACTTGGAAATTTTTTTAAAGAAAACAGTTTTTCATAAAATTGTTAATAAATTTTCCTCCGAAAAAGTTATTTTAGAAACCAAATTTTTGTAGTGTCCAACTTCTTTCATAGGGTTTTTTGAGTCTAATTACTTACACTATTAAAAAATAAATTCTCATCAGCTAAGGCATGTGTGCATGCTAAATCGCTTCAGTCATGTTTGACTCTTTGCGACCCTATGGACTATAGCTCGCCAGGCTCTTCTGTCCATGGGGATTCTCTAGGCAATAATACTGGAGTGGGTTGCCATACTCGGCTCCAGGGGATCTTCCCCACCCAGGAATCGAACCCACATCAAGTCCCCTGCATTGGCAGGCAGGTTCTTTACCACTAGCGCCACCTGGGAAGCTCCAGTCAAGGCATATTATATAGCAAATAGCAGGAGAACAAGTAGTCCTGCTATTGGGTAAGAGGCTATTAAATTCTTTAACTGCTAAATGCAATTTGCCAAATGCAGTATGCAGTTTAAGAAAAGAAGGTGATGATACGTGTCATGTAAACTGATATATTTCTGTATACCAGATAGTAGACCAAGTACTTCATGTATTCTATCTTATTTAATTCTCACTACTTCTCTTCTTAATATCCTTTTTACAAATAAGAACAGACTGGTCTGAGACCAGAGTATGAGGCACAATAGGAGGAGAGTTACTTGCCAGGTCTAATCTCCATGTTTGATTAATGCCTTCACTTCTTTTACTTGTAAAGCCAGTTCTTCTGAGAAGAGGCAGAACCAGGTTAGAGTCACACTTCCAGCAGGGGGCCCTCATGTATTCTCCAGAATCCATGAATTTAGCACTTATACCTCCTTTGGCATATATAGTGAGTAATAAAATAGTACCCAAATGTTCTTCTTTGGGATCCCATAACTTTGATAAGATCACACAAGGATGATTATCCAGTTATACCATTTCTTGAGTGGCATTTATGATAAACTCTTGAAGATATGTTGTTTTTGTTTATTTAACTTAGTATGAATATCTTTGAAAGTTTTTTGTTGGGGGTTTTTTGTTTTGTTTTGTTTTGTCTTAACTATTGAGGAGCAATTAAGTTAGCATAGTGATTAAGAGCAAGTTCTACAGCTACAATGCGTGGATTTATTTTCCTACTTTGCCTCTCCTAAGCCAGTTCCTTAAGCTTTCTGTGCCTTAGTTTCCTCATTTATAAAAATAGAATAATAGTGTTTACTTCATAGAGGATCATTATGAACATAAAATGAACCAATATATGTTGAGTGCTTAGTGAAGACTAGATCCTGGCACACCGTAAGAGCTACATATGTATAATGATATGTAATAGTAAACCTAAGGATGGTGGTGGTTGTTTAGTCACTAAGTCGTGTCCGACTCTTGTGAGCCCATGGAGTATAGCCCACCAGGCCCCTCTGTCCATGGAATTCTCCAGGCAAGAATACTGGAGTGGGTTGCCATTTCCTGCTCCAGGGGATCTTCCCAACCCAGGAATTGAACCCAGGTCTCCTTCATTGCAGTCAAATTCTTTACCAGCTGAGCTATGAGGAAAGTACCAAATCTAAGGATACATTCTATTATTGATAGCAAATGATAATGTCTGTTATGCTGTAACTCTTAATTCAGGTGCCAGATTGTATTAATGAATTGGGTCCACTGTAGAAATTTCTTCTTGATATATATTTCTTATAAGAACTAGATCTCCGGAGTATAATCAGTATTTATCAATTATGTTTAATCCAAAGAAAAGGGTTTGATATTTGGTGCTCTCTTTGTCATATTTTTTAGGTATCTGATGTGTAGCCATGCAGAAGACCTACGTGCAAAAGCAGAATGGGAAGGCAAAGGAACAGCTTCCCGATCCAAACTGCTGGACAAACTTCAGAGTAAGCATCTTCATTTTTGATGTTTCTGTATGTTCTCTTAGAAAGGATACTATGAATCCGTTAGGAAGACTTATATCTAGACATACTCTTATCAAGTGGTTATATAGGAGGCATGAGCGGGGAGATCCATTAGGGCGCCCTTTAAACCAGAGGCTTCAAAATCCACCCTGGAGTCAAAGAATCTAAACCTCAGGAGTCAGTGAGTAGGATGCTGGTCCCAGAGCATGTCTCCTTCCATTTCTTTTATGTAGTGATGCTCCCCTTAAGATTTTGTTTGGGGGAGAAGTACTGTGGTTAGAGAAAAAACATGGAAACCACAGCTTTAAGCCACAAGTGTTTTAGATAGAAGCAGACCTCATTGTGCTTCACAGATACTACATTTTTTTATAGATTGAAGGTTTGTGGCAACATTGAGTTGTCAAATTATGGTTAGCAGTTTTAGTAATAAAGTTTTTTAATTAAAGCTTGTACAGTTTTTTAGACATAATGCTGTTGCACACTTAATACACTACAGTGTAGTATAACCACAACTTTTATATGCCCTGGGAAACCAAAAAAGTTTCTGTAGCTCACTTTATCGTGATGTGTGCTTTATTTCAGTGATCTAGAACCGAACCCTCAGTACCTCTGAGGTGTACCTATTTTTATGTTGATTTCAAGCATAAAGCACCAATTTCCTTTGGTAAATTGTTTTACCCTCCGTCTAGATATTTTTATATAACTTCCAAGTTACAGTAGACATTTCCTTTTTGCCACACCTTTATAATAAAAGACTGTCTTTCCCTCTTTAGTTAAACCATATCCTATGTTTTCATACTGAAGTGAGAGTGGAGATACTTCAGAATCAGAAAACCATGTTGTGGAGGGCTAAGGCATTAAAGGATTGAAATAAATTGGTATCGATAATAAAAACACCAGTTATTCCCTGCATTTTCACAGTGCCTTGGCATTAGACACAATTTGATGAAAACTGGAACTTGATTTCTTCCTACATTTTGGTTTGCTCCTTGTCAGTAGAGATTTTTCGTACACTTTTAGTGATGCTTCATCTACCTATGGGACACAAATATCTTTAGATTTTATTTTCATCATCACTACCTTTTCATTTTCTATCGAATTCTTGTTTTTGTTAGGTTTTTGTTGTTGTTTTAGGAAATTCACTTGCAAATTAAAGCTCTTCTACCCAAATATATTCATTCTAGTGACAGCATAGCTATAGTTGCTGACAAATACTCATAAAGCTTACATGTTACATCATTTCACCCAGAACTGCTCTATTTAAAGGTCAGGACATCACTCAGGTAGGGGCAAGTGCAAGAGAAGATGAGTTGAATGTCCTAAATAAAAGTGAACTGTTCTGTTTTGGTTTTTAATTTTAATTTTTGTTTCTCTTTTTAAAAATATCTTCTATTAAAGCCTATTTACCACCATCAGTGATGCTTCCCCCACGGCGTTTACAGACTCTTCTGCGGCAAGCGGTGGAACTCCAAAGGGATCGGTGCCTCTATCACAACACCAAACTTGATAGTAATCTAGACTCTGTGTCTCTGCTTATAGATCATGTTTGTAGTAGGTAAGAGGAGAATGTTTTCTATTTTAAAGTGGGCTAACATTTTACAAGCTCACTTATGAAATGTATTAAAATGTTAGGATTTTGTTTTAGACTTTTATCCTGTCACCATAAAGCAATTCATGTTTGCTTTAGCATTTACAAATACAGCTAGAACCACTGAAGTTGACGAGAGAAATTTGTGTATGTTTGTATAGGAAATTACTCCTTGAGAACTGAAGCTGGTTAGCCTGTTTGTTCCTTTACTTGTCTGTGGGTTTGGTTGGTCATTTCTGTATCTGGCCGCTTTTTTTTTTTTTTTTTTTTTAAGAAATTATAAGTGATCCTGTGTGAGAATGCCAGTGATCCAAGCCTGTGTTGTCTTTGGATGCCATAGACCACTTAGTTATTCCCCTCCCCAATCCCCACCCCACCCCCCCACATGCCCCAGCCCCATCCACCCCCTCCCAGACATTATGACTACTTTAACTGTGGCCCAAATTATTTTCTGCTCATGAAGATCATGGAAGTACTTTTCATAATGGAAGCTCTGCTTTTTAGTTGAAGCTAACCTTTTGACTAGAAATACTTACAATAACAGGTATTAATTTTCTGGTTTGGGTTTTGTTGTCATAACCAATGCATCTGCATAGTTTAACTTACAAGAATTCAGGCTTCACTTTTGATGTTAGAAGTATTTTGAGTATAAAAATCCCTACCATTTTAATAATTATCTCCAAAATTTCAACAGAGCTTTCATTTTTAAGATACTGAAAAACAAAATGTGAAATCTTTCAAACTCCAGAAGAAAATTATTTGGGTCTGGTGAACCAAACATGACAGCTGCAATGCATATGCTCTATTTCTTTTGTCAAAGATCCTTGGAGAACTATTGAAAATAACATGAATAGGAAGAATAAGAGTGTATATGTGTGAGCGCTTCAAGAAAATGAGGAATTTCTGATAACCATAAAACATATATATGTGTGCCCATATACGCTATGATTTAAGATAATCTTTATTTGCGCATAAACCACTTTCACGTATAGTTGAATTCTCACTTCACCCTCCCCCATTGAAATTTAAAAAATAGTAATAATTGAACTATTGTATTGGATAATTACTTGGTGCACTTAAAGAAAGTGATTAGAGATCCTTTTCATTTATCCCTTATTACTCCTTAACATTGCTTTTTTATTTGCTTATGAGAATTTTTAAGTCTTTTCATTTAAGTTGAACAGAGGTAGGAGGAGAAAATAGATTAAAAGATTATATGGTTTTGTATTTTATAGCTCCTTTGAAAATTTGAGATCAGTGTGAAAATTAAGGCAGTTGTGAACCCAGGTTTTTTTTTGGTTTGTGAATTTATTGCTGGTGGTATACATTGAAAGGTATAATATATGGTAGACTTCATGATTCAAGAGGTATCAGTAAGTTTAGAGCTTGCCTTCCTGTTTGGAAACAGATGTATGAGAACATGACCTCCATTTTTCTTAAGTTCTTTCATTTCTATGTCAGTATCTGTGAGAGTAAATGATGGACAATATTTATTTACTCTGACTTTTCCCAACCCTCAGATCAGGGATCAGGCTCCTCCAAACCTGCATAGAAAGCACCCTATTTACATAGGAATGAAAGAGTTCTTGCTCCTCAGAAATAACCTTTGATGATTGGAGGTCTTCCTAGTTACGACTCCCCCCCGCCCCGCTACCCCAGTCCCCGTCCCCCTCCACAGTACCTCCACTTTAAAGCCAGCTTCTTAAAGTAGTTACCTACTATACATTTCACAGTATCTTCCTTACCACTTCTTCACTCTTCACATTTCTGTAGTAATAGGATTTATGCAGTCAGCACAACACCAGAACTTCTTTCCTCCTCATCTGCACTGAAGAGATTTTATTAGATTATATATATTATTTATATTTTTTGCAATTAGTGCATATATATATTTTTCATTAAATTTGATCAGTAAAGGATGGGATTTTTTTTTTTTTAATCTGTAGAAGTTTTTTTCTTTTTTTGTGGTTTTTTTCCCCCCACCAACAATCAGTGGAAGGATGTTTCCACAGATAGCTTTTTATTTTTATAAGTATTAGTTTTTAGTAAAGGTTCATAAAATATTTATAGAATGTTAAGATTTATAAAATGTTAAGGTGTTTAGCTTGATTAAAATGCTACTTTTTTCAGTTTGAAGGAAGGCCCTTATATTTTTAACAAATTTTACATTTATTTGAAATCAAAGATAGACTATCATTTTACTACCCTGAAGTTAGCCTTTTAATAAACTAAGGGCTTAATTACTAGTCTTTTTAGAAGATTACTTAAGTAATAATAAAATAGTGACTATTTGAGTGCCACTCTGGTGTTCCCATACAAGGGGGGCTTTCCTGGTGGCTTAGTGATGAAGAATCCACCTGCCAGTGCAGGAGATGGAAGTTCAATCCCTGGGTCAGGAAGATCTCCTGCAGAAAAAAATGGCAACCTATGCCAGTATTCTTGCTTGGGAAATCCCATGGACAGAAGAGCCTGGCAGGCTACAATCCATGGGGTCATAAGAGAGTCAGACAGGAGTTAGCAACATAAAACAACATTTTTAAAAATAGACTTAAGAGTTTACCCATTAATGTTTAAGTAACTTTTACAATACAGATCTGTATTGTCCCAACAGTAGCCACTGATTACATGTAACCATTTAAATTTAAATGAAAACTAATTCAAGTTAAATGAAAAAATCTAAGTTCTGCAAGTATGCTAGCCACCTTTCAAGTGCTCAGTAAACACACAGAGCTAGGGTATCAGATTGCACAGTGCAGGTATATAAGGTTGGAATTATCACAGGACGCTCTATTGAATGGTCCTGATAAACTGGAAAAGGATAGAATGGTTTTTAAAAGTGAATACTTAATGAGAATAGTCAGTCTTAGCTTTTTCCTCTTTAACTTAAAGGTAATCATAGAATTCTTTGTCTTTAATATATAATAACTGCAACTTTATAAAGTACTAGCTAAACATCAGAGCCAGTCTAAATGCTTTACATTCATTGTCTCATCCTTTTTATTTCATCCTTATATAAGGAATTCTATAAAGTACTCTTGTCTTTAGGTTATGGTTGGATATATTGAGATTTAGAGAGATTAGGCTTCTCAGAATCACAGCTGGTAAGTAGCCAGGATATGAACCTGAGTCTCTCAGATTCTACTGCCCCCATTCTTAAGACTTTACTTTTGACCACTACGGCCTCTACCATATATTGCACTTCTCTTGTGCTGTCCCCAAAGTAATACTAGCAGTCCACTTTTGAATGGCTGTTGCATTCCAGGAATTTTAGATGTATTTCTCATCCTTACAGGAACCCTAAGAACCTTGGTAGATTCATCTCGTTTTATAGATGAGAGAGCTGAGACTCAGGAGTTAAATGGTTTGGCAAAGATACTAAAGCTTGTAACCCCAAATTCTCTACAGTGCCTATTCTGTTTGTCACACCAAGTTGCTTTTATATCAGTGAACATGTACATTATTTCTTCTAGAACAACCTGATCCCAGCCACTTAACACAGACAAACATGAAGACCTGGTTAATTGTTATTTATATGAATTGACTTAATCCGAGCAAAAAATGTTTCATCTTTTTTTTTTAACATTTTTCATTATTATTACTCTTAATCGATTTTAAGAGTAATTATTTGTGGATTTATTTGTTTTAGGAGGCAGTTCCCATGTTATACTCAGCAGATACTTACGGAGCATTGTAATGAAGTATGGTTCTGTAAATTCTCTAACGATGGCACTAAATTAGCAACAGGATCAAAAGATACGACAGTTATCATATGGCAAGTTGATCCGGTATGTACTCTAAATATGAATGTTTAGATTACAAAAAAAGGTAATTTTTCATCTAATTAAGTACATAATTTTAAAGTATTCGTATATAAATAGCATTCTTTTCCAAGAGCATTTTTTGTCATCTTTGTCATGTCTTACCTCTTTCTGTGTTGTTTAAATAATACATAGAGATTAATATGATCAGAATTGTTGAGTGTTACATGCTAGGATTGTGCTTAGTCTGTGTATATTTTGTAATTTCATCCTTTGATTAACTCTCTTGAGATACTAATATCTCCTGTTTTCAGATGAGGAAACCAAGGTAAAAGTTGAACACCTAGGCTCTCACAGCTTGTAAATGGCAGAGTTAGACTTAAATCCAGGGATATTTTTACTCTAGACCTACTGCTCTTCAATATCTCTGCCAATCAGCTATCTTTGTTAGTATTTGATTTACAGATTAATGCAGTAACCATTCTGACACACGTTAGAAAAGACTCATTTACCATTTTGCCTTCCCAAACCCTTCATTATCTTCTGTAATTTGTGGAACTTCTGTTAAACATTCCCCCACACACACATTTCTTTCCCCCCAGTGATACATATGAAAAGTATTGTATTCTGGATTTAAAATTTTCAGTGCAGTTCAGTCGCTCAGTCGTGTCCAAGTCTTTGCGACCCCATGAACTGCAGCACGCCAGGCCTCCCTGTCCATCATCAACTCCCGGAGTTTGGATTTCACCCAAACCCATGTCCATCGAGTCGGTGATGCTATCCAACCAGATCATCCTCTGTCATCCCTTTCTCCTCCTGCCCTCAATCTTTCCCAGCATCAAGGTCTTTTCAAATGAGTCAGCTCTTTGTATCAGGTGGCCAAAGTATTGGACTTTCAGCTTCAACATCAGTCCTTCCAGTGAACACCCAGGACTGATCTCATTTAGGATGGACTAGTTGGATCTCCTTGCAGTCCAAGGGACTCTCAAGGGTCTTCTCCAAAACCACAGTTCAGAAGCATCAATTCTTCAGTGCTCAGCTTTCTTTATAGTCCAACTCTCACATCCACACGTGACCACTGGAAAAACCATAGCCTTGACTAGACGGACCTTTGTTGGCAATGTGATGTCTCTGCTTTTTAATATGCTGTCTAGGTTGGTCATAACTTTCCTTAAAATCACCATCTGCAGTGATTTTGGAGCCCAGAAAAATAAAGTCAGCCACTGTTTCCCCAACTATTTGCCATGAAGTGATGGGACTGGATGCCATGATCTTAGTTTTCTGAATGTTGAGCTTTAGGCCAACTTTTACACACTCCTCTTTCACTTTCATCAAGAGGCTCTTTAGTTCTTCTTCACTTTCTGCCAAAAGGGTGGTGTCATCTGCATATCTGTCTGAGGTTATTGATATTTCTCCCGGCAATCTTGATTCCAGCTTGTGCTTCCTCCAGCCCAGCGTTTCTCATGATGTACTCTGCATAGAAGTTAAATAAACAGGGTGACAATATACAGCCTTGACATACTTCTTTTCCTATTTGGAACCAGTCTGTTGTTCCATGTCCAGTTCTAACTGTTGCTTCCTGACCTGCATACA
>NW_011494889.1:2414915-2466741 GCF_000754665.1 Bison bison bison | reverse complement strand
CTTTCAGAATTTTCCACAGTTTATTGTGATCCACACAGTCAAAGGCTTTGGCATAGTCAATAAAGCATAAGTAGATGTTTTTCTGGAACTCTCTTGCTTTTTCGATGATCCAACAGATGTTGGCAATTTGATGTCTGGTTCCCCTGCCTTTTCTAAAACCAGCTTGAACATCTTAAAGTTCACAGTTCATGTATTGCTGAATCCTGGCTTGGAGAATTTTAAGCATTACTTTACTAGCATGTGAGATGAGTGCAATTGTGTGGTAGTTTGAGCATTCTTTGGCATTAAGTTCCCTCAAAAATCAAAATTGTCTTTCTTTATAACCAGGTAACCTACAGATTTGTAGAGAGGAGTATTTCCATTTCTTTCAGCCAAGCAATTAAGGAAGTACATGACTCCAAATAGGTTAAGATGTATTTGGTTTAGGAGTCATTCACCTAAAATCAGAAAGTATAAATAATCTTATTGAGAAAGGGGGCCATGGAAGGAAATATTTTAAAAAGAGTAGAGTCCGTTTGAGAGCATACATCAATTCTTGTGTACCTGCAATATGCTATGAATGAAGAAAGATGAACAAGATCTACTCTGCCTTAAAGCAGGCATTTTTTTCCTTTTATTGTACCATGAATTCCTCTGGCAGTCTGAACCCTATGGAACCCCTCCTCAGAATAATGTTTTTAAACGCATAATCCAAAGCACTTAGGAAGCCCAAGTATATATCATAAAGGTAAACTCAATTATACTGAAATATAATTATCAAAACAGTACAAAAACAGATACAGTATAGTAATATGCCACTTTTTTATAAGCTTAGTAACAGATTCTAGTAGCAGATCCGATAACTTCAAGAATTTTGAAGTAGTGACAAGCATAAAATTTTGAGATATCCAAAGCTATAATATGTGAAAATAGTTGAAATTTCCATTATTAATAGTCACCTAGTACCACCCAATGCTGCCTTGTTAATTGCCTGTATTCAGGATTGAATATCAGTGTGTGGTTAGTGAAAATAAAGAAGTGCATTTTCAAGTATAAGAACTGCTATTTAGTAAGCGAATAGGATGAGTAAGGCAAAGCATGGGAAATGTAACTAGAAAAAGAGGTTGGGATCCATCATAACCTTATCATTGGAAGGACTGATGTTGAAGCTGAAACTCCAATATTTTGGCCACCTGATGCGAAGAGCTGACTCATTTGAAAAGACCCTAATGTTGGGAAAGATTGAAGGCAGGAGGAGAAGGGGATGACAAAGGATGAGATGGTTAGATGGCATCACCGACTCGATGGACATGAGTTTTGGTAAACTCCGGGAGTTGGTGATGGACAGGGAGGCCTGGCGTGCTGCGGGTCATGGAGTCAGAAAGAGTCAGACATGACTGAGTGACTGAACTGAACTATTATAAGAAGTATTTTCATTCAGTAGTTATTTATAACATGTCCGAAAAGAAAGCAACCATATCAAAACTTCTTTATTATATATTTTCTTCTAGCAGCAGTGTATGAGTCCCTTTTGTTTAGTAAGTATTTATCGAGCACCTGCTGTGTGCTTGACCTTTTGATAGAAGTCAGACTGGGCTCCTGATATACATGTAATTATTCTTTAGTGAATGCTACAGGAACTCAAAAAAGAGATCCTACTGGAATTGGAAAGCAAGGAAAAGTATGAGAGTGAGATGAAGGAGAAGTAAATTAGGCAAAACGTTACAGCTGGCCCTCAGGTGAGAGAGAACGTGACTGGGCAGTTTGGGTGAAGACTGTAGAGTAGGAGATGAGGTTCATGAAGTAAGTAGCACCCAGATCAAGGAGGATCTTCTATACTTTGCTAAAGAGTTCAGGCTTTTATGCCAGTGTTTCCCAAAGTGTTTTTACGAGAATACTGGTTATGTAAAATGTTAACAGTGGTTCCATGTAAAGGGCTTTTGTGTCCAGATTAGCTTGGGAAATGCAGAATCAGTGCTTACATTTAAATCTGAGATACAGTGGGTTTTAGAGTTTGATATCATGATATTTTTCTATGTCAAATACTATTTGAAAAACTTGTTAAGAAAATCAGTTCTGTTTTTGAATGTGTATTTTTAGTGGATAGAAAGAATATAGAGAGAGAACCTTAATATTTGAAGATGTTATCCAGTGGTTAGTTTCCTTTAACAGGTTTTTTTTACCTTTTTTCCCAATAAAGAACTTTACCCATTCCCCTCCTCAGAATCCAAGCAGAATTAAGTGGATTGCATGAATGTGATAATACCATTTGGAATAGGTTACTCTTTATAAAGGCATTGTACTTCTGAAGATACAATATTAGTATTCTCATTTGTTTTCAACTTTTCCTTTCACGGCTATTTTTTAATTGCATGAAACTATTAGTTTTTTAGTTAAATATTTCTGTAGTAGCTTGTCATTAGTTTAGAAGCACATCTTTGTGTAAATTTAAAACACCACTATGAATGAAAATTTGTTCCTAGAAGATACTGGGCTAGTCCAAAAGACTTGACATGCTTATTAAATTATGCAAGCTACTTTGACCTAATGATACTATGATCTAATAGCCCAGGCCTATTATCATCTTCCCAAAGAAGAATCAGAAGTAATGGCATTGTAAACTATTGAATTTTCAAAACAAATTCCCAATCTAGTTTTATCAGACTGGTTCCAGACCCATTTCTAACTGCTATAGGTCATCAGCATTGGAATTAGCCAAAACTGGTCCCCATTAGTCTAGTCTTCCCAAATTCTGCTTCCTTCACACCATTTACGTTCATCCTTATTCCCTAAAACAGAAATTTAGAGATAGTCTTTGAACATTTTTTGTCTCATTCTGTCATGTCAGTTTTATGTTCCACAACCTATTTCAGTCCTGACCATGTTAGTTTAAGGCCCATTTCTTGTCTTAACTACATGACTGTTGTGCTGGCTCATTAGGAGTGTCCTTATTCTGCATCTCTCTCTGTTCTGATTCTTCTTCCACCCTGTTAATCAGTTCTCTTCCTAAAGCCAAGTATGTTATATATTCCCAAGCTTAAAAATCGTTCTTCACTTACAGGATAAAAATTTAACCCTTTAGTCTAAAATAAAGATGTCAATTTTCCAGTCTTTTCATTTGCCACTCATGTTTGCAGTTTATATATTTCATCCTATATAGCTTTAGAGTCACGCACCTCAGGTTCAAATCCCTGGTAATACTATCAATAAAGGCAAGTTGTTTCTAACCTTTCTCAGTCTTCATGTCCTTTCCTATAATATGGGGGAGGAAAATAATTCTTAACCTTTTAGATTTATGAGGTTTAAATGAGATTGATTGTGAATAGTGCTAATACTGATTAGCACTAAATAAGTGGTAGCTCTCCTGGTGGGAGTGTAAAATGGTTTAAACACTTAAGAAACAGTTTGGCAGCTCCTCACATTGTTAAGCGCAGAATTGGCATATGACCAGCAATTCTACTCCCACACATACACCCAAGAGAAATAAAGACATGGGTCTGCACAAAAACTCTTACATAGTTGTAGCAGCATTATTCATAATAGCCAAAAAGTGGAAACAATCCAGATGTTGCTTAATATGGTATAGGCATAAAATGGAATACTATTCAACAATTAAAAGGAATAAAATACTGATGTATTCCACAACAGGGATGAACTGGGAAAACATTATGCTAAGTGAAAGAAGCCAGTTACAAAAAACTGGACATGTTGTATAATTTCATTTATAGGAAATGTCCATAACAGACAAATACATGGAGAAAGTAGCAGTTGCCAGTGCTGGAGAAAGGGAGAATAGGGGATAACTGCCACTTAGTATGGAGATTCTTTTTGGGGTGATGAAAATGTTCTCAGTAATGGTTGCACAATCTCTGAATATACTAAAAGCCACTGAATCAAATACTTTAAAAGGGATGAATTTTATGCTAAGATACATCTCATTAAAACTTTTTAAGAGGAGGGGGTAGCTTTTATTATACTTGTTTTAAGTTTCCTTGAAAGTCTCGTAAGTACAAAGTCTGTGTCATCTTTATTTCCATCTAGCATTCAGTGCCCTTGTGTGTAGTTGATGCTTAACGGATGTTGCAGCATGAATGAGTCTTCATGAAGCAAGTTAGAGGTTCTCTTAGGGGCAGGGAATTGGCAAAATCTGTGAAAATGTCCTCATATTAAACTATATTATCAAAGTGCATCTCTGTAGCTATTTAAGTTCTTACGCCCAAAAAACAGTGACTTTAGAAATGAGAGTTAACTAAGTTGTGTATTTTCCCTCCTAGGATACACACCTGCTAAAACTGCTTAAAACATTAGAAGGACATGCTTACGGCGTTTCTTATATTGCATGGAGTCCTGACGACAACTATCTTGTTGCTTGTGGCCCAGATGACTGCTCTGAGCTTTGGCTTTGGAATGTACAAGTGAGCAAATTTTATCCTTGGTTTAGTCTTTATAATCATACTGCGCATCTTCATTATAACTTTATTCATGATCTGTAGAACCAAATCATTCAACCTAAATTCCCATGATATATTTCTTATAAAAGATAATTAATTCATCAAATGGAACCCAGGTGTCCAGATTTATAAATTTAAATATTTTGTTGAGCATAATAGCATTTTTGAAAGAATGATCAGTAGGTATTTTTAGGGATGTGGTACTTTATAGTGTGTAATATGTTCTATTTTACTGTGATACTTTGTACCTCAGTAAAGATTTCACAGTTGTTTTGAGGTTCCACAGTTCTATATAAAACTTACTTTTCAAGTGTGGAAACATGGACATGACACCACATTTTCCATTCCAGTGGCAATTGCACCATTTCCTTACCTATATTTAATGTTACAGTCTCGTTTAGTAGATTTAAATGATGTTTACAGTACTTACTATCAAGAGTTTTATTGTAGTTTCTAAATGAACTTAACACTTTATCTAGGGTTCCATTTTAGAAGAACTCAGCACTGAGTTCACCCTGTCATCTATTGGCTCTATTAAGTTCTTCCATAAGCTGACTGGTTAAATGATTTTTTTTTTTAACTTCTTGGCAGGGGAATAGTTCAGGCTACAGTTTGGGTATAAAAGTATAAGCTAATGGGATATGGTTTTGAGTTTGGGGACCCATGTGTAAGTTGATTTTTATCAAGAGTAAAGATAAAAGCTCCATAGAAATGACTCAATAAGACAGTATAGAAGACAGATAAATACTAAAATGTACCTGTGCCATAAATCTAATTCTACAGTAAGATTTATGTTTCACCCCAGTTTTTTATTAAGAAAATTTTGAAATACTGAGAAAGGTTGAAATATGAATATAGTGATGACCTGTATCTGTGCCACCGTAGATTCAGCAGATGTTATTAACATTTTGTTACATTTTGTGTGTATATACCCACATGCATACAAACATACATATTTATATATCCATACCTAAAACATCTGGAAGTAAATTAAGATAATATTTTACCACTATTTAAACATGTATTTCCTTAACAGTAATATTCTCCTACATACTCAAATGCCATTATCTTACCTATAATTCTCTAATATTTGTTTCATAATTTAAAAATCCCCAGTTGTTCTCAAAATCAGACTAGTGTTGAATCAGTGTTGTATTTGTGATTGGGCTCAAGGTGGCCAAGCACAGAGTAGATCACATGGCTTCTCAAACAAGCTTAAGATGAATCTGACCTAAAAGACAATTTCTGCCCCCTCAAAGAGAGGAGGCAGAAATTGTCTTTTATATGGTCATAGTCCCACAACAGAGAGTCAGCCTGTGTAGTCTTCTTTAAATTCAATTTTGAATTTCTGGACAGTTAGACTGTTATAGCTTAACTGTTTTACTGTGTCTTATGTTACAGACTTGTTCTAAAAGGGTGGTCCTTTTAAGTCAGTTTTCAAAATTGCTCCTTTGAGATTTTATGTAGATTACTAATTACAGGTTTCCCCTGCTATCTGAAAGTAATTATTCCTGTGAAATTTTTCATAAGCTAAAATGGCATAAAGAAGCAGTTACCTTAGGACACATCTTACTAAAGGATGCACAAAATAAATCAAGATAAAGCACAGGTGCTCACATAGCTCAACGCCATGGCAGCTTGATGCTGAGATGCTGAGTGTAGTTCCTGGGAAGGAGCCCTCTCACTCTTCAGAGTGTATGCTGCCTCTGTAACAACTCCCTGCGAAACACTGTTTTCACTTTCCACAGACATTTTTCGTAAAAGCAAAAATCCTCTTCAGATTTCTTTTGCTTGGCAAAAACAAGTGCTAATGTAGATCTTTGTAAAAGCCAAGTGGTACAAAGCAAACTTTAAAAATTCTGGGGATACCTGTAATGTCCTCATACTCAAACAGTCCTGAGCATAACAGAGGAAAAGACCATTTCTGCCTTCAGAACTTACTGTAAATAGAAAATGCTGAAGATTCAGCTGTTGCATATGTATTTGTGTTTCTAAATTTTTTTTTTACCCATTTATATTGCACAATCTCAAAAGACCGTGACTTGAGAATAGTTAACAATATGGGGGAAGGGTTTAAGATTGCTGAATTTTTTTTTCTTTTTCAGTGTAAGGAAGACATTCTGGTTTTTGTGCCCTCTTTGCTTTTATTACTTGGCCCCATTTCATGATCATGCACCCTTTTTTTTTTTCTTTTCTTTTTTTTTTTTTAATTTGATTACCCATTTCTCACAGGAAAATTATGCCCATGTACTTTTTATTATCCCAAGGGCAGCTCTTATCTCTCAGATCCTGTTTCTAATCCATGAACAAAATGGAATCAAGACTAGATTAAATGGTATGTGTCTACCTTCTAAGTTGAATAACTTAGAAAAAATAACAGGAGGATATCTGAGGGTTGTAACCAACTAAATAGTCTTACTTAGTTGGAAATGCTTTAAAATGACTATGCTAAACAGTACCAATGTCCTTCACTCTTTTCTGTTACTTTTAATTGAAATAAAGTTGTATATCAGAAAAATAATTTTTATTTTCCCATTCTCCCTTCTACATTTTGAGCATATTGGATATGAAATTAATGTAATTTAGACTGCCTACACTCTTGGCCTAGAGTAAGGGCATAGTTTTTCTGCCTATTAATCATGTTCTTAAGGAGTTGCTAATTGCATGAACTACAATTTTAGAATAAAATAAAGAACTGTGAACTAAGGAGAAGTGAGAACTCAGAAGCAATAGGTATGTTGTGCTGGGCTTTTCATCATTGTACTTGGGGAAAATTACTTGTTTTAATTTATGCATGTAATTGATTTAAGACAAGAGTTCTGTTTGAAGTTTATCTCATAGCTATTCTTTGAATCACCTATGCCAGGCTTTGTTTGACTCCTGAGTTTTTTTCAAGTATTTAATTTCTCTTCTGAATGCTATAGTCTTGTTCTATAAGGCCAATTTAAACAGTTTACTTTACTAATTAGGAATATTAAACTAACCAGATATCCCAGTTACTATCCTTTTTCTGTTTTTTCTTTATACGTTCCCTTTAGAGGAATATCTTGAAGATCTCATCCACAGTTTTATTTCCTTGTAGACGGGAGAGCTAAGGACAAAAATGAGCCAATCTCATGAAGACAGTTTAACAAGTGTGGCTTGGAATCCAGATGGGAAACGCTTTGTGACTGGAGGTCAGCGTGGGCAGTTCTATCAGTGTGTGAGTATTTAGTGCCCTATTTCAGATGCCTACAAATTTACTTAAAAGCAAATTCAGTTTTGTAAAAATAAATAATTCACTTGACTTGATAACTTTTATAAAATATATGAAAACCCACTTGACTGTCTAAGATAAACACTGTCCAATAGAACTTTGTGTGGAATCTTTTTCTTTTTTAAAAACACATTTCAAGTGCTTATACAAAGTATAGGCTTTGAATTTAGTGAAACATTAAAAAAAAGATTGTCCTACTAAACATTTTGTTCTTATAAATAAATAAGTTTCTTATGTATAGGGACAAAAAGTTTTAGTATTTAATTCTTTGGTGGGGAGGTCTTTGGCCCTTTGGATTTTTTGTATCTCTCTCGGCCTCCCTCCCCTCACCTGCCCCCCTCCCCGAAAAATGCTATATTTCATGAGGAGACTGACTTTTAAATATTTGAGGAATAAAAGTGATGATGAATGTTGCCAGGAAACTTTCCAGTCTTTATTTGAGGTGTCTTCTGATCATTACCTGCCCTATTAATCTTGGAGTGTTGGGATAATAAAAGTAAGTAATAGGTAAAACATCTTATGACAAAGTAGATGATGATACAAATGCCGTGTCATTACTCTCTATTATCTAGATTTCATGTCTCATATCACTGCCTACCATGGTTCCAGTAGATCCTTCTAGATTTATTTATTTAAGACTAAAGTTAAATATCATAACCCCATCAAATCATTCAGTGTGGGTCATTTATCATAAAAACTTTTATGTCGCCATTACAAATTAGCAGTTTCATTAAGCTGACTGCAAGACTCATGGAATCTAGTGTGCTATTATCTCAGCATGGTTGTAAGTCATTTAATTTTTCCTCAGTTGTCCCAATACAGTTTATTGATACACCCCTGATTTTCTTTTATTTTAAGTGGTCAGTACCATTATAATATACTAACTTAAGCATTTTATGTCTGGACTTTCTCTCCATGGGCTAATGCTGTACTTTCATTGATTGATTGATATAATTGACATATATTGTTACATTAGTTTCAGATGTATGACATAATATGATCCAGTATTTGTATGCATTACAGAATGAGTTCCACAATAAATCTTGTTAACAAACATCACCATACATAGTTACAAAATTTTTTTCTTATGATGAGGATTTTTAAGATTTACTTTATTAGCAACTTTCACATATGCAATACAATATTATTAACTATAGTCACCATTTTGGCATTTAAGCCATTAGTTCTTAATTCCCTGGATTCAAGGTGGCCTTGTGTGTTTCTGCTGACTTTGCCGTCCCTTACAGTGCTTAAGCCTTCAGGGTACATGACTTGGTAGTTCCCTAACCTGTAAAAATAGGATTGGCACTCAGAGCTTTGAATGTTCAGGAAGATAATGATCCTAAGAGCTTTGCTTAGTAGAGCATGTTACAAACTTGATGACTTTTTTTAAAACATCATAACAGATTCCTTAGTTCTGTACAGCTATAATTCATGTTAGTTATCTTTTTCCATATCACAACTTCTGAATATTATAGTACAAATCCCAGTATAGTGTATTTTAAAGGGATGTTTAAATTATTTTCCAAAAGTTGTGAGCCCTTGAAACTTAAGGAGTCTTTTCTTTCTTTGTATTTATTGTATTTATTTATGCTTGATAGAAGGGAAGATAGATTTGCTAAGATTCTCCCCCTCCTCTTAGGTATTGTAATGAAATTTGACTTATATAAATTTTGATAATTGAAAACACTTAAGGAACAACTAGGTTGCGATCAGTCTCAGGAAAAGATAGATATTACAAAAAGATATATTAAGAGATTCTTTTGGGGGAAAAAAAAAAGATTCTTTTGGTTCTTTGTTTGCTTTCTGAGTGCTGTTCTGTAATGAAGTTAATAGTAATTTTCTCCTCAGGATTTAGATGGTAATCTCCTTGACTCTTGGGAAGGAGTGAGAGTGCAATGTCTTTGGTGCTTGAGTGACGGGAAGACTGTTCTGGCATCAGATACACACCAGCGAATTCGGGGATATAACTTCGAGGACCTTACAGATAGAAACATGTAAATATACTTTATATCCATTAAACAACAGTTATCTGATTTGTATTAAAAGTGTAGTAGAACTTGCTTCTTCAAAAGAAGAGTTGTTATTTTTATTATGTTTTTGGTTTGATTGGTAATTTGGGTGGATAGTCTAGTGGTGCTTAGTAATTATTAACTCAGATTCTTTTTCTTGATTGAAATATAGTATGTAATAGTGATTACAGACTTAAATGTGTTGTATTTAAATAATTTGAATGTCTTGATTCTTCGTATGTTGGTTTTGACAAATTGTTTTTTGGTTACAGAGTACAAGAAGATCATCCCATTATGTCTTTTACTATTTCAAAGAATGGCCGATTAGCTTTGTTAAATGTAGCAACTCAGGTAAGTTTATTAACATAATTCTCAGGAAAATTTAACTTAGTTAAAATTTGTGGGTTTTAGTATATATAAACAAATATTTTTATGAATTCTTAAATTTTAATTTGTGTGTTTGATCCATAAGTTTATAGAGTCAGTTGGAAATTTTTCAGGACATTGGCATTTTGCATAAACAGAAAATGGAAATGTTCATCAGGCAAATACATAGTCACAGATTACTCTTTAAAATTCTTTTATGTTAAGAATAAATACCTATATTCTCCTTTGCTTACAGGGAGTTCATTTATGGGACTTGCAAGACAGAGTTTTAGTAAGAAAGTATCAAGGTGTTACACAAGGGTTTTATACAATTCATTCATGTTTTGGAGGCCATAATGAAGACTTCATCGCAAGTGGCAGTGAAGGTAAATTGTGTCTCTGTTGATTCACAGATATATATAGATGGACTGAAAGTTCTATAATTCTCTGAATTTGTAAAGGTAGTTACGTCTCCAAACAAATTCAAGATGTTAAATCAGAAATCGTGTGAGTCATTTATCCAGTACACTGTTGATTCCCCTTTTCCTGAACTGATTTGAGTCCCTCCCTACTGCCACAGATCCACAGTGCCTGTTGTGGCTGTGTGGAAGTGTGTTTGGTGCATGTGTCAAATCAAGATTCAGTTAAATCATTACTCTTTTGTAGGTATTTTTCTTTTCGTGAGATTTAACGGTTTTCAGATGTTAATAGTATCTTAAAAATCAAGGTTAATTATGTTTTACTTGATCTTGGACAAAATTGACTGTAATTAGATCTTCAGTGGTTCTTTAATGACCGAAGAAAATAATTTAGATTTTCTTTGAGACCATGGGATTCTTATCATCTCAGAAAAGCTCAAATTATGGAATTAACTACTACCTTTTTTAATAACTTACTCTGGTCTAATAACATCAGTATATCAGGCAGGCACGTGCCTCAAGTAGTCTAATTTAAAACATTGTTTAAAATATGCGAGCACAAATAAGTGAGGCAATATTAAAAGTTGCTGTACATTTTAAGGTAATAGAAACAAATAATGGCAGATTATTGAAAATTTTCTTTCAACACATTTTCTCGAGTACCCACTTCGCTATTCTAGTACTGTAGCAGCAAATTACTTAAGTCATTTTTTAAAAACTGAATCTAGTTTTCCAAGATAGACCAAGGAACTGGATTATGTTGGTGAACACTTGGTGATGTTCGGTTACTGTGTGAGATGTTTCTATTTTCCCTTTCTTGAAAAAAAAAAAACTGATCTCAGTAGAGAAGAGGATCACAAGGTGACACATGAGTTTTTCCTTTGTGTATAAGGTGTATTTAAGGATTGGGACAAAGAGACATTTAGAGATTTAGATTTTTCACATGAAGCATATGACTTCATTCTTTCTTTCCCCTAAAAATGTCATTCAGATAAGATTAAGAAAAGAGAAGAGTGGCTTGCTAGGTAACAATTGGGAGTTCACTTCTTTCCCATCAAAAAATCTTTTTTATCTGTTAATGTTATTTTCTTCTAGATTTTCCATTGGTTTCTATTTGATATGATTTAAATATCTTAAGCCTTCTATATGCTTTTTAGCTCCTCCTACTCGAAGATCCTTCCCCATGCTCTATTTAATCCTTCTCCTGATGGGGTTTTTTACCCCTCTTAATTATGCCTCACAATCGTGTGTGTGTGTGTGTCCAACTCTTTGTGACCCCATGGACCATAGCATAGGTTGCCATTTCCTCCTCCAGAGGATCTTCCTGGCTCAGGGATAGAACCCACATCTATTATGTCTCCTGAATTGGCAGGTGGATTCTTTACCAACTGTGACAATCCCCTATACTCTTTCTAAAAATAATGCATAGCCTAGAAGTACTTTTAAAAAACATGTATTGCCACTATTATCCCTAGTGATGTCAATCTTTTTTTTTCCGGCCCAAACTAACTTTAGAACTAAGCCTGATGAATAATGTAATTAAGCCACATTATATTCCATTTAGGGCTAAAAATGAAACATAACTGTGAAGGAAAGAGATTAGGATTCTCATGACTCAGGTGGTTTAGAATGGCTCTAAAAATGTTTTCAACACCAAGTGGTTATAGCAAATATGCTATCTCCCAAGATGTCCACAGTAATCCATTCGTTGTTTATTTGTAAGAAATACATTCCAAGAACCTTCCAAACCCCCCAAATCATGAATGTCAATATAAGATAGAGCAATAGGAAGCATTTCCCCCTAAAAGTTACGCCATTACTCCAGCCTTTTCATTGTGCTGATAATAAAGAGAAAAACTTATTTTTTCCTCTGCATTGGCACTGGATTCCTTAAACTGATAAAAGTAAGCAGAACTTGATCATAAGGCCTGTCATTGTGACCTTGACTGCTCAGATCTTTCTTAATTTTTGCTGCATATTCAATAAATATCCTCCTTGGATATGTGTTCACAAAAGCATTTTTCATCCAGATTTCAGTAGGCAGATTTCGGTTGGATTCTCACTTTTCAGGAAAGCCTGTAGTCTTTCTTTGTGGACTTGCTCTGTCCAAGGGGAAGCATAGCTAGTCTGGGCATTTTTTTTTTACTTTTGTTAGTTTTATTTTATTCAAGGAAAATTATTTTTAAAAATGACTGAACAACGAATACCTTCTAGGAAAGATAAATTCAGTACTTCAGTGAGTTCCTTTTAGCTTTTGCTTTCCATACACAAAAAAATGTTCAACAGTGGTTCCAACTTTTTATCTTTGTAAGTTTTGAAACCAGGGTATGTTCTTTTACCACAAGTTGATTACCTGTTCACCACTCTCTGGCAGCACATCTGCTGAAAGTTCCCACATTGATCATGTATGTAACTGAGTGACAGCTCTTCAGATGGGACACTTTTCTAACTCACCCTGGGGTTCTGCCCTCTGTTCAAGAACCATCACTTACATTTAGTTAACTCTTTATGGTAATACATGGTGTTCACTGTGTATTGGACTCTGTTCAAAACATTTCTTCATATACAGACTTACTTTATCCTCATAATATGATGAGGTAAGTATGACTCCCCATTTAAAGAAGAAAAGTTGCAGGGGGTGGGAAATGTGCCCAGAGTTACACAGCTGGTCAGGAACACAGGGAGGATGTGGACCAAGTAGTCTGACTCTACAGCCCTTACTCTGAACCACTACTCTGTACTAGACAGTTGTTTCATTTTGTTTTTGAAGATTAGTTTATCCAAAGAAACAAAGTTGTTGGGGTTTTTGGTTTTTATGGGCACTAATGAGAGTGTAAATAGACTACACACAGTCATATCATGATACAGCTGTAGGACAGCCGGGTAGCCTCTCAAGTAAACACGTGAGCAGGACGTCCCGGATTTCAATCCCAGGTTCACCGTTTACCAGCTGTTAACCATGAGGAGATTGCTTACACTTGCAGTTCATCAGTCACCATCCATAAAAGGGATAAGCACCACCTCCTGATGGTGGTGAAAATTAAATAATATAGTTATTTAGCACCTAAAACATTGTAAGCACTCAATATTTAGCTGTCATCTTAATTGCCATATTTGAATTTGGATACATTGCTTCTCTGTCACCTCTCATTTCCATAGAATTTATCTTCATCCTAGATTTCTTTATATTCAAAGGTCTTGACTGTGATTATACATTATGTATTACAGAATATTGCAGATTCTATGATGACTTGCAAGCTGGTTTGTCATTTTTAACAGGGGGAAAATGTGTATTTTATTAAAATTTAAATGGATTTTTCAAAAAATAATATGTTAAATTATTCACATTGTTTTTGTTGTCCTTTCAAGTCTGATACGTTAAATGTTCTGTAATGAGCAGTAAACTTAAAATCAGTCAATTTTGTTAATCTATTATACTTTCCCAACTTTTTTCTGAATTACTGTTATTCAGATCACAAGGTTTACATCTGGCACAAACGTAGTGAACTGCCAATTGCGGAGCTGACAGGGCACACACGTACAGTCAACTGCGTGAGCTGGAACCCACAGATTCCATCCATGATGGCCAGCGCCTCAGATGACGGCACTGTTAGGATATGGGGACCAGCACCTTTTATAGACCACCAGAATATTGAAGGTAACCGTCATACAGTATTGTGTTTTTTTCCAAATGAAACCTTGCCTTAATTTATCATTAAGTTGTAGCACTTTTGGGCGGTACTTTAAAGTGTAGGATATAATAGATTTTCTCCCTCATTTAAAGATTGTACACTATATCTCACTGCACAGGAGTTTAATTAATCTAATATGCAACAGTATTTTTTTGTTTGTTTTAATGATGACAGTGGTGAGAATACGCAGGAATATGCCACCTCATTTACAGGCAAGTTAGTATTGCCACTTTCAAAATCTTCGTAAAAATCTTCCTTCATTGACAAGAAGTATTTTATACTTCTGTGCTCGTGAAAACTAGCTAGTATATGAAATTTGAACAACTGAGAATGATCTTGCTTATGGTTTTATCCTTACAGATGAGTATCTGTTAATACCATATAGCACACTAGCATGAACTGTGCATGATGGACAGAGAAAGAGAATGGAACTAGAATTCATCATGTACCTATGTGCCTAGTAACCTGCTAGGCCCTTTATAGACACTGTCTTGCAGAACATCTTTATAGCCCTGTAAGAGAAATGGAGAAGTGTGTTTGTCCTCATTTCTGGAGTGTGAAAACTGAAGCGTGGCAAGACTAGTTAACTTGTAGAGTGCTACCAGGTCTTCAAATCTTAAGTCTGAAAGGTGTTTTCCATTACTTTCAGATACCAGAAAAAAGCCCAAAGCCAGAAAGCTAACAGTTAAGGACATAGCTTAATTGAGCAAGATATGCTAGAAAGAAGAGATAATGAGAAATTTTATGTAAATGACTTACCTGTTCTTTTTTTAGAGCAAAAATATTTAGTTTGCTTAAAAGGGAATAATTTACCTAGAAACAGATAAACAGATTTTTTTGTTCACAGTGTGTCCCACCTAAGTGTTTTTAGTAAGAAAGATGACCAGCTGCTCTCAGTTATGCTCAGAGGAGGAGGGTTGTCAGGGTAGCACGAATGGCTTAAAAGCATGTTCTCTGTGCTTTTATCTGTATGGTACGAACTGTACCAGATCTCACTGGTAGGTGAGGATGTACAGCCAAAGACAAGGGTAAAAAGCATGTAGAGTACACAGCTCAAGAAGTTGGAAAACTACTCTTGAGTTATTCAGAAGCTTCTAGGGCATTTTTGTATTTGTAGATCACTACATGACATGATTTCACTAACATACCTCTGAAATTAGCTAAAAACAAAAATCTTGTATTGATTTCCTGTTGTGTGTGTGTGTTGTCCCTTTTTAGGTTTCAAGGCCTACTCATAGATACTTTAGAGATCTATAACTGAGATTATATGTGATTTTCAAATTTAATTAGTCATTTTGGAAATTATTTCTTCAAATAAACATTTGATACAAAGAACTAGGAAAAATACTAGGTATATAGTAACAGATTTACCTTGTAAGTAGATTTATTTTAGACGTAGCTTTAAGGATATGTTTGTGCCTCCACTACAGTGGAATAAGAGTTGCAGTGCTATTTGTAATTTAATTATTGTGGATACTCATGGTGGATGAGACAAACTTAGTCCAGTTGTAAGAACTGGGTCAAATTAAGCAATGTTCAGTTGTGCTTTGCAAATAGGTATAGCACTAAAAGATTTTCACTTATATCTACAATGGGAAGACAACTGCTTTGTAACCAGATACTTGGTTCCATGCTTTTTATTAAGGTATCCTCTGAGTTCTTTTTCCCCTGCTCGAAAACATGTTTTCTAATTAATATCTGTTTGGAATAGACATTTGGGAAAAATGTAGATGAAGCTAAGGAAATGGCATTCCAAAACCATATGTATCCTAAGATACTATAAGTCATTTAACTAAAAATACTTAAGTTCCAAAAAAAAGAATCACTGACCTTTTATTATAAGTAGCAATCCATACTACATTTTTTTTTTTTTTGAGGACTGTATAAAATGGAATAGAATCAAGTACTCATACATGCTACAACATGGATGAACTTTAAAAACAATATGCTATGAAAGAAGCCAGACAAAAAAGAGTACCTACTAGGTTCCATTTATATGAAAGTGTCCCAAATAGGCTAATCTATAGAGAAAGCAGACTAGTAATTGCTTAGGATTGTTGAGCGACTTCTAATGGTGATGAAAATGTTTTAAAATTGATTGCCTTGATGGTTGTACAATCCTATGTGAATATGCTAATAAATACTGAATTGTCCAGTTTAAATGGGTGCATTGTAGAGTATGTGAATTATATCAGTAGAGCTGTTAACACATTGTCCTTCCCCCCTCCCCCCGCCACACACACACACACAGAGTAGGGTAATATTGCAAAGTTTCAAACTGAACCACTAAAAGAATTCAATATTGGATTGGACAAAAAAGTTTATTTGGATTTTTCTGTAAAATTGGGAAACTGAACAAACTTTTTGGCCAACCCAGTACATAGTCACAATGCAGTTCTACCTTGGACTGCCAGATGTTCTTTCTTCTCTTCTATTGAAAACTACCATAAAAATGTTTCCACTCTGAGTAACTATTTCAAGATTTCTTTTTAAAGTATAAGATTCCAATATGATTATTCACTTGGGTTCTCCAGTATTCAAAATAATCATGGGTTTAGACTGTAATATGTAGCCTAAGATGTGATAACACAGTTTTAATGATCATGATGAAAATACCAAGAATTTGCCTTGATGTGATTGTTTTTTAATGTTAAGATATTTTGTGATGTCTTGATGCTAATTTCAAAACTTTCTAACTGATAACTTTTTTCTCCCCCTCCCCTCTTCTTCTTTTCCCCCAATACACATTTCATCTTGTCTTCATTCAGAGGAATGCAGTAGCATGGATAGTTGATGGCGAATTTGGAGCAGACGACTTCTGTTTAACTTAAAATTAGTCGTATTTTAATGGCTTGGGATTTGGTGCAAACAAACATGATTGATAGCTGGACTGACATGCTCGTCATGAAAAAAGAACCATTTCTGAAGCCCGATTGGGGCCAAACATTTACACCTTGCTTCATAGTAACCAGTTGAGATGAAGCACGTCGTTAGAACGTTGTTGGACACCATGTTGAATTATCCCCCCATCGGTTGTGAAGAACTGTGCTACATTCAGGCTTACCCATTGAACTCAGTATATATATTTTTTTCCCTCCTGCCTTTTGTCTGGCAGGATACCATTCTTGTTGCTCTTCTGTGTAATGAAGTTTAAATGCTTGTTTGGAAAACTTTATTTAACAGTTTAGAAGGCTTGATAGAAAGAGTGCATTAGTCTGAAGAGTATACATTGGATAGGAAAGAATTTCCTTCTTTTGTTTCTCCAAATCTTTCCGCCTTATTTAGCTTGAGATCTTTGCAGCTTGGTTCATGGATTCTAGCCTTGCCCGTTGCGCAGTATATACTGATCCAGATGATAAACCAGTGAACTATGTCAAAAGCACTCTCAATATTACATTTGACAAAAAGTTTTGTACTTTTCACATAGCTTGTTGCCCCGTAAAAGGGTTAACAGCACAATTTTTTAAAAATAAATTAAGAAGTATTTATAGGATTAAAGTGACTTCATTTGTATACATTTGGAATCTAAACCAGCTAAAAAAGAGTTTCCTTTATGACTTAGATATGCAGTATAACTGATGCTCTTCTGGAATACCACATGAGACATGGTCAGAAACAGTACTTGGAAGGACATTATACAGAAAATTCAGAGTAGTGCTTTGAAGATTTTCCCCCTTTTGTTTTATTCCCGAAGGAACATCAGTACCTGATCTTGAAGAAATTTAAGATTCAAAAAGAATTTTTAATTTGTACCAATATGAAAGATCAGTAGTCCGTATAAGTTTTCAACAAAGCTTGTTCCAAGTTGTTCTCAATTTGGGGAATCATTTTGGTGTCATCTAGCAAGAGAGTAGAAATCAGCAGATATAACCACTTTGGAAGTTTATAGTATAACTGAGCTTGTTAGAAGAATTCAGCAGGTTACAAACATACTTAAACTGGGTTTAAAACCTCATAATCATTTCTCTAATTGCCCTTAATATTTTGACATAGGGATACATAAATTTAAAGACTATTTCTCCTCAGTTTTTCAGATATTGCCATACTGAACCTCATTCTAAACTGGTGCTGTGGGTAGTGTCCCTCTCCCCTCCCTGTTTAGTTTAAGGAAAGGTTTCCTTCATGGAAAAGCACTTTTGAGAATTTCACATTTAAAATACGCCAAAAGCCTGATGTTCACATTGTGCTTTTAAAATCCCGTAACAGCTGAGTACAACATACTTAGTCTCCTTTGAAATTCCCTCCCCTTTTCAGTAGAGGATGAATGTGGTGACCATAGCTGTTACATTGAGAAGAGTGGGAATATCTCCAAAATAAGATTCTGGTGAAGAAAAAGTCTTAACGCTGTTTGCTTTTGACCCAGCCAAATCTATATTATTTACCATGAGCAGACTTCTTCAGGATCCACAAAGAAGAGAAGAAAGGCTTGGATGTCAGGAGTTCTTCCTTGGTGGGTGGGATGGGGGTGGGGGGCCTTTAACAGGAGGGTAGCAGGGAGAAATGGTCAAGTCAGGGAAGGGGAGAAGAAAGAAAAACACAAATTGGCCTTAAAATAGCTCGGATTCTCCCAGAAGCTCATAGTAAGAGGAGATGACAGATCGTGGTCAGCAGATTATTTTATCAAATTGGTAATGTAAAAGATTTCTTTAAGCTCCATTTTGCAGAGACCACCACTTAGAGAATCAAGAATTCCTGTTTTGATATTTCTAAGTTAAAATAACTATATGTTACAGTTTATCTGGTACTTCATTTTTCCTAACTAAAATTACTTTTTACTTTAAGCTTGAATAAAATCTTCATTGGTAACTGTATATAATTAAGTGGCAACTTCTGTTTACCTCAGTACAGTTAAATCCATTCATATTTTAAGTGATTCGTGTATACCCTGAAGCCATTAATTACCCCAATCTCTATGGTAACATCACTAACAAAATGTGGGCATAGAAACTCCACAGCTGTTTACAAATTGCATTACAGTGTGCCATGGTACCTTTGTAACATTCACTGGGATTTGTGCCCGTTCAGGGGCAATTTGGCACTCAGAGTCTACTGTCCTTCACCCAACCACCCCTAGATCTGAGTTTTCAGAGTGCTTCTGAAGTACAGTTTAAGAACACTTTAAAAAAGTGGAGGCAAAGTGAGGCACATTTTACAAGAACATAACTCCAATAAAACGGAGTAACAACTATGCAAAGGTTTCTGTAGCAGCTAGGTGAGTTTGTGTTCCAAGTCTGTCTTAATTGGCAGCTTCCTACATATACTGGTACTTGGTGGTGCCAACTTGCTGTAAACGTCTATTTCATGCATGTGCCGTGCAGTGACTGCTAGAAAGGTGAAATAAATGAAGAAACCTAAGACTTTGTGGTACAAAGAACCTGATGACAGGATGGTCCAACTCATAGCTGTCAAGTGAAACCTCTGACTGTGCTGTAGTCTCTCTAGGCTTGAGGTGAGAGTATTTTCAAGCCAGCTGCAAGATACTAACAAATGTATAAACTGAAAAGTACCAATACTTTTTGCACATAGATCAAAATAGAGTGGAGAATTTTGGCTCCAAAAATCAGGTTAGTAGGCTCATTTCCATGTGCTTGAAAATGTTTTTGTTGTTAACCGTTAATCAAGGGCTAGAGCATGTATGGAATTAAATGTCTTTTTCCTCCAAATAACTGGTTATTAATAGTACAGTGTTGGATTTGGGGTTCCTAAAATGGGTGTGTGGGTGGTGAATTAAGAATAGGGAATTAGCTGGGAGGGAAGACGCCCTCAGTTTTTATTTCTGTATTTTATTAGTGTTCATGCTAGCTACACTTCTGTTACTGGCCAGGTAAATGTTCTATTTAACCAGGTAAGTAGTTTAAACAGAGGAAATTGTGTTTGCAAATGCCCCTACTAATTGGCCCATTTTAGTGGGTGGGAGAACAAAAAGGGATTACCTAACTTTTAACTAAAATAACTTGTCAAAATGTTATGAATCTGAAATCACCCTAGCAGTAATTTGGTGATTTTTATTATTAGGAGTGTTGTCCCTGTAGAGTGGCGTTCCATGACATTAATAGAAAACCCTTTTTCCCCACCCCTCCCCATCTTGAAATTCTCTTTTTTAGGTTCCTGCACACAAGAACTGACCCTAACACCTCTGCTCACACTGGTAAATATATCTTAACATCTCTTGAAAGGGAAATATCCATATCAGTTTCTTTCACAGCAGAAGAATGACTACTTTTGAATGGGGAGGAAAGAAGACATTTTTCTTAATATCCTTTTTGTCCCATATCTAAAATGTTTATCTTGATTTTGTTTTACTTTCTCATTTAAATTTTAGCAACGTTTTTGGGGTTGTTCCCGAAAACATTACTTCCATTTCAAAAACCATACCTGATTTAATATAAACTGCTAATTTTAAGAGAAGAGGTGAATTTGCATTTACACTTAGACACTTTCTAAAAACAGGGTGAACTTAATTGAAAATTTCCAGTGTTGTTAAGCTATTGTTATAGTAGCTGCCCTATAGTTGCAAAAACAAAACCCATCACATCCTTTATCTGCTTAATCCAGATAGCCTGGATTTAATGAAACTAATAATATAAAAATGTGTGTGTGTGTGTTGTATCTGTATGAAAGAGAGAGAGTACTTAATAAGTCCTAGAAGCAGCTGTTCTGGGTTCTTAGCAATTTTACTGAAAGTCTCGTGCACATGTGAAGTGCCCTCTCTGAATTAAGGTTTGGTTAATATTGGTATATTTTTATAAGACTGAAATTGTGTCCCCATCTTTAACTTAAAACCTTTTCATCATCAGGGTCAATGTGCTAAAACTGAATCGGAACATTTTTAGGCACAGGTGGAAAAAATTTTATTGGCTCCTTGAAAATGTGTGTGTGTGGCGAGGGGAATAGATCCACAAAAGCATGTGTGTATTTATAAACCAAGCTGTAGAGATCAAGAAGAGAACTTAAGTGTTGATCTCAAGATTTCCTAAATTGTCAAGATTTACATGGCATTGTGGTGGAACTAGTTAACACTTAGAGCTTTTGGTATGTAATAATTATTTGCTATGGACTGATTAAATGTTTCAAAGGATTGTGTTCTTAAATTTGGGGGGGTTGTTTTTTGTTTTTAACTGCCTCTCAGATTATATTTAGTAGTTTAAATTTTTTTGCTTTATTATTTCATTAAAGCGTAAAAAACTTCAGGTCTCTGGTATATTTATTTTCATTTGTTCTACTAATTATTTACAAAACACCCTTTGTTAACTTTTATTTTATAAATGTGTAGTATATTAAATGTCTTTAAATTTTTGTTCAACTGAAATATGTTAACTTTGATTTGCTTTCCTGGGTTTTTTTTTTAAAAATACACCTTTTCCATGTCAGTGCATAGCACTTAACCAATTGTTTGTACTCCCTTTTAATTCAATAAACAGAATGAATAATTAAGTAATTGTAGCTGTGTTAAATCAAATAGCCACTAATCTGAGTGTTTAAATAGTACTTTTTACCTAGAACAATCAGTTTGCTGAATTTGACATCCATAGATTCACCTGGAGTTTAAGTGTCTAACAAAGCCCTCTTAGCCAGTTATCTTTTTAAAGAGCTATTGTATGTAACTATGGATTAATTTAGAAAATCTACAGGAACATTTGCATTTTAAAGGAATCATATGCCATATGTTCAAAAATGTTGTTCAGTCACCCAGTCGTGTCCGACTCTCTGCACCCCATGGACTCCAGTGCGCCAGACCTCCCTGTCACTCATCATCTCCTGAAGTTTGTCCAAGCTCATGTCCATTGCATCAGTGATACCAACCAGCTAACTCATCCTCTGATGCCCTCTTCTCCTTCTGCTCTCAATCTTTCCCAGCATCAGGGACTTTTCCAATAATTCGGCTGTTCACAGCAGATAACCAAAATATTGGAGCTTCCGCTTGCATCAGTCCTTCCAGTGAGTATTCAGGGTTGATTTTCCTTAAGATTGAATGGTTTGATCTCCTTGCTGTCCAAGGGACATTGAGGATTCTTCTCTAGCACCACACTTAAAAGGTATCAATTCTTTGGCAATCTGCCTTGACCTGGGTTCGATCCCTGGGTTGGGAAGATCCCCTGGAAAAGGGAAAGGCTGCCCACTCCAGTATTCTGGCCTGGAGAATTCCATGGACTGTATATAATCCATGGGGTCACAGAGTTGGACACGACTGAGCGACTTTGACTTCATTTCACTTCTTTACAGTCCAGCTCTTGCAGTGAGGGTAACAAATAGATTCAAGAGATTAGATCAAGTTTACCTGAAGAACTACGGGCGGAGGTCCATAATATTATACAGGAGGCAGCGAATAAAACCATCCCAAAGGAAAAAGCAAGAAGGCAAAGTGGTTATCTGAGGAGGCTTTACAAAGAGCTGAACAAAGAAGAGACGCAAAAACAAGGGAAAAAGGGAAAGGTATATCCAACTAAACACAGATTTCCAAAGAACAGCACAGAGACAGGAAGGCCTTCTTCAATGAACAGTGTCTAAAACTAGAAGAAAACAACAGAAAGGGGTAGAGATCTCTTCAGGAAAATTGGGAGATACCAAAGGAACATTTCACTCAAAGAGGGGCACAATAAAGGACAGAAATGGTGGAGACCTAGTGGATGCTGAAGAGCTGGAAAGAACACACAGAAGAACTGTACCAAAAAGATCTTCATGAACTGGATTGCTACGATGGTGTGGTCAGTCACACAGTCAGACATTTTGTGCAGCGAAGTCAAGTGGGCCTTAGGAAGCACTGCTGTTAATAAAGCTAGTGGATGCGATGGAGTCCCTAAAGGATGATGCCATCAAGGTGTTGCATTCAATATGTCCACAAATCTGGAAGACCCAGCAGTAGCCACAGGACTGGAAGAGTTTAAAGACACTCCTTGAACAAATGGCACAAGGCAAATAAGGTCTACAGTTCAGTTAACAGTACTGGATTGATATTTACTGCTTTTGAAAATGGTTCAGTGGCTTATATACAACGTTAGCATTTAGGGGAAGCTGAGTGAAGGGTATATGAGAACTCTTCACACCATTTTTGCAAAGTTTTTAAAAAATGGAACATGGTTGGAGAACGGTAGCCTATTAAGTATTAAATCAAGTGAATGGGAGACTTACACAGTTTGTTCACATTAAAGATTTAAACTGCTCTGAGTTAGCACTGATGGCGCGCTGTGAGACTGTTCAGTTTCCCTTCATATTCAACAAAGGAGAGAGGGGAACAAGCATGGCTGTGGGGAGTCTTACATCCACAAATGACAGACAAAGCATTACGGGCAAAGAGTCAAAAGTCAACAACTTCCCCTGGCAAAGTTGTCATTAGCAAACGAGAGAACTAGTTTAGCTGCATTTTGGGATCTTCACCAAACCAACTTTTGGACAAACTCTTTAAGAGCGAATATAATCTAATTTTTATACTACTTATATATTAAAAGTCCAATGTTTTTTTTTAAAAAAAAAATACTACTACATCTGAAATTATGCAGTTAGGCAGTGGAAATGCTGACAAGGGGTGAAAATACATTTCCAATTTGAAATTAAAATTTATTTCGTAACAGATATATAGTTCTTTAAAGATCTCCTTGGAGAACACGTTCAATATATACAAACCTATGCAGTACACTTGTATTTATGAAAATGAAAACAAAGTGCCCATCAGTGAATTACTACAGAAGTAGGCTTTATGATTTTTACTGCTAAGAACGATGTTCTGCACAGTAGAAGGAAGTTCAAATGTGGAAAATCTGTATTTAGCAGGCAGTGAGTGGAGAGTCAGCTTAGGATAGCAGACCCACTGGTGAGGCAGAGAGAGTAGTGCGTCCACACGCTGCTCCCCTCTTCAAAGGTATGGTTGCCACTTGCTCTGATCAACAGGCAAGAGGAACTTTTTCTACTTGAGTCTTTAAATATACAGCTACACTTGGTGGATTTAGCTTAGTCAGATTATTCCTCTTTTATTTTTTTTTATTTATATATATTTTTATCTCTCTTTAAAGCTTCATGCCAGATCCCAGCAGGTATAGAAAACTTCCCAACCTTAATAAATCTGACAGTAGAGTTGTATTTTAAAAACACAATTCTCTTCCACTTAAGCAAGAGAAAAGTTGGTCTTTAGTTACATCATTTCATGACTTGACATTTTTTCCAGAAAGACTTAAACCTGTAAACATTCAACAAAATCACCCCGTCATCCTGTCAACTCAGGCTCATGCTGAGTCATATTTGGCTCTTTTGCAACTCCATGGACTGCAAGCCCACCAGGTTCCTCTGTCCATGGGATTTCCTGAGCAAGAATACTCGAGTAGTCAATCAGTACTTCCAACAATTCTAGGGGACTACCACTGGTTTTACGGCAGTGGGCTCTTCTCCCTCAAACTTGATGAGTGTGCTTACCATGAGCATTTCCTTTTCTGATGTGAAGATTAGTGGCTTCTTTGGTCACTGTATTAAATGGATGTAATGAGTCCAAGCCTTTTTTCTTTTATAGCCTCAGGGAAAACATCTTATTTAAGATATAATTAGCCATGGTGATAGACTATCTACAATTCAAATAAATACATTAATGTTCTTCATGTAAGTCCTGTGCGGCTTCCTTTTTAATATAATACTAAAATGCAGCTACATATTGAATTGAGAATTGTGTACCAAATAGTTTCCAAATACTAACCTTCCCACATCCCCCAAATGGAAAAATACCAGTCTGCAGCCTGTGAATTCAGAAAAGGGGTCTTGATTTTATTATCAATGAAAAATTTGTTCTAAAAGTTCTTTCACGCTATGTTTAAACATGAAGACCTTTTCAGTAAGATTTTGTTTCCTTGTCCAGAAAGAACTGATTGATAAATCAACTGGTTTGGTTTTAATTTCCTTTTCCTTTGTATAGTTTCTCCTAATGTTTGTGTATATAATTGGGAGTGCTTATTGGATACCAGGTACTTTATATACATTATTTAAAGTTCTATCTCTGTAAGCAAGTATTGCTCACTTTTTTTTCAGTGATAAACTCAGGCTTAAGAAACTAATACAGTTAATAGGCGGTAGCATTGGGATTTGCAAACTCATTTTGATTCCAAAGCCTGTGGTTTTAACTCCTAAATCCAGGTGCACGTGGGACTCACCTGAAGGCGTTTTTAACTTTTAGATTTCTAAGCCATCTTCAGATCATGAGTCAGATTTGGTAACACACGAGGTAACTTGTCAGCTGGCACTTACTGGTGGTTTTTGAAAACTGGGACTGTGCTACATTACTTTAGCAGTGAGACCAAGAATTAAAAGTAGGAGCAAGAATGGTATTGACAGGGGCCAACCACAGCACTTAAGCTTCCCTGGTAGCTCATCCACCTGCAATGCAGGAGACCCCCTCAGCTCCTGGGTTGCAGAAGGGAACAGCTACCCACTCCAGTAGAATTGCCTGGAGAATTCCATAGACTATAGATAGAGTCCATGGGGTTGCAAAGAGTCAGACAATGGCTCAACCACAAAGCTATACACTAGTTGGTTAAGTAACACGATTACAGAACAGGTATTCCTTTGGGCTAATGTATTTGGTGCTTACTTTAGGCCAGTCACTGTGGATGAGCCACTCATTTCATTCTCATTTCATTCTTATTCTCAAGGTAGCCTCATGGGGCAAATACTAATTTCCATTTTACAAATGAGGGAAGTAGGTTTAAATAACCGGTATGAAGGAACTGGGATTCAAAGCCAGGTGCCCCTGAGCTTATGCTTTTAGCCACTATGTCATACAAACCTTACTTGGTCTGTAGATGGCCACTTAACCCTGGATTAAAAATTGACTTAAAACTTGTCAAAGATAGGCAACATTTAAGGGCACACTTGACTGATTCTAATTAACTGTGTAGTTCATAGAAGAATATGACACCTTTGAAATTCTAGATATTTCTCCATATAATAAAACAGGCTCATGAAGTTTTATAGAAGAAAACCTCCACAGTAAATATGAATATCTCAATTACTTTATAAAGTAGTGGTTAGAAGTAGTGGTTTTGGAATCACCAGACTTGAATACAAATCCTGTAACTTGCATGTCGCTTTAGGCAAGTACTTAAGTTAGTTCCCTTACCTAACTTAGAAAGGATCTAACAGTATCTTATCAGACAGCATTGTGATGGGTGAGAATGTACACAGTAAAATCACAAACTTTTTTTTTAAGAGTTTATGGCAGAGGATGCAGTCAGCAAAAGCCAGAATACTACAAGTTCTACACAACAAATGACTTGATTGCTATGTCAAATGAAACCATTTCTTCAATAAATTGCAAAGGAAAAAACAGGGAATTTAGTAGATTAAGAGTCTTAAAAGAGACTACTCAAGTGAATGTACAGATCTTTGGTGGATCCTGATGTGAACAAATTGTAAAACTTGAGCCAGTGGGGCAAATCAGAGCACCAATTGGCTATTTAGTACTAAGTAGTTACCAATTTATGTATGATATTGGGACTGTGTGTGTGTTTTAAGAACCTTATCTTATAGAAATATTACATATGTAATGTGTAGTACTGGCTTCAAAATAGGTGAGGGAGGGAAGGTAGTAGGTTGTGGATAAAACAAGAATGCCCTTATGTTTGATTACTGTAGCTGGTAAAATAGAAAATTACCAATTAACATGGACTAGTCCTACTACTGTCTTCCCCAAAGTTAGTATTTTATATAGACTTACACCAGAAGACTAGCCTTGCCCTGCAGGTCTCTTAGAGATTAGATGCAGTGGCAGCCAAACTTGCTTTTAATTGGGCTGTTGAGTTCAACCCTCACCTGGTTTGCATCCAGTCTGTGAAACAGGCTGCTGATCAGATCAAATGATAAGATCAGACTCTAGAACTTGATTTCCTGTTATATCCTCTCCTTCAGAGTTATCCATTTGAATGAACTGAGCTGTGAAAACACATGAAGGATGCAAGCTCCTTCCTTGTTCAAGTGCCAGTCTCTTACCTAAGAGTATATGGTACTTAAAATATCATATTTAAGATTAACTATGTCCCCTGGGTCAGTAACAAAGTGGGGACTGATAAACACAGCGTGTTTAAAAGTGAACCAAGAACACAAGAGATGGCTGGAGAGGATGATGTAGTAGGGTGTAGCTTGGCACCTTCCTAGTCCTCTCAACCTCTATACACAAGGTGCTCTGCTGGAGAACAGCAAATTCAGTTTTTGTTAAGCTGACTCACTTTTTGACTAGGCACTAATGTTGAATGGGAACTAATACAGATGAAACCAAGATTGCTCCGTAAATGGAAGCAGCAAACCAAATACACAGCAGGGAAGCCACAGTCAAACCTCTGAACTCTGAGCTAGCTGATCTGGACTGCCCACCCACTTACTCTTCCTCACCCAGCTTCAGAGGGAAGCAATTGAAAGCAAAAACAGCTTTTATCAAAGAATTTATTCTGAAGAGAATTTGAGCTCAGTACCAACTTAGTGATCAATCCCTTTAACATCTATGTCCTAAAGGTAATTATTACTGTGGTTACTGAAGTTCACAATGCTAACCCCTAAGGCTTTGAATGCCCCTCAGTCCTCAGACTATATTTAGAGCAAAACAGTTTGGCTACTCTCTTAGAATTTTCATGGTAAATATGGCTTAAAACCAAAAGGCTTCACTGACAAGTTCTCACAAAGGCATAACAGCCCATTCTCTGAATGGCCTTATTCACTGTAGTGTCACTACACCAAGAATATCTCAAGCTTTGTTACACTACATTGCAAAATGGTAAATCTGGCCTAAAGTACATACATTCAGGTGGCACCAATCTAGATAATAAGCATAGAATTTCAGATTTCCTCTGTCTTGCTGCCTGTTCCATATATTAGAACAATTTTACTTACATTTGAGAATAATTATACCTAGTACATAATAACTCTTACCACAATTACTGACAAAATATTACTTGTGAGTAAAGTTCACAAGTCTCAAGTGCACCAAATACAGCTGTTTCCTTTCCTAACCTAGCATGTCTTAGAACATTCCATAATGTGACTGCCTCGAAAACAGACGGTAGACTTTGATTATGTTGCTCCATTACTTCTGACTTCTCTGACGTAAAGGACATCAGTTAAGACTTCAAGCTGAAACAGCAATAGAACAACACAATCAGATTTACTTTTTTTTTTTCCTATTAGTATCATCTTTAATTTGCACATGAGGAAACTTGAGGCTTGAGAAGGTTAATAACTTTAACTGGAAGATGCAGGGCTTGAAAATCTGAACCCAGAACTGTCTACTTCCTAAGTCCATCCCCCTTCTTCTATGTCAGATTTATTCATTCATTCAACAATCATTTATTGTTTCTGTGTGCAAGGCACTGTATTAGGTGCCAGGAGCAACAGGAAGAAGATACAAACATGAATAAGAATATACTCTGCCCTCCAGGAGTGTACAGTCTAGTAGGAGAGATGAATTGCATACAAATGACCATAATACCAGATAGAAAGTGGTGAGAGCACAGGAGAAAAAGTTCCATTGGGGAGCTTTCTTATCTCTCAAAGTTCAGGTGTGGGGAAGCAGATTTGGACAGTATTACTCCTTTGTCATCTGTGTGGCATGAAAAGGTGGCTGTCAGGCTTTGAAAAACCAAGCTGTACCTTAGATCTTTCTTCTTCAGCTCTCTTAGCTGAGAGTCCCATGATCAGTAAGGGCACCTGCTACCACTGAAGGGAGGGAAGGAAAAGGATAGAACACACAGATAAAAGTATTTTGCACCCAGGAGCACGCCATTGCAGCCTTCACTGGCTGGGCGCTGGGTACTGTCTTCACAGACAGGGAAGAGGAATGACAGGAGAGAGAGAACACTAACCTAACCATCAGGATTCCAGATGCAGTCCCCGGGGCTCTGCTCTCTACCGCTAAGATGAACTTAGACCAAAGGATTTCTAAAGGCCTCTGCAACTCTCCAGTCACATAAAAGCATAGAAAAGTAATCTTTAGCATCTTAACCACAGCTCTTTAAAGTCACTGCTCTTTTCCTCTTTTCATCATTTGTAGAAGAGCCCCTAAAACAAAGAACTAGAGTCACTCCCTTTCCTGGCTTTGATACAGACAAGCAATAGAAGAAAGGTGGTTTTGCTTTTAACCACAGTTAATGTTTCAGAAGTAAAGAGCTCCTGTCTTGCTGTAAACGAGGCAACTTTCTGATCTGCTCAGCCTCTGCTCTGTGCCCGACGACATGCAAACTGACAGCCAGATGCTCTCAACTACATGGAGTTTCTATTTTGGTTACTGGGAATACTTGATATATTCAATACCTTGTAATAAACTATAATGGAATAAAATAAAAATGGAATCACTGCTATAGATATGAAACTAACAACATTGTGAATATTGGCATTTTTTAAAAAAGAATATTTGAGAAGGTAAAACATTTTGTTCAACAGTCCTCCACTACCTTTGAGCTTCCTGAAGTAGCTTATTTATCTCTCAGTTCTAAAATTTTCCAACACCTTCACTGCTTTAAAAGCTTGAGCAGAACATTTAGAGGCACTGGAAGTTAGGGATACAGCCAGTTAAGTGACAGTTTTTTTTAAACAGGAAGGTGCCTAAGAAAGAAAAGGTAAGAGGGATGCAAACAAACTAACTTCTGTGTTACAGCTCCTTGGCTCTTTGCCTGGAAGAAATACAAGATAACCCCAAGGAGCAAATTCTGAGACTTGCAGACCAAAAGAACCAAGTTTACTTTGCTACCATTCACCCTTCCTTTCACGTGTGGACAGGGCATACCACCATCCTCAAAATGTGGGTCTGTCCATAAAGAGAGTTTTGCTTAGTGGCTCTCTGGCTTCTGCCAAGCCTAGTCCAAGGCTGGAAAGACATGCAACATTTGATATTTGGTGACCATACAACTTATCTGGCTAACCAATTCTGCCTCCACAGACTGAAGAATCTCTTTGGACTCTGTTGTAAAACACAGCTATGTTTCGCCTAAATACCAGCGCCTAAGAGACATTAAAACACAAAGAACTGAGAATAAAATGCGAGGTTCACTTCACCTGGCAAACAGAACCTAAGAAGTTAACTTCTCTCAACAACTGCAAGAATTGACAAATACTCCAAGGAACCGAGTTTGGTTAGATATTGCTATGTCATGACATGGACAAAGTGGTCAGTGCAGCAGGACAGAAGTATCAGTCAGGCACCAAGCAGACTGGCGACAGGATCAATTTCACTGACATTGAATGACCAGCTACTCCTGCATCTAACCTGATGAGCATCTTCTACCAAATCACCTCTCCAAACCCATTAAAAGACATATCAGAGAGATCAAATATAATTAGATCAATTAGAATACAAAACCAAGATCCAGCAAGAGCCAGTGAGAGTGTATGTGTTCGAGGGTGATTGTGGAGGCAGTGGCTTTTAAATGAAAGCTCTTGATAAAATTTGTTTTGGCTTATTTTCCTTTCTATAGGCAGGAATTACATTGTACCTGTAATGGCTTATAAGGCTTCACAAATTCAGCAAAGAAATATATATTTTTTTGAAATGTCATTTTTAACATTCTTATGAAAAGATATTTGGCTTACAGTCCCATAAATCTGTAAACCATGTGAAATATAGGAAGCTGCCACAATATAGGCAAAAGGGTAGTTTAGTTTCTTTCCTCCTTTGCCCAGACTAACAACAATATGGTTTTGCACTCTTGACCTGAAGAGCCACCTTGCTTATCTATTACACTTTCCGTTTACAGCATGTCCTTTACTCTTTGGCATGCAAGGCTGGAATGAGTCCTCTTCCTGCATACAAATAACTGTCTTCTATATACAGATGATGAAACACACCTTCACATGGTGGGGGTTCAGGCTAAAGTTGAGAACCAGAAAGCTACAAAAACTCAATTCATGTTTTTTAAATACTTTATATGGTAAAAATACAGCAAAAATATTTTTTGTTCAAAGAGGAAAAAATATACTGCTATGGTCACGGTTCTAAGGATGATTTAAGTAGTCTCTGGCTCCTCAACTGTGCACTGTAGTGTAGGCTGACTTCAACCACGGCTGCTCCAGCTTCAGTCATTTATCAAAGCTAAAATCATACTGTGGAGAGAAGAAAGTCATGTTACTAACGTTTCCTTAGGAATGTTCCTACAGAGTCTGTTCTGTACAGACCTGCAGCCCTAAGGCTCACCAGGTGACACTCATTTGGGCAAAAAGCAATACCTAAAGGGAAGAAGATCTATTTTGGGGCACCAAGAGGCTCTTATGTTTCAAGAAAGAAGGAAGGAAAGAAAGAAACCTGGGGTAGAGGCGAGGGTGGGGAGTATAACCTAAAACCAACGTTGGACTATAGTTGAGGAAAAACAGGCTATATCCAGGGAACAAACTTCAATTCTCTATGGAGGTCTCTGCACATGTTGTTCCTACTCCTGGAACCCCTCCTCTCACACCCTACATTACTCTCAGGCTTCATGACCCCCAGCTTTGGCACCTCCTCTGAGAAGCCGGCCTCTCAGCCCCCAGCAGTGGCCAGGCCTCCTTCCAGAGCTCTATCGCCTCTACATGCCTCAGCTCCTGTCCACTTTCATTTTCCAGGTGACACCCACATACTGCCATCAGCAGGGTCCCAACTCCGACACAGGGATTCTGTGCTGCTCCTTTGTATCAAATGCAGTGTCTGACATGTGGTGATCACTCAATAAATACTCCATTAAAACCATCACATTTAACAAGAGTAACAAGACTATCATTTTTAACAGGAATCACCCTTGCTCTGAGATCAAATGACTAAAAAACACAGAAATACCCTTACATTACTACTGCTAAAAGTGATTAGTTGTCCAAATTTAACAAAACTAAGAGTAAGCACTGCATAGCACAAATTAATGGTAATAACTAATATTTTTTAATGTGTTTTTTAGAGTTTACTAGAGATCAGCAAAAACCAAAGTGCTTTATATGCATTATCTCATTTAATCTGTATCATAATCCCACGAGGCAGATACTATTATTATCTCATTTTCAGATGAAGAAACTGAGGCACAGAGAGGGTAAGAAACTTGCCCTGGGTCACACCATGAGGAAGTAGTAGCTTCCACCAGATTAGTACCCAACAAACTCCAAAGGCATAGATTCCACCAATCTCTATAGAAGATGGGCATTTTTTCCCTTTAATTCTATCTAACAAACCCCAAGTGTCCACAAGGTGCCCTGGTGCAACGCACCATGCAAGTGGTGGCAGGTGATCCAGAAGGAGCAGCATAAATCCCTACATTAGAAATTGGTGATTCAGAATTATACACACTTTTTAAAGACAACAACCAAAAGCTAAGAGAAAATTACTCTTCCATCCTGAATCCCTGGGCTACAGGGAAATGCCAAGGAATAAGGCAATAGCACCATGGCTAAAAATGATAAGAAGGGAAGGGGAAAGGAAGGGGAAAGAAAGAAAAAGGACGCATTCACTGAAGAATGCAGCTCCTCAGTCAAACCAGTTTTATAGGTTGCCTATCTTTTATTTCATTGCCTATCTTTTATTTCATTATTTCATTTCATTCATCCCTAATCCTGTTTACACCCGGAAGTGTAACTATACTGGCTGTGCCCCTAGATGTCTCCAGAAGCTCATGTTATCAAGACTCAGGAGGCATCCACTCTAGTTTACTCTCCAAAAACATAAAACCTGGAGGGGAGAGGAGGATGAAGAAAGGATAACCACCTTGCTTTTTGCCTCTGACAAACAGAAGGGAACATATATGATGGTAATGATACCTTCATATGGTTTGACTTTAAAAGTAATAAAAATGAGAATAGATGTATCATTGTATTCTTAGTATTAAACTTCTTTGCTCTTTATGCTTTATGCTAGGATCTTTGCATCTTTAATGCTAGGATTAAAAATTAAACACATGAGCAATAAGTTAGAGTATGAGAACCAGAAACTGATACTACTGTGCTTTTTTGGTCCTATTTTTTAAAATATAGGAAAGCAAATAAAATAGTAAAAAGGAAACCATCTGAACTCTAATTTCAACCTAATTTATGCTAGTGGGTGGAATCAGCACAGCAAAAGAATTTTAGGAAGCCTGCTTTTTCAGGCAGAGGCTAAAATGGCTCTGACTTCTAAGCTATTTCAGAAAATAGCAATTTTTAGAAATTCTTATCTATGTACAATTTCTAATTATTAGGACTCTTTTGAGTGACAGGAGTTTAATTCAGTACAAGTTTTTTCCCACTAGTCTTATGCCCATGTGAAAATTAAAATTTACCTCAGGAAAACAAATATGATATAATTATGCTTGGATACAAAAGTTAAGCCTTGACTTCTAGCCTCTTAAAGGCTTAACCAAATCATACACACGCATGACAATTTTTTTTTCTATTCTTTGGTCTATCCTATGGATCTATAATGGGTAAGGAAAGAAGTGGCATATTATCTCTAAAACTTTAGGTAATAAATTTAATTTTAAAACAGGATAGCATAAGGCTTGCAGTGTCTGACAGCTAATCCTTCATATTAATTCTTACTTCCAATCTAACTGGAAGACTGATGCTATCTTACCAGAACAGACCACTTGCATCTTGGAGAGAAGGCCATCACATCTAAATTCCCGAACACCAAGAAAGATCAGCCCAGTATGGATAAAAGTTGTTGAGAACTGCTGTCAGTGGTCTGACTCCCAGAAGACCCATGAGTGGGAAAGTCTCTGGGAGTACATTTAGAAATGCTTAAAACAGGCAGTAAGACCTCATAACTGGACACTAGGGCAGGGAAAGAAGAGCAAAGACAGTTTTAAGCCTGTGGACAGCCTCCACAGCTAAGGAGTAACTAATAACATGGAGTAACTCTACTGCAGGTCAGACAGAATGCTGATTCAATGACATGACATATAAAAAAAATCTACCTAAGTCACAAGAAACTCACATAACTCCCAAAAGTTTTGCAATGTCCAAATAAAATCTCACAGAATAGTAATATCTCACCCATCAAAAGCAGGCATGGCATCCGGGGAAATGCCAAGAGGACTGTAAACTCACCTGTAGAGATACATGAAGAAACAGAGCAGGTGGAAGCCAAGTTTGATCATGGCTTCTTTCATGTGTGACTTCAGCTGCCCTCGGTTGTGTATTTCTGTTGGATCAAATACTCCCATGTTACCACTTGGCACCATAATGTACCTGATAAATTAAAGGACGTACATACATTAGAAAGAAAATCAAACCATCAGCATATACACTGAAAAATAAGTAACCAGTAATAATCAAACTTTAAAAATGAATCAGTCATATTCAGACCATATACTGACAGGGTATTATAATGATATCACAGGTCATGACTTAAGTTTTCCTTTGAAAGATACAATACTATTAATTTTTGGTATAATTTCTGCTCTCTGAAACAAATCCACTAATATTCTAGAGAAGGATATTTTATGTACTAAGACCCTTTTACTCACTTTTTGTAGAAAACTACTGAATCAGTAATATCTATAGCCATCTTCCTTGAGACAAGTGAAAGGAGCTGCAAAGACCAAACCAACTTGATCAAGTTCTTAGCAACTTCTTCATCTACAAAGTTCTAAATTAATTAATGCAATTCCCTTCACCTTCACAACGTGTTTATAAGAAGAGTAGTGTCAAACATTATTCCCATTTCACAGATGACACTAAAGAGAGATTCTACATCCAGAATGTATGCTAAGCCACTTCAGTCATGACCAACTCTTTGTGACCCTATGGACTAGCCCACCAGGCTCCTCTATCCATGGGATTCTCCAGGTAAGAATACTACAGTGGGTTGCCATTTCCTATTCCAGGGAATCTTTCTGACCCAGGGATAGAACCCACATCTCTTACATCTCCTGCACAGGCAGATTCTTTACCACTAATGCAACCTGGGAAACCCAGAATAGAACACTCATATTTGATGCTCCTGCTGATCAATAGATGTGTCTCAATCTGCAAGGTAAATAAACAATACTTACCATAAAAGACCAATTTCAAGAAGACATAATTATTTAGAATAAATGCTACTGTGGTAAAATAAAACTCTTCTTCAGTGAAGACTATAAATGGATAGTTCAGACACAAACGCAGTACCTAACATTACATGACTCAAAAAAAGATTAAATTAAAATATAAATTTTATTTAGATTTAATTTACATCTAAATATTAAATTAAATACTGTTTTGACAAATAAGAACTGTACTTTTTATAGTGATGGAGGTATGACCACAGTGGGGGGAGGAGAATAGGGCTACAAAGTCGGTACAGAAGATAAAGGCCATGGAAAGCATACACCTAGTCCCCAAACCAGACCAATTCAATTCAGTGTTCCCACAGACCCAGACTCAAAACATCTTGAAGACACTGCATTTAACATACTGTGTAGTCTATGGGGCTCCTGATAACATATAACACTTCATATTTATGGAATACTGCTATGTACACAGTATTACAAATGATAATCTTCCTCAATGATTCCTTTTACAAGTAAGAAAACTGGGTAATTTTGAGAGCATCAGTGAGTTTAAGCATCTGAGCTTCAGCATTCACACTGTACCATCTGCACAACATGCATGTCCTAACCTAGTACCGTTCATGACCTCTTCCTTCTCTCATGTCCAAGCCTTTTCTAGTCCAACCTTGGGTTTCTCACCATTAGGTTTCTCAATTATGGCTTCTGAGAAATGCAAATGGCTCTCTGAGGTCCACAAATCTTAAATTCTCCCTCAAATCCTAGTAGCCCAAATGAATATCTGGATAACATTTTTACATTATTTAGCATGCAAGATTTAAAATGAAATTTTCTTCAGAGCATTTCGTGTACACTATAATTAAAAACTGCAGATATAAATAATAAAGACCTTATATTCTCAGGTTTTTCATTATTCATAAAGAAAAAAGGTAGATAAGGAAAAAACAACTCACAAGTCTTTAGACATTGCAACATTAAATATTTTTTTAACTTACACATGTAAATTTGTGTTTTTACTACAAGACTGAGCCATGCAAATTGCTACTTGCCCAATATACCAAAGTGAATAAAAATGTATGCTGATTTAATGACGTGTTCTGCTCTCATTTATGAGTAGCATATGTTTTATTGGAGAAAAGAAACCTGTCAAATCTTAAATTTTTTTCTCTAAACAAAACAATAAACAGAACGTACTCACCGATATATATTCCAGGCAGCAACAGGCAAGTTGAGAAGGAAGATGAACCAGTGCAATGAGATGAGCATTAGTACAGTGACAAGAGTATGGCCAACCAATTCTGGAATCACCCACTGCAAGGGAAGAACATAGTTATCACATCTCATGCTGTGTTCTTCCTAAATGTACATGTTGCTGCTGCTGCTGCTAAGGCGCTTCAGTCGTGTCCGACTCTGTGCGACCCCATAGACGGCAGCCCACCAGGCTCCTCCGTCCATGGGATTTTCCAGGCAAGAGTACTGGAGTGGGGTGCCATTGCCTTCTCCGAATGTACATGTTACTTGAAGCTAAATCAAAGGAGTACATCTTCCAAGCTAGTATTTCAAGATTATTTTTAGACTCAGATGTCCCAGATTTGCATACTGCTATCACTGCTTACCTCTTGCAAATATATCAGGACACAGCTTAAAAATAATGCACTTAAACTTTAATTACATTTTATCCTAAGCATAGGTTCAGATTCATTCACTAAGCAGGTATGAATGACAACTAGAGAAAAAACAGAATATTATTTACTCTCTTTTCCAATATCTGTGCTAAAATCTCTAATTTGGGATGGTTTATATCCACATTCATGCTGCCTTTCAAGTCAGAGTATCTATCTATACATTTCCAAGCTCCAGAACCCTGGGGAAAATAATCTCACATTTACCAAAAAAAAAAAAGTACTTTAACAGCTTACAATATCAGTTCAAAGTTGAACAAATATGATAAAGGACCAGGATAAAAGAATCCCAGACTATTGCTTCTATAGCACCCAATGCCCTTATCCATGCTCTTTATTGTGTAATATTCTAGTTCTCATGTATCAAGAGCTACTGTGGCAGGCTGTCAATTCACCAATAGTCTTCCCCTCCTATGAGTAGAAAATCTTTCTTCTTTTGTTTTTTTTTTAAAGACTTTTCTTTTCATGGAAGTTAACACCTAGTATTTATGCAGCCAGAAACTGGCACTCCCAACTTGCAGAAAGGAGGAAAATAAAGCTCAAGAGAGATGAGGTAACTTGCCCAAGGTCACACAGATACACAGTGGCAGGCACTGATGTAACAGAGGCTCAGGCTCACTGGCCCCAGGTCTCCGGCATTTAGATTTCAGATGCATTTGGGGGTGGGGGTTGGGGGCCCACTGCTGGGAGGGTTGTGGATCTTAGTTGTACAACCAGGGATTAAACTCTCACCTTCGCAGTGAAAAGTGCAGAGTCCTAACCACTGGACCACCAGGGAATTTATTCCCTCAGATAGTATTTTTTGGCTACTTTTTTTTTTTTTTTTTAAATAAACAAGAAGGGATTTTCTGGGCCTTAAACCTAATTTGCAATCAACAAGGAAATTTAATATGTAAATTATTTTTAAAGTGTAACCAATTTAACATAATGCTATAATGGCAACCAACTCCAGTGTTCTTACCTGGAGAATTCCATGGACAGAAGAGCCTGGAGAACTACAGTCCATGGGTCTCAAAGAGTGGAACAAGACTGAGCTACTAACACATACACACAGTATGTGTAACCTGCAAAGTCAAACAAACCTGGAGCAAAACCCATGCTCTATCCTATTAGCTGTGCAACCTTAAGAAGCTACCTACCCTCTCTAAATCATGATTTCCTCATCTGTAAAATGGAGATAATAATACTTACACCTCAAGAGGTTGTTATTGAGAATTAGACCAAATAACATACATAAGCCACATGCAAAGCAAGCACTCAATAAATGTTAGCTGATGGTACTATTCCTCCCCTCTATGTTATCAGACCCACGCAGCAGTAGCTTTCAAACTGAACTTCTTACTATGGGCTGCACTTTGTTTTACATAAACACAAACCTAAAACAAAAGTTTCAGGAAGTGACACTTGACCTTATTATACTGGTATATTGGTTTACTGACTTTCAGCCAAGTCCTGTGTTCCCTTCCCTCATTAACAATGTGTTCTTCCCCTAACTTGTTCTCAGAATGCTAGCTCAAGGTTTGTTATCACCCAGGCAAGAGTTTGGAGGATCCTTCTCTGGAGTGCCTTAATGGCACAATAGAAAACACCTAAAAAAACTGCCATTTCAGGTACCCCCAAAAAAGGCAGAAACCAATCACCCTCAGTGAAGTCCACCTATCAGTCAATAGCCTGGACCACCCAATGAGCTTCCAATGAGTATTTTAGCATTTTATGATAAAGTATGACCAGAAAGCCACATATCAGAAACTGAGGAAAGCCCTCAGTATGAAATAAGGGGGAAAAAGAAAGAGAAAGGAACTTGGAAAAAACAGATATAATGTAGGAAGTAGAAGGAAATTTCAAAAACTACTATAATCAATATCCCAGAGAGATAGAGAGTCAAGTATGAACCAAGAGAACAAAAAGCTCTTAGAAATTAAAAGTTCAACATAAACTGTATACATACTAGAAAATTCAGAAGATAAAACAGCAAATCTTACAAGAAGGTAGAAAAAAAACTACAGGGACAAGAATAAGAAAAAAGAATTGGCAGATCAACCCAGCAGAAAAACATCCAGCAAATCCAAGTTGCTGAAAGAAAAGAGAGAAAATAGAGAGGGACGACATTATCAGAGAAAGAAGAAAATTTACCAGACTGAAGGAGCCTCTCAGAAGCCTGCAAAATTCCCAAACACTGAGGATTACCATAAATAAATAAATAAAAAACAACAAGGGTAAAGAAAAGATTCTAAAGCTTCTGGAAAGGATGGAGGTGGGGGTGGGGGGAAAGGGGAGAGAAAGATCCCATCCAAAGGACAAGAAATCAAAATGCACCAGATTTCCCAACTTCATCAACACTGGAATTTAAAAGACATTGATCAAGCAAACTCTGAAAAAAAAGAAGTCTTTTCTAACCTAGAATTCTATACTCAGAGAAACTGTCAATCAAGGGAAACGATTAGACATTTTCAAACATGCAAGGTCTCAAAAAATTTAATTCCCATGTACCGAATCTCAAGAAGCTACTCCAGCAAAATGAGGTAGTAAGCCAAGAGAAAAGAAGACATGATTTCCAAGAATCGGGAGATCCAACCAGGAGTCCCAAGATGGAAGCTGTGAAAAGGTCTAAGAGCAACTGCTCCAGACTATAGCAAGAGGATGGAGGTCTTGAGGAGAAATGTCACCTGGAAAAAAACAACTGATAGGTTATTTTATGTTTGAGCCATGTAGAAAATAGTACTGAAAGACTTTAAAGATGTTATCTGAAAAGACAAGCTATCCAAAAAAAAAAAAAAAAATTAGAAAGAAAAATATGATCACTGTCTGCCATAAGGCTCAGCAATAAAAAACATAATAGTACATCATGATATAAACATTAAATATGAACTTACCTGCAAACAAAAATAGAAAAACAGGAGTGATGTTTAGAAGTTGGTACCTAAGAACAAAATCTACCATATTGACTCAGAAGTCGATAGATAATGTGTAAAATTGATAAATCAAGAAGTAGTGGGAGTTCCCTGGCAGCCTAGTGGTTAGGATTCTGGGCTTTCACTGCCTGGGTTCAGTTCCTGGTAGGGGAAGTGAGATTCTGCAACCCATGCAGTAGAGTAAAAAAAAAAAAGAAAGAAAGAAATAGCATTGTATGCACATAGAGAAATATGAATGTAAATATCAGAAAAAAATTAACAGTTCAAGTGTTGAAATCAGTTGCCCCTCAAAGGCAAAACAGATATGATTTTAAAGGGTCAGGAAGGGTCTGCTGTTTTCACTGTGAGCTTTCTAATACTCTAACTTTAGTTGTGTGCAAGTATAACTTTCACAAAAACAAACATTAAAAAAAAAAAACTACTTCAAATTGAAGGACTTACTGTCTCAATAGAAGAACACAGGTAATCTTTTCTTTGTATTTAAATTTTTATTTTTGTAAAAGAAAGCCCACAAAATATCCACTGAAAATACTGAGTAAGCAAGAAATATGAAACACACATACACATATACATATATGAGATGGATTTATCTCTCAGTAAAAAATTATTCTTCTAAAGATGAGAAGGCCTATTCAACCATACTTCAATTTTTTAAAAAGGGGGAAGACCCTGCCTGGCACACAGGAGGACTTTACTTTTTTTTAATTAATTAATTTAAATTTAAATTCTAAAAAAATTAAAAATAAAGATGAGGAGGACTGAAACTAATCAATGTTATATTTCAATTATATCTTGAGGAAAAACAAGAACTCTGAAAGCATACCAGATAAACAATCTTTTATTTAAATCTATCATTGTATTAAACCATATTCTGGAAAGTTGGAAGGAAAGAAGGAAGGGAAGGACAGGAGAGGAGGAATATAGTTTGCCAGAAATTGTAACTTTTCAAGTATAACTCTATTTCCCTCATGGGTCAGAGAAACTAAGTAGGCTGAAGATGTGAAAAGACCCAAGAGAATTTTTAGGTCAAGCCAAAACGTGTTTCTCAATATTGTATTTTTTTTCAGCACTGTATTTTTATATACAATAAAAGTATTTTATTGAATATATAAATATTTTATGAAGTTTTTCTTTGGCCGCACTGCACAGCACAGTTTTAACCACTGGACCGCCAGGGAAATCCCCTTTACATGAACTTTTATACCCAAAAAACTTTTGCCTACTCATCTCATAAAATGAATCAGGACCAACTGGTTTCCTCATACTTAGAGAAGCTGGAAAATTCAAAGTTTTATTGCCAATATAAAATTTTGATTATATACTAAAGATAAAACAGTCTGAAAACAAATCAACTAATTCAATTTCTCATCCAGCCACAAAAAGGTCATCTTTCATTTAAAAAAAGATAGACTGAGCTCTTTCCCATGAGTAGGAAGGAGAGGGTTTCCACACAGAAGGCAAAAACAATTACCTGATAATGAACCTTTACTAGTCTGAGTAATGGACAAAGGGACAAGGAAAAAGAGTAAAGAAACAAAATTTCAAGTTAAGTTAAGTATGCTTTCATGATCTAAAAATATTCCAAAGCACAGGAGCTCCACCAACATCTCGGTGTATACCAAAGACACACATGCTGACTATATATAATAATCTCTAGCACAGAAAATGGAGAACTGTCTTCAAGGTCAAAAAACGAGGAAAGACATGTCTTACCTTGTTTAATTTTGAGCAACATGATCTAGCATTAATGTAATCACATTCTAAATCAGACAATGTAATTATCTGACGATCAAGATAAGGAATTATTAGGTTTCTTTTATAATAACTATGTAAGTTTCAGAAAGCAACCCCAGTTGCAAGGCAGATTTGGATTTGACTTGAAAAGATTAAGTTCTTTCCTTAAAGCTCATTTATTAGACACCTAAATTTTCTCATTTATGTTCTTTCAACAAGTTATTTTTCACAAAATAATCCTCTTATTATGTGCAATTCTAATGTGATCCATATCAGAACATTCCACCAGGATTCCTCAAGTGTCGAACAGTGGCTACAAGAAATGGAAAATATGACCCATATAAACAGTTTAAATGTTATAAACCTTAATTCCCAACAGTAGAAAAAGTGTTTATTTCTGATATATCCATAAAATATCTGAAAACTAAGATATGAAAAAAATAGGACACAAAACTATAAATTCAGCATGGTCGTAAGTCAGCAGTGTTTATGCTTTGAAAGTTGGATTACAGATAGTTTGTTTTCCCAGTACTTTTCCCTATCACCAAACTTTCCACAGTAAACATATATTACACTGGACTTACAGAAAAAATGGGTCTTAACACAAAATATAGACACACAAATAAAAATCTGAGGGACAGAAAGACAAAAAAGGAAAAGTCTTCCATTGAATGTGTATTTACTTTAAAATGCTCCCACAGCCTCCTCACAACAGTTGGGAGAAAAATGAGAAAGAAATCGCAAAATGTTGAAAAATCACTGAAATAACAGAAACATGGGATCTATTACACGACTTTTATGTTTGAAAGTGTCCAATAAAATAGGTACAAAGAAATGCTCTCAAGTAAATTCTACACATTTCCATATAGATAGTCCCCCCTATTACCTCAACACAGCTAAAATCAGAATCATCACTTTCTCCCCAAACTGTTTCACCTCCAATCTGTTTTATTTCTCTCAATGACGTAAGCATTATTTGTCCAGGCTCAAAATATGGAAAGCTGTTTCTGGACTGTTTCATTATCTCAGAATCAACTGCTACCAGGTTCTGTCAATCATTTCTTTATAATGCCACTCACATTAATCCCTCCTTTCACCTGCCCACAATTAGCCCACAATTAGCACCCCACTCAGATCCAAATGAACCTGTTCTCCAGTGGTTTCTTACCTTCCAGTCTTTCCTGTTTCCAACCTACTCTGCAGACTTATCTTCATAACACACCACCTTGTTTACGTCAAAAAATTGTCAATGGCTCACTATTGCCTAGAGGATAAAAGTGAAAGCCTTTCTCCTTAACTGTCAAACCCTCCCAAACTGAATCTAATCCAGCCTTTCCAAACCCGACCTTCGGCTGCCACCAAAATTCAACCTTTTGCTCCAGTTGGCCTATTCCTCCATCACCCAGAAATGCCATGAACACATCTGTCTCTGCACCTTTGCTCTCGACTGTCTAATTTTGAATATCCACCCCTTTCCTTCTCTGCATGTTTTCTTCTAGGTTCAAAGTCCAGGAAAACTCTCATTCCTACAAAATGTATACTCTGGTGATTTTCTACCTCTCGGCTCTACTGTTAAGCTTGTACAACTATTCAAAAATACAATATGCTGAATTTCATCAAAACACATCCTGAATATACCTTAATGTTTAAGTCTAAAACTCCACCTAATATGTTTCTATATACATAAATTTGTGTAAGCCAAGGCTTTTTTTTTTTTTTGGTTATGCTGCCTGGCTTGCAGGATCAGGGCTAGAACCCAAGTCCCCAGCAGTGAGAGCACTAAGTTCTAACCACTGAACTGCCAGGGAATTCCCTAGACAAGGTTATTTTAAATTATTAAGACTAGTTTTCCAAACTGCAAAAAAAGAAATCCAAGTTTCATTTCTCTGAACTTAAGCTCCAGTTTCTTATGCCACGGGAGAGGTAGATCACCAAAAACTTACTAAGGGATGCTGCACTTTCAAGTTCCCCAAGCCTAATAAAAAGTCAGGGTTCTCCTCATCAGAAACCATCAGTTAAAGCAAAAACTGCTGTTCAGTGAGAGGTGAGGCGGGAAGGCAGAGCAACATTTACTAAGCATTGGCTATCGGGCACGCATTGTGCTGCTAGATGCCTAGCACACCTCTACCGTGCACACATCCATCTATCTAGAAAGTAAACATTTCCCATTAAAAAAAACAACAACTGAGGCTTAGAGAGGTGAAACAATGTGCATAGCAAATAACTAGCTAAGCAAGGAGTCTTGATTCCAAGTTTTGTCTCATCCCACTTTGACAGGTTGCCAGTCCATAATAAATTATAAAGCCACACTGAAAAATACTCTGTACAACTGTCCTAATGCCAGAATGCTCTGGCAAACAGTTTAATTCTGCCAGAAAGAGACGCATATAATTTCCAAGGGGAAAAAATAAAATGAAGAGTTTCTCATGCTTTTTCTTAGTTTACATTTAATTACTTAAAATTTGATTGTGCATTACATCACTGGGTGACAACTAAGACTAGAAGCTTCCTCAAGAGCAAAGTGGTAGCCCTACACGCTTTCTAGAGTTCAACGACCATTTATTAGCCTGGAAAATACAGTTTGAATACTATAGCGCGAACGGCTATACAAAATACGGAAGTTTTAAACACGCACCGACAGAGAAAACTTAAAGTTGAGAAACGAGGAGAATTAAATCACGTGTGTAGATACTGAAATTTACAGATATGCAACCAACAAGGGCAAAGAAATAATCAGCTGTAGCTGGTTTTTTAAAACAAACCGTTCCCAGCACTCCCTACAAAACCGCATCGTGAAAGAAACACTTCACTCGCTTTTGAAATGAGTCAACTTGGGGATGTGAAAGGTTCCCTACAAGTTCTAAAACCCGCGAGAACAAAGGGGCAGGCAGCGGGGGAGTTGCCCAAAGAATGACAAGAGGCGCCAAATCGTCTCCGCCTAGCTCAGCGCGGGACCGTCCACGAGAGACCGCCCCCGGGACGTGGGCCCTCGCTCTCCGGACCCCGGACATCAGGCGAAGGGCCCGGGCACAGGGCAGCTGCAAGACAAACCGTGATCCTTCTCTCTCGAGGGCCAAAAAAGAAGTAAACCGCGACTCTCTCCCCCGAGGGCCATAAGGAAAAGCCAAGTGCCAGTGCTGGCGCATGGCAGAGCGGGTCTGGGCGTCGCGGGGAGCAGAAGCGGCGGGCAGGCCGGGCCCGGGCGCTTCGAGAGTAAGGCCCGCTCGGACCCCCCAGGTGAGGGGCGGAGGTGGGCCACCGAGCTCGCCTCCAGCAGTGCCAGCACCCAGGGTACCCGCGCCCGACGCCGGCCACCTCCCTCGTTCCCTCGACCCTGCCCTGGCCCCTACACGGGCCCAACCCCAGCCCGGTCCCTCGGACGGAGGGCCCCAGGCCGGCCTCCGCCCGTCTCAGGCAAGGATACGAAGTACACCGAAAGGAAGATGAGCGCGCAACAGTCCAGGAGAGAGAAGACAAACACCACCGCCTCCATCCTCCTCCGCCGCCGCCGCCGCAGCCACCGCTGCCGCGCCGCTTCTTCCGTCAAACCGGCTCAAGAGACCCGACCAGCCCCGCCCCGCCCCGCCTCCGGATAGTCTTTGCCCTGGCTTGTCGGGTCGTGTAGTCCGCTCCGCGAGTCCGCGGCATGCCGGGAGTTGTAGTCCATTTAAAAAAACTTTACCTCCCTAAGTCTGATGCATGCTGGGAAATGTGATTCAGAAGTACGAATACCTATCAAAACGGTGGACCAAGTCTCTGTCCTAAATCTGATTATTTCCAGAGATGTGACGAGCAATTAGTCAACAAGTGTTTACTGATCGCTTGTAATCTTCTGGATATCCAGTAGAACTTCTTTGCCATGTGCTAAATTCTTTAGATTCTGCACTGGACCCACAGGACCCCCTCACTTGGGAATGGACTTGGGAATGGTAAGAGAATTTAATCTCAAAGTACATATCTAACCTCAGTACTCCTGGCTTGATGGTTGAGACTTGCCCTTCCTGATCTCAGTTTCTCCGGAGATTTCACAGTCTCTTGCTTATTCTTCGTTACAGCCATGTTTCTCTCCACTCTAGATTTTAAGATCTTTGAAAATTGAATATACTGCTTATCCATTCATTTACAACAGACTTACCAACTCCACTTCTCTATATGCCAAGAACTTCTGTAGACTCCAGAGATACAGAAATGAGTTAAGGCAGACAAGATGCTGCCCTTACCAGGTTGGGTGTGTGGGAGAACCCACAATAAATAAGCAGCTAACCAAGACAAAGATAACTTCAAAGGGTTATAGGATCTAGGAACATACCTTATGAAAGTCATAAATTCATTCAACCAGTATTTTATGAGTAGCTAGCATATGCCAATACTGGACCTTAAAGATACAGAATGAATAAAAGAGAAAAATATCCCCTGTATTTTTTACACTTGTAAAAAATTGTTTACAATTTTTTAAATTATTATTAGGCAATGGCACCCCACTCCAGTACTCTTGCCTGGAAAATCCCATGGATGGAGGAGCCTGGTAGGCTGCAGTCCATGGGGTCGCTAAGAGTCAGACACAACCCAGCGACTTCACTTTCACTTTTCACTTTCATGCACTGGAGAAGGAAATGGCAACCCACTCCAGTGTTCTTGCCTGGAGAATCCCAGGGACGGTGGAGCCTAGTGGGCTGCCGTCTATGGGATTGCACAGAGTCGGACAAGACTGAAGCGACTTAGCAGCAGCAGCAGCATAATATTATTTTTATATTTTTAAAATATAAGAACATCCTTTATATTTTAAGCTATATATTTTTTATATAGCTTACTTTACAGTCGGGGAGACAGACACATCCATACATGCACACATACATATATAAGTAAATATCCATGACAAGCAGTTTTCAGATTGGAGACTAACTAGTCAGAGACGGCCAAGCTGAGAAACTGACATATAAGTTGGAATCTGAACAATAGCTATGTAAAGATTTGCGGGCAAAGTTTCAGACACTGAGAAGAGAGATCCCGGAGGCCTAATTGCTCATACGAACTTCCTGTGTTTAAAGATCAGGGGAAAAAAGCTAGTGTAGCTGAAGTACAATGAATAAGGGTGAGAAAGTTTTGAGAAAGGATGTCAGAGGCGGGTAGCGCAAGGTCACCTGGGCCTTGTAGACCCCTAGCAAAGAGTTTTTAACTTTTATTCTCTTAAGATGATAAGCTGTTGGAGAGTTTTAAGTATAAAAGTACCTTGATCTGGTTTACATTTTTTACTCTGATTTACATTTTAAAAATATCCTTCTTGTTGGTACACTGAATGTATGAAAAGGTGATAAGTTTGTCTGCAAGGTAACCACTTAGGAGAAAAGAGGATGAATAGGAAAATTAGTATGAAAGCAAAACCAGTTGGATTTGCCTGACACAGCCTAGGTTCATAGGATCATAAAGGGTTCATAGGCTAAAGCTAGATGAACTGCTAAAAGATTATTTATAAACCAGCTATCATTACACTCCTACTGCACCTTGAACGTACCTGTATCAGAGCATTTATTACATTAACTGTCTTCCTTACATGCCTCGCCCACCATGCCTTAAATTTACAATGAAAGTAACATATTGTATTAGTTTTTGTACCACTAGTATCTTCTATCCTGCAAATAACTGGTGTTTGATAAGTGTTTGCCAAATGAATGATCCATACTGATTATATAGAAGAGATATTATTAAAATTAGTCCAGATTTTATTTAAAACATAAACTTCATCTCCCATCTATTTTCCTCCAGTTCAAACAGAAAACACAGTCTATCTTATGTTCTCTATCAGCTGTTTTATCTTGAGTTAATTTTTAAAAAGGTGGCACCATAATCCAGGATTAGAAATATCAGTTCTAATTAAGATACTTTGTCTAATCTATGTGAAAAGTTAAAATATGGTTGCAATATCAAAACTATGGGGAATGCAAAATTTTAAAGGGGAAATAATCAGGATTAAAAAGCAATAAGTAGGGTGTGTGTATGTGTGTGTTGTGAGAGAGTTATCAGGACTTATGGTTTAAAATACATGCTATAGTGGGAATTCCCTGGCAGTCCAGAGGTTAGGACTCTCAGCTTTCACTGCCAAGGGCCCAGGGTGTGTGTGTGTGTGCGTGTGTGTGTGTGTATTAAAATGCATGTTATATGTTTAAAGTACAAATTGAATTGTTTTAGTTTCCAGTCTGACACATGAGGAGCTTAGAAGTTATCAGTAGGTCCTAACATCAAATAAAAAGCCAAAGAAACTGAAAAATCAAGTCTTCTTAGGTCTGTCAGAGAAGTGAGGCGGATAGAATCACAATTTGCCAGAGCAGGAAAAAAATAAAACAAAACCTCTAGTAGAAACCTCCGTGGAACCAGTACTGGAATAGGAAAACATGAACTGTACCTGAGGAGAGTATGGAGGCTTAGCATGGACAGGCCTGAATATAAAAACTCGGTGCAGGGAAGGAAGAAGGAAGGTAGGGGCTTACTTTTGTGAGTCTTATGCCCTATAGTTCTGCCAGATTTTCTTAGTGAAGATCAAAAAAATCTTCTGTCATGTCTGACTCTGCAACCTCATGGATTATAACCCGCCAGGCTCCTCTGTCCATTAGATTCTTCAGGCAATAGTACTGGAGTGAGTTGCCATGCCCTTCTCCAGGGAATCTTCCCCACCGAGGGACTGAAGCCCTGTCTCTTGTGTCTCCTGCATTGGCAGGCAGTTCTTTACCACTAGCGCCACCAGGGAGGCCTGGTGATTCCTATGGGAGAAGGCAAAAAGAGGCCACTCAAAAAATACCAGAGCATTCTGCTCTTAACAAGTCCTGCCCTCAGGAGAAACTATATTACATGAGCCTAATCTACTGGGGTTTTATCAGAGTCCAAATGACCTGAGAGAAGGGAAGTACTCAACTCCAGTCCCTTTAAGTCATCAGTAGCCACTTAAGGAGATAGTGGGGGGAGCATTGAGAGGCACTTGTGAAGTTTACAGCTCAGGGGTAAAGAGTCACTAAAAAACTAAGACTTAGTTATAGGACTATATTTTTTGTTTCTAAACATTTTCTTTTTATCTTCCAGCTGTGCTGTGTGGAATGTGGATCTTATTCCCTGATCAGGGATCAAATACATACTCCTAAGTCTGGAAGCAAGTAGAGTCTTCACTACTGGACCATCAGAGAAGTCCCCTAGTCATGTGACTGTGCTATCTATCCATCCATACCTTACTACTCTGTCACTAAAGGTGCCCTATGTATTGGAGTTTCTTTCATCCAATATATTTTGTCCAGCTTTCAACAACAACAACAAAATTACAAGCTATAATAAAAGGCAAAAAAAAAAAAAAAAGAGAGACACAGTCACTTGAAGAGACAGCAAGCATGCGATTCAGACTCATGTGCCAGGGATCTTAGAATTATCGGACCATGCATTTAAAATGACTGTGATTAATATGCTAAGGGCACTACGGAAAAAGTAGGTAATGTGCAAGAACAGATGGATAATGTAACCAAAATATAGACATTCTAAGAAAGACATAGAAATGCTAGAGATCAGAAACATTGCAACAGAAATGAAGAATGTCTCTCATAGGTTCATTAGTAGACTGGACATCACTAAGGAAAGACTGTCTGAGCTTGAGAATATGTCCATAGAAATGTCCAACAGTGAAAAGCAAAGGAAAAAAAAGACTGGAAAATGACAAAATATTCAAAATTATGGGGCAATTAGAAAAGATATAACATGCTATATGGGAATACCAGAAGGAAAAGAAAGAGAGAAACACACAGAAAAAATATTTGAAAAAATCATGACTGAGAATTTCTTCCAAATAAATATTAGACAAAACACAAATCCAGGAAACTTGGAGAATATAAAGTAGGATAAATGCCAAAAAACTAGGTATGTCATATTCAAATTTCAGAAAATCAAAGGTAAGTTTTAGAAATTGTTGAAAGAAGCCAGAAGAAAACAACAACTTACCTACAGAGAAGCAAAAATAAAAATTACATCCAACTTCTTCTCAGAAGAAGAGAGTGAAATGAAATAGTATGGAGAGAAAAATACCACCAACTTGGAATTCTGTATCCCGTAAAATTATCCTTCAAAAGTGAAGGAGAAAGAAACATTTTCTTAGACAAAAAGAAACAGAGAATTTGTTGTCAGTTGACCTGCCTTGCAAGAAATTTTAAAATAAGTTCTTTAAAGAGAAGGAAACTGGTTTAAGTCAGAAATTCAGATCTAAATAAAGATCTTTACAGAAGGAATAAGTGAAAATAAATAAAAACTTTTATTTTTCTTATTCTTGATTGATCTAACATAAAAATTTGTTCAAAATAATAATAGCAGCAATATATTCAAATATATACATATATATATACATGCGTGCTTACTATAAGTGAAATGAATAACAGGAATGATACAACTGAAGAGAGAAATTGTTTAATCACTAAGCCATGTCTGACTCTTTTGTGACCCTAAGGACTGTAGCCCTCCAGGCTCCTCTGTCCATGGAATTTCCAAGCAAAAGTACTAAATTGGGTTGCCATTTCCTTCTCCAGGGGATCTTCCTGATCCAGGGATCTAACCCATGTCTCCTGCACTGCAAGCAGATTGTTTTACCACTGAGCCACCTGGTAAGCCCCAAGGAATATTTTATTATAAGGTACTTGCATTACCCACAAAATGGTATAGTGTTATTTAAAAGTGGAGTTGGATTAATTGTAAATGTATGTTGCAAACCCTAAGGCAACCACTACAAAAAAAAAGTTAAAACTAAAAAAAAAGTTAAAAACAAAATAAAACTGACACGCTAAGAAAGAAGAGAAAATGGAATTATTTAAAATACTCAATTAAAACCCCAAATGGAAGGAAAAGAGTGGAAGACAAAAATAGCAACAAAGGAGAAGGCAACAAATGAAAACAGTAACAAACATGAATCCAATATCGTATTGGTCCAGCGGTATATATCAATACATCACTTTTTATTTATTTATATTTTTGGCTGTGCTGCACAGTTGGCAGGATTCTAGTTCCCTGACCAGGGGTTGAACCCATGCCTGAAGCAATGGAAATGCAGGGTCCAAACCACTCTGCCAGGGGATGTCTAAGAAATACAACCTAACTCTATATTGTCTACAAGAAACCCACTTTAAATATAAAAACACATAAAGATTGAAAGTAAAGGGATGGTTGCTATGACATTAGAGCTTTAATGTTTTCACTGTAATAACAAAATGGTAATTATGTGAAGCAAAGGACATGTTCACTAACTTTATTGTGGTAAATATTTTGTAGCAGTATATGTGCATCAATCTGTAAACCTAAAATTTACAGAATGTTATAAAGAAAGCTGAGCACCGAAGAATTGATACTTTTGAACTGTGGTGCTGGAGAAGACTCTTGAGAGTCCCTTGGACTGCAAGGAAATCAAACCAGTCAATCCTAAAAGAAATCAATCCTGAATATTCATTGGAAGGACTGATGCAAAAGCTGAAGCTTCAGTACTTTGGCCACCTGATGCAAAGAACTGACTCACTGGAAAAGACCCTGATGCTGGCAAAGATTGAAGGCAGGAGGAGAAGGGAATGACAGAGGATGAGATGGTTGGATGGCATCACTGACTCGATGGACATGAGTTTGAGCAAGCTCCAGGAGTTGGTGATGGACAGAGAAGCCTGGCATGCTGCAGTCCATGGGGTCGCAGAGTCAGACACGAGTGAGCCACTGAACTGACTGAAAATGACTTATGTCTCATAAAATTGGAGGAAGAAGTAGCAAGGGGCTAGGGATGGAGAAAGATGTACTATGCTAACACTAATCAAAAGAAAGCAGGAGAAGCTATATTAATTTCAGACAGAGCCGTCTTCAGAACAAGAAAAGTTATCAGAGATAAGGGAGAGCACCACCTGGTGATAAAAGTTCAATTCTCCAGGAAGACACAACCATCTGTAATGTGTATGCACCTAGCAACAGAGCATCAAAATACGTGAGTCAAAGTTGACAGAAATGCAAGGAGAAATAAATGAATTTACTATTATAGTTGGTGTGCTCAGTCGCATTCTCCTCTTTGCGATTCCGTGAACAACAGCCCGCCAGACTCCTCTGCCTGTGGAATCTTCCTGGCAAGAATACTGGAGTGGGTTGACATGCCCTCCTCCAGGTGATCTTCCTGACCCAGGGATCGAACCCATGTTTCCTGCATCTCCTGCACTGCAGGCAGATTCTCTACACTGAGCTGCCAAAGACCTCAACAACTCTCTTAACAGAAATAGCTTCAGCAGGCAGAAAATCAGTAAGGACATAGCTGAGTTCAACAATACCATCAACCAAGTATATGTAATTGATATCTAAGGTGATTTCATCTGAGAGCAGAAGACACATTTTCTTCTCAAATTGA
>NW_011494889.1:2404085-2414815 GCF_000754665.1 Bison bison bison | reverse complement strand
ACTGTTCCCTCACTTTCAGGGGGCTTCCCTGATAGCTCAGTTGGTAAAGAATCTGCCTGCAATGCAGGAGATACCAGTTGGATACCTGGGTCAGGAAGATCCACTGGAGAAGGGATAGGCTACCCACTCCAGTATTCTTGGGCTTCTCTTGTGGCTCAGCTGGTAAAGAATACGTCTGCAATGTGGGAGAACTGGGTTTGATCCTTGGGTTGGGAAGATCCCATGGAGAAGGGAAACGCTACCTGTTGTAGAAACCAGTACTCCAGAAACCAAGCACCACACTCAGAGAGCTGGAGAACTCAGGTTTATTATGCCAGCGGGCCCAGAGGAGTTAACACTCCAAGCTCTGAGCCCCAAACAAAGGGGTTACAGAGTATTTATACATGGACAGGCGTGATTAAGTGGGTTTCCGGGTTTGTAGGGGCCAGGGCGGTTGCACAGAGCAGGACAAGGGTGAGTGATATAAGCTCCAGTTCCTAGTGTTATGAGTCCCCACTTTCTGAGACCTACGTGATCCAGACTTTGCAAGGAACAGGCTGAGTTACAGAGGCAGAAGGAGCAGGAGGTTATGTAAAAAATTTAACTTTTCCTCTTCACTCCCCACTCTTGATGCTTCTATCACTCATTGTAGAAAGCATCATCTCATGTTTTGGTAAGACATTCAGAGATCCCCTCAATATAGGGGGCTATATTGAGCTATTACCATTTGTAACTTTACGGATTCAATTTGAGAGGTTATGAACTGGGTGATAGCTTTGAGAATACAAGGGCCAGACGAGTGCTGCAAAGAACATGAAGAGAGGATCAGTTAAAGGGAGAAGCCACAATGCCCAGCTCCAGATATTGTTCCAATTACCCCAGGAATTTGCTAGTTCTTCTCTCCTCTTCATGATTCATTCCCTTAGCTGTTGGGCCATGTCCCTGACTAATTCTGATTGGTTTACATAAAAGCAGTATTCTTCATTTAAGAAGAGGCAGAGTCCTCCCTTTTCAGCTGGCAGTAGGTCTGCTGCTGCTGCTAAGTCACTTCAGTCGTGTCCAACTCTGTGTGATCCCATAGACGCCAGCCCACCAGGCTCCCCCGTCCCTGGGATTCTCCAGGCAAGAACACTGGAGTGGGTTGCCATTTCCTTCTCCAATGCATGAAAGTGAAAAGTGAAAGTGAAGTCGCTCAGTCATGTCTGACCCTTAGCAACCTCATGGACTGCAGCCTACCAGGCTCCTCCGTCCATGGGATTTTCCAGGCAAAAGTACAGGAGTGGGGTGCCATTGTCTTCTCCGAGAATCGATCATAAGAAACATCTAATAAGAATGAGGCTTCCCCACTACGGTGAGGTAACAGACAGCTAACCGGGGCTCAGTGTCTTTTGTGGGTGAAAACTATTGTTTTTGGAACCAGACCTTGAGGGGATTTTCAGGGTCCTGAACTGTTTTCCAGTTGTCCTCATTACAGGAGGCCACTGCCTTCTTGACTCTGGTGTGGTGGATCCAAGGGATGACTCCTGTAACTGTAACAGCAGTAGAGGTTGTCAGGACGACTGTGAGAAGGCCTGTCCAAACTGGCTGAAGTGGTTCTTTTTTCCAATGTTTAACTCATACCTCATCTCCTGGCTTATAGGGATGAACCCAATTTCCCAAAAAATGGGTGTCATTTTTAAGGTTTCTCGGGAGAAATGGTGGAAGACTTTTCCCAGGGCCTGGAGATGTTGAGACATCTCCAGGTCAGCTAGTTATTGGTGGTCTCCCTTGAGCTTTTCTATCACTCGGGGTGGTCTCCCCCTGAGTGATCTCGGGGAGATCAAAGATCTCAAAGGGAGACTAGCCTGAGGACCTCGGGGTGCCTTTACGGAGGGCGGTAAGAGTCCACAGAATGATAAGGCAGCTTGTTGTAGCGCTGTCTGGGTGTTGGCCGGCGGGTATTCTTGTCGTACAACTACTTGGAGAAACAAATTTAACAAGTTAAAGATACATGGCCCAAAGATGAATAGAAGTAGGAAAGCTGCTGAGGGGCTAGCCAGGAGAACCAGATCCAGACATTGATTTGTGACATTAGTGTTTCTCTAGGTTTGGAAGATGCAAGAATTTGGACTCACAAAAATCTTCACCTGAAAACATCTGACAATCTGAAGGCCTGTTTTTTGTTTTGTTTTTTTTCCAGAGCACTGAGTGCCTTATTTTTTGTCTCCATCCTGAACTCCTTTCAAGGGGGTGTTGAAGGTCAGCATCTTGTATTGGTCATGATTTAGTCTTTGTAGAGGCAGCTGGCAAGGGCAAACTTTCAGTCGGCAGGGCCCCTTCATAGCCACATATTTGACTGTGTCTTGTGGGTGTTTCATGGTCATTGTGTCCCGTGGTGCTGGGAGGGCTCATTTCCGGTCTAACAAAGATTCTATTGACAGGCTACTCAAATGTGTTGTCACTAGGCCAGGCCTTGTAGGTAGCAAAAATCTCTGGACCATACCTGTCTTACTAGCCTCTTGGTCCAGGAAAATATTTCCTCTTGTTGCTTCTTCCCATATCTAGAGTTACATTATTACAATTATTGATCTCATATGGAACTGCATATCAGCATTTTATCACAGGCTCAGTCACACATTTGGTAACATAAGAAATAATCTTTTGAAACAATCTACATAGAAAATAATATAGCTAGCAGTTATTAGTAAAGTCATAAGCAAGAATTTAAGTCAAAAACTTGCATTGGATATAGCCTGGTATTCCCCAGGTCAATTGACTCAGTTAAATGATTATGCTGCTGCTACTGCTTGCTAAGTCACTTCAGTTGTGTCTGACTCTGTGCAACCCCATAGACGGCAGCCTACTAGGCTCCTCTGTCCCTGGGATTCTCCAGGCAAGAACACTGGAGTGGGTTGCCATTTCCTTCTCCAATGCATGAAAGTGAAAAGTGAAAGTGAAATCGCTCAGTCGTGCCCAACTCTTAGCGACCCCGTGGACTGCAGCCTACCAGGCTCCTCTGTCCATGGGATTTTCCAGGCAAGAGTACTGGAGTGGGTTGCCATTGCTTTCTCCGTAAATGATTATAGCTAAGTGTTAATCTCCTGGTTGTATATCATGGAGCATCTGACCTTTATCCAAAGACTGGTTACTGACATAAGCTTTAGAAATAATCTTAGAGTGTCCTTTTTAATAACTTAATTAAACCTTTTAGCAATATAATATAACAAGGAACTATTTCAGAAGTGCCTTAGTAAGCACAGACCTTAATTAGCAAAACTAGAACTTAATATTCAATGAAACATAATTTTTTCTTATCTTTTTTTTTGAAGAACTCATTGTAAAGGCATTAACACTGTAGCCAGGGAAGGCTTTAACCCATCAAATAAAAATGAGGTCTGTCAGGGAGCCAGAAAAAGCCAAGCTACTGTCTTGGATTTCCCATAGCCCTGGCTCTTTGATTTTTAGCTGTTGTTTATCCATTTTTAATTTCCTGATTTAGGAGCAGACTATTACCATGTTTTAAGAACATCAAGATAGCAAAAGTCCAACCGTGAGGGATTATTTTTTTATAGAAGCAGAATGAGCTTTGTCTACATGTACCATAATCTTAAATAATGTTTATTTACTTTACCAAAGTAACAAAAAGATTTTAAAAACAAATAAAATCACTTAAAGGCAAAGAAATTCATAATCTGTTATCAAAAGCTGCATTCTAAGAAAACTTCATTCTCTAAACAGAAAGAAGACCAAATTCCAGTCTGGTACCAGCTTACTGTTAATAACAAAATTTGTTTATCTGCTTAATCTTAGAAAGTCTTTTCATATATTTTGAAAAACTAGTAGTATTCTTCTAAAGGCATGAGAGTAAAACCATAGGAGGCATGTTTAAAATCTGGTTCTATTGCAACTGATAAAGAAACCTGGTCATAACACTTTAATATGATAACTAGAATTATAATTGTATTTTATCATGGCATATCAGATCTATATGAATTTCACATAATTTTAGGGTATCTATATCGTAACATCAACCATACAGTATAACCTGAAAAGATTTATCACCCCTTCAACAGTACTTCTCATGTAATTTAACATGTCCAGTGAACCCTGGTAGCTTAATAGCTCTTTGGGATGTTTCAGGGGCCCTCTGGAAGCATCCCAAAGCTAGCTGGAAGTCAAGTTATTTGGAAGTTTTGTTGATAAATATCAAAAGAGTTTATAACACTTAGTCAGGTAGGATCATATAAGTTACTGTGAAATAATAGTTATTCACTTAGCCAAAGTTAACAAAAGATTTCAAAGGTAAATATAGAACAGATCAATTAAGAGGTAAAGAAACTTAAATCTATTATTAAAAGAAGTTCAGCATCTGAAGAAAGTATGTCCTCTTAACAGAGAGAAAGGCCAAATTCAAGTTTTTGTACCAGCTTACTTTAAACTCATTTAGGTAAACTTAATTAAATTTATTTTAAACTCAGTCCTAACCATGCGTAAAACTTTTTTTCAGGGTCCACTTTCCACAAACCTTTTAATTACTTTCTGTAACAGCTACCTGTAAGTCAGACCTACTTTATTTTCCCTTTATAAAATGTAATTTTATTCTTATATCTTCTTTAGTAAAAGCATACATCCTACTTCCTTATTAGATTAGCAAAAAACATTAATACTAGATATTTAATATTGAATATTTCCAAGTTTATGTGAATCTGAAATTTATTTAGGTTAATTTTTCTTGTATTTAGAATTGTTTGATTTGTAAGTACTTACTTTTCTTTAGGCCAATTAAATTAGAACCCATTTACAACGTAAACAATATTATCAGAAAAAAACAAAAGACATACACTGAGACATACATAAATCCAGACAGACAGACTGACAGAGATCTTACAGTTTTTTTGTTTGAGATTTAAAATATCTTTTTGACCCCTTTTTTTCTTTGCTTGAAGTTCTAATTTGCCCAAGGCTGAGGTTTCAGGCAAAGTTGGCTGTGTATTTCAAGGACATGGAAAGGGTTAACTTCAAGCTTTTTCCTAGGCAGGCCTTTTAACAAGCTGCTGCTGCTGCTGCTGCTAAGTCGCTTCAGTAGTGTCCGACTCTGTTCGACCCCATAGACAGCAGCCCATCGTTGTTTTTAATTGCATATGCAAAAAGAATTGGTTTTGCAGTTCCCAAGAAGAAAAATTTCTCTCACTCTGTTCAATCAGCAATCACACACTCACAATCATTCAGAGGCTATCACAATGCCTCCTTTCTCCCGAGTCTTCAGGTTTCCTTAACTGTTGCTCCCTTCCTGGGAGCTCCAGGGAGGTTATCAGTCACAATACCTCCCTTCTCCCGGGTCCCCAGTTCTCGCTATCTGATGTTCCCTTCCTGGGAGCCCAAGGAGGTGATCAGTCTCCTCTTTTGCCCGTTGGGGTAGGTCCTCACTGGGGACTGGCCCCGGAGCTTTACCTTATCCTGTGGCCATTCCTGGTGAGTTGGTCCATCCCTCCAGTGAGTCCATTCGGGGCTTGGCCATCCGGAGAGTCGGAACACGGGTCCAAAAGAGAACCCGGAATACCGTCAGGTGGTGTGCCTCCTCCTTCTTCTCAGGGTTCCTTCACTCCAGCCCGGCTGAGCCACCAGTCCAGTGACTCAAGGGGCCGGCGTGGTTGGAATCTTGCTGGGGCCTCCAGAAATGTTGTAGAAACCAAGCATCACACTCAGAGAGTTGGAGAACTCAGATTTACTATGCTGGCGGGCCCAGAGGAGTTAACACTCCAAGCTCTGAGCCCCAGACAAAGGGGTTACAGAGTTTTTATACATGGACAGGCATGATTAAGCGGGTTTGCGGTTTTGTAGGGGCTAGGGCAATTGCAAAGAGCAGGACAAGGGTAAGTGAGATAAGCTCCAGTTCCTAGTATTGTGAGTCCCCACTTTCTGAGACCTACGTGATTCAGACTTTGCAAGGAGCAAGCTGAGTTACAGAGACATAAGGAGCAGGAGGTTATGTAAAAATTTTAACTTTTCCTCTTCATACCCCTCCAGTATTCTGGCCTGGAGAATTCCATGGACAGTCCATGGGGTCACAAAGAGTCAGACACAACTGAGCAACTTTCACTTCACTTTCTCACTTGCTGGATGGCTCCCTTCAGTAGATTCCAGCGTAAGGATGTGCGTGCACTCTAAGTTGCTTCAGTCGTGTCCGACTCTTTGCAACCCTATGGACTGCAGCCCACCAGGCAACTCTGTCTGTGGGATTCTCCAGGAAAAATTACTGGAGTGGGTTGCCATTTCCTATTCCAGGGGATCTTCCCAACCCAGGGATCAAATCCACGTCTCTTATGTCTCCTGCATTGGCAGGCAGGTTCTTTACTACTAGTGCTACCTGGGAAGCCCCCAGAGAAAGGATATATGAATGTAAGGCTACATGGAAACTTAGTATATCTAGCTTTTTACTAACTATAGCTATTAAGACTAGCGTTTTACTCCTACCTTGACTGATACTTTGAATTAGTACAGAATTATAGGTTGAAATTATTTTCCAGAATAATTTTGACAGCACTGTATTACTGCACACATTGAAAATTTTCTGCCATTCTAAAATTTTTGACACTCTGGATGCATCTTGTCTGTTCTCCCTGAAAGATGTAGGATCTTCTCTTAGCCTAGACATTCTGAAATGTCATAATAACATGCCTTCTTCATTGTTCAAGGCATTCAGTAGGCTCATTGAATTTAAATACCCATGCCTTCCAGTTCTGATCATTTTAAGGGTTGCTTCTTTCATTATTACTTTTTACTTCTGCTTTCTCCCTTCTAGGTTCATAAAACTCCTTTTAGTTATACACTGGGACCTCCTAGATTGAGGAAAATTTCCTCTCCTCTCTTCATCCCTGTGTATTTTTTGTTTTACTTTCTATAAGAATTTCTCCACTTTACCTTATAAACATTCTAATGAAGTCTATAATATTATATTTTTACTTATGAGATTCTTTTTGTCCTCCGATTGCTCTGTTTTATAGCACCCTCTTCTTATTTCAGTGATACAGTATCTTCCCCTTTCTGTGTGCATGCCAAGTCACTTCAGTCGTGCCCAACTCTTTGCGACCCCATGGACTGTAGCCCACCAGGCTCCTCTGACCATGGGATTCTCCAGGCAAGAACACTGGAGTGGGTTGCCATGCCCTCCTCCAGGGGATCTTCCCGACCCAGGGATTGAGCCCGTGTCACCTGCAGCTCCTGCACTGCAGGCAGATTCTTTACCTGCAGTGACCACTAGAGAAGCCCCTTCCCATTTTTACAAGAGTATAAGTTTTGACGTACTTCAAATACTTCGCTCTGTGCTTTGCCTTTGTTTCCTCTATTCTTTTCACCATTACTTTGTTTTGATCTGTAATTCACAGTGCAAGCAAGCTTTGATTCTTGACAGTCTTTTCATATGTTAAATTAAAAAAAAATAAACAATAAAAGGTAGTTGGAGAAATTCCCTGGCTCTTCAACGGTTGGAAGTCTACATTTTCACTGCCGATGGCCCAGATTCGATCCCTGGTCAGGGAACTAAGATCCCACAAGCCACACAGTATGGCCAAAAAAACAAAACAAAAGAAAAAAGAAGGTAGTGGGAAGCTCAGTGTGGATGAGCAGGACTGGTTGGTTAATGGTTTCATTGTGTGTTGCTCAGTGGTGACCCAGTTGATCAGTAGTTGACCCTCACCTCCTCAAATATGGATCTTTTCCAGAGGGCCCTTCAGTTACTCCAGAAAAAAGCCCAAGTTCTTACCTACGGGAGTACAAGCCAGGCTGCCAGTGTTCTGAAAAACAAATGGGGAAATGGAACTGTGGTTTCGTATTCAAAGACTTTCTCTTAATCTTGTTTTCAGTGTTGGCCCTTCTGTTCTCTGCTATGACTAGTCAGTACAAGAAAGGAAGAAAAAATACTTATGGGCTAAAAAGGAGGGTATTGATTTTGTCTATATCAATTGTCTTATTAACAAGTCAATTATTAACTTATTAACACAAAGTCAATACACAAGAACCAATTGCATTTTTATATACTACTGGGGCTTCCCAGGTGGCACTAGTGGTAAAGAATCTGGCTGCCAATGCAGACGACAAAAAAGACGTTAAGATCCCTGGGTCAAGAAGATCCCCTGGAACATGGAAGCAACCTGGATGTCCATCAGCAGACGAATGGATAAGAAAGCTGTGATATATATACACAATGGAGTATTACTCAGCCATTAAAAAGAATACATTTGAATCAGTTCTAATGAGGTGGATGAAACTGGGGCCTATTATACAGAGTGAAGTAAGCCAGAAAGAAAAACACCAATACAGTATACTAACGCATATATATGGAATTTAGAAAGATGGTAACGATAACCCTGTATGCGAGACAGCAAAAGAGACACTGATGTATAGAACAGTCTTTTGGATTCTGTGGGAGAGGGAGAGGGTAGGGTGATTTGGGAGAATGGCATTGAAGCATATATAATATCATATATGAAATGAATCGCCAGTCTAATTTCGATGCAGGATACAGGATGCTTGGGGCTGGTGCACTGGGATGACCCAGAGGGATGGTATGGGGAGGGAAGTGGACTGGGGGGTTCAGGATGGGGAACACGTGTACACCTGTGGCAGATTCATGTTGTATGGCAAAACCAATACAATATTGTAAAGTAAAGAAAATAAATCCTAAAAAAAGAAAAGAAGATCCCCTGGAATCAGAATTGGCAACCATTTCATTATTCTTGCCTGGAAAACTTCATGGACAGAGGAGTCTAGTGGGCTATAGTCCATGGGACTGGAAAGAATTCGACACAATTAAGCACATACTACCAATTAACAGTTAGAAATGAAAATTTTAAAACAGTACCACTTACACTATCACCAAAAATGTGTGAGATATTAGGGATAAAGCTACTAAGTTATCTTCAGGATCTTTTTTTCAAAAAGATCATGAAATAAATCAAACACTTAAATGAATAGAGAGAGAAACAATGTGGATGGATCAGAACATTCAAAATGCTTAAAATGTCAGTTCCTCCAAAAATGATCTATAGGTTCAATGCAATTCTAATCAAAACCATAGTAGGATTTCTTTTATAGAAATATCAAGCTTATTCTAAAATTTATGTAAAAAGGCAAAGGAAATATAATACTTTATATTATAATATAAATATCATTTCAAGATAATTTTGAAAAACAGAAACAAAGTTGAAGGATTCACATCAGCTGATTTCAAGATATACTAAATCTACAGCCATCAAGACATTGTGATATTAATGAGAGTTGAGACACAGTCAGCTTCCCAGGGGGCACAGTGGTAAAGAATCCACCTGTCAATGCAGGAGACTTGGGTTCGATCCTTGGGTTGGGATGATTCCCTGGAAGAGGAAATGGCAGCCCACTTCAGTGTTCTTGCCTGAAAAATTCCATGGACCAAGGGGCATGACAGGCTATACTCTACGGGGTTGCAAAGAGTCAATTACGACTGAGCTACTGAGCGCGCGCGCGCGCACACACACACACACACACACACACACACACACACACAGGTAAGTGGAACAAAATAGAACATTCATAAGAAGACACATATTTATATGGTCAATATATGAGGCTATGGAGAAACTGGAACCATTTTGTACTGATAATGAGAACGTAAAATTGTGCAACCACTATAAAAAAGTAGGATGGAAGTGTCTTTAAAATTTCAGAATAGAATTACCATATGATCCAGCAATCTCATTTCTGGGTATATATATACAAAAGAATTGAAAGCAAAATCTTAAAGAGAGATTTGCACACCCATGTTTATTGCAGTATTATTGACAATAGCAAAGAGGTCCAAACAACCCAAATGTTCCTTGACAGATCAATGGATAAAGAAAATGTGATATATAAATGCAACAGAATATTATTCAGCCTTTCATGAATAATATTCATGTGACATGCTATGATGTGGATAAACCTTTAGGATATTATGCTACATTGAAATAAGCCAGCCACAAAAAGACAAATATTGAATCATTCCATTTATATAAGATACCCTAGTAGTAAATCTCACAGAAACAAAGTGTAGAATGGTGGTTTCCAGGGGCTGAGTTGAGGAGGAAATGTGGACTTTTTAGTCAATGCATACGGAGTTTCAGTTCTTCAAAATGAAAAAGTTGTGGAGATCTGTTGCCCAACAACATTAATGTGGTTGACACTACTGAAATATACACTTAGAAATGGTTAAGATGGTGAACTGTTACATATTTTTGAAAATTTGCTTACATATTTTAAAATGTTTTTTTAGCTTTTTTTTGTGTGTTGGGGTATAGCTGTTTAACAATGTTGTGATAGTTTCAGGTGAACAGTGAAGGGACTCGGTCATACATAAACAAATATCCATTCTCCCCCCAACTCCCCTCCCCATCCAACCTGCCACAGAACATCGATCAGAGTTCCATGTGCTATACAGTAGGTCCTTGTTGGTTACCCACTTTAAATATAGCACTGTATCCATGTCCATCCCAAACTCCCTAATTATCCCTTTCCCATACTTTCCCCTCTAAAATGTTTTTAAATGAAGGAGAAATGAAAACATTCTCAGGTAAACAAAGACAGAGATTTCTGTGCTAGGAGACCCACTACTAAAAAGATAAAGAGTATCAGTCCTCATGCGAAGAGTTGACTCATTGGAAAAGACTGATGCTGGGAGGGATTGGGGGCAGGAGGAGAAAGGGACGACAGAGGATGAGATGGCTGGATGGCATCACTGACTCGATGGACATGAGTTAGTG
>NW_011494889.1:2398835-2403985 GCF_000754665.1 Bison bison bison | reverse complement strand
CAGCTCTGGCAGTTGATGATGGACAGGGCCTGGCGTGCTGCGATTCATGGGGTCACAAAGAGTAGGACACGACTGAGCGATTGATCTGATCTGATCTGATCTGATCAGTCCTTTAGGCTGAAATAAGGGACACTAATTTGAAACCATGTGAGGAAATAAAGAATTCTGGTAAAAGTAACAACTTAAGTAAATATAAAAGTTAATGTTAATTTAATTTTGGTTTGTAATTCTTTCTTTCCTATATGATTTAAAATACAATTACATAAAACTATAATTACAAATCTACTGATGGGCACACAATGTATAAATATGTAATGAGAATGACAAAGCTATATATATATATGTGTGTGTGTGTGTGTGTGTGTGTATGCCAATATGCCAGCTTTTTCACTCTCCTCTTTCACTTCCATCAAGAGGTTCTTTAACTCCTCTTCACTTTCTGCCATAAGGGTGGTGTCATCTGCATATCTGAGGTCACTGTATTTATCCCAGCAATCTTGATTTCAGCTAGTGCTTTATCCAGCCCGGCATTTCACATGATGTACTCTGCATAGAAGTTAAAAAAGCAGGGTGATAATATACAGCCTTGACCTACTCCTTTCCCAATTTGGAACCAGTCCATTGTTCCATGTCTGGTTCTGTTGCTTCTTGACCTGCATACCAGTTTCTCAGGAGGCAGGCAAATGAGTGAGTGAAAGTTGCTCAGTCATGTCTGACTCTTTGCAACCCCATGTATTATACAGTCCATGGAATTCTCCAGGCCAGAATACTGGAGTGAGTAGCCTTTCCCTTCTCCAGGAGACCTTCCCGACCCAGGGATCAAACCCAGGTCTCCTGCACTGCAGGCAGATTGTTTACCAGCTAAGCCACAAGGAAAGCCCGGAGGCAGGTAAAGTGGTCTGGTATTCCCATCTCTGGAAGAATTTTCCAGTTTATTGTGATTCATAAGTCAAAGGCTATGGCGTAGTCAGTAAAGCAGAAGTAGATGTTTTTCTGGAACTCTGTTGCTTTTTCTATGATCCAACAGATGTTGGCAATTTGATCTCTGGTTCCTCTGCCTTTTCTAAATCCAGCTTGAACATCTGGAAGTTCTTGGCTCACATACTGTTGAAGCCTGGCTTGGAGAATTTTGAGCGTTACTTTGCTATATATATGTGTGTATATATATATATATGTATATATATAGTAGTAGCAAAGTTTTCATATGCTGTTGAAATATATTAATTCAAAATAGATTGTTATAAATTAAGGTATTTAATTGTACATCCCAGGGCAACCATTAAGAAATAAACTTTAGGGAAATGCAAATAAAAAACAATGGGATATCATTTCACACCTATTAGGATAACTGAAATTAAAAAACAAAATAACAGAAAATAAGTCTTGGAGAGGATATGGAGAAATTGGAACCTTCATACGCTGCTGGTGGGAAGGTAAAATACTGCAGCTGCTGTGGACAGTGGTTTGGTTGTTCTTCAAAAAGATAAATATTGAATTCCCACATGACCTAGCAATCCCAATCTTAGCTGTATACCCAAGAGAACTGAAACCACGTATTCATAGAACAATTTGTATACAAATGTTCAAAGCAGCATTATTCTTATAAGCTAAAAAGATGAAATAATCCTAATGTCAAACAACTATGAACTGATAAGTAAAATGTGACATATCTATACAATGGAACACAACCACAAAATGAATGAAATGCCAATACATGCTACAACCTGGATAAATCTTGGAAACAAACTATGCTCAGTGAAAGAAGCCAGACACAAAAAGTCACATATTGTATGGTTTCATGCATATGAAATATCCATAATAGGCAAATCCAAAGAGATAGACAGTAGAGAATCCACCTGCAATGCAGGAAACATGGATTCGATCCTTGGGTTGGGAAGATCCCCTGCAGAAGGGAATGGCTAGCACTCCAGTATTCTTGCCTGGACAATCCCATGGACAGAGGAGCCTGGAGGGCTATAGTCCACGAGGTTGCAAAGAGTGTGAAATGACTAAGTGACTAACACTTTCAGTTTCACTTTCATAGATTCAAAAAGTGGCTTAGAATGCTTTCCAGGGGCTGAGGAAAGGGAGGAATTGGGAGTGATTGCTTAAAGGGCACGGGCTTTCTTTTGGAACTGATGAAAATATTCTTGAACTACGTATTCATGACACTGGCCCAACACTGTAAATATACTAAAAGTCACAAAATATCATCTGTATTATATTTAAAATGGTGAATTTTATGTTAATTTTACCTCAATTAAAAAAGTATTGAATTATACACTTAAGATGAATACATTTTATTATAGATACAAGATACATCAATAAAGTTTTTTAAAAAAGAGTATTGATATTTAAATTCTCATTCAACAATCTTTTGCTCTTCTTGGCCATTTGTTCTTTCACATTAATCTTAGGCTCAACTTTTGAAATTTGTCATTATTGTAATTATATGTTTGTTTATTTATTTATTTTGGCTGCATCAGGTCTTAGTTGCAGCATGCATGGCATGTGGGATCTTAGTTCTCCAATCAGGGATCAAACCCATGTTTCCTGCACTGCAAGGTGGATTCTTAACCACTGGACCACCAGGGAAGTTCCATGTGTTTATTATTTAGCCAGCCCACTGTTTGACCCTCTCACTAGAATATAAGTTCCAAGACCATATCTGTGATCATCACTGTGTCCTCTGACTTTAGCATAGCAACTGCCATATAGTAGACAATAAACATTTGTAGATATAATGAAAAAATGACAGCTCAGAATATTACTTGTATTCTCTTAGGATTAGGGACGTGAATACGGCATTCATTTCAAAGGAGGACAAACTTGATTAGAAATCAGAATTATTGGCCTTCACAAAATAAACCAAATCAAAGGTTTTTTTCCTCATCTCAGAAAACATGGATACAGCCTCAGCCTCAAGCTCACAGCAAGCAGGCAACCTCCCTTTTGAACCTTGGTAAGGAATCTCAGCTATGCACACTCTCACAGTTTTTCTCCATATTCCTATCATACATTGATGACTATATAATTCATTGTCTAAACTGGAACCCTTATGAGACATAAAGGTGAGAAACTGGGTATTCAAATGAACAATGGCCAGACGCTGTAAAACAAAACAGAAAAACTATGCTCTGATTTATAATCTGCAGCAACCAGCCCAGGAAACCAACCTGCTATCTACAAGTTAGACTTATAGGAAGTGAGAACAATATCTCTAGCAAACAGTCCCAGAAGCCAAACCATAAACCCTGTAGCACTGGTCCTGAATGTCTAGGACTCCACTGACAGGACTCACCAGAAAAATCAAATATGCTCCCCTAAGTAGTCACCTGGGCTTCCCAGGTGGCACAGTGGTAAAGAATCCGCCTGCCAATGCAGGAGACACAAGAGATGCAGATTAGATTTCTGGATCAGGAAGATCCCCGGGAGTAGGAAATGGCAACCCTTCTAGTATTATGGTGGGCTATAGTCTATGGGGTCACAAAGAGTCAAACACAACCGAGGGACTGAGCACACACAACTAGTCACAGAGATGCCCTGCTCTTTAGTTAGCCCTTCCACAGCTTCTCCATGCCAACAGCCTTTAGTCAGCACACATCTGAAACCTTCCCTTCTCTCAGCTATGGCGCTTTCCCAGTCCTTTACCTGCCTTTGAGTCTCTGCCAAAATGCACGTGATTTTTGCCATCTTTGAATAGTCCTTGCCTATTCTCATTTGGGTGACTTTCACTCATTTCCATGAAAGGAATACTCTTAATAATTGTGCCAAGGACTTCCCTGGCAGTCCAGTGGTTAAGATGTCATCTTCCAGTGCAGGGGGTGCAAGTTTGATCCATGTTTGGGGAACTAAAATCCCACATGCCACAGAGTGTGGCCAAAAACTAAAATAAAATAACTTGTGCTGGGACTTCCCTGGTGGTCCAGTGTTTAAGACTCCATGCTCCCATTGCAGGGGACAGGGGTCCAATCCCTGGTCAGGGACGATCCCACATGCTGCAAGGCATGGACAAAATAATGATTGTGATGGGTCAAGAGGCAAAAATTGGGACTATTTTGAGTAAATCAGGACACATATCACCTTAATTAAGAAGCACAATTAGACAAGAGGCTATTTACTAGTGAGGTACAAGGTTTGGGAGGGCAAAGATGTGAAAAATAGATAGTAAAATGTGTGACTACCACTAGGTGGGATTGTGCCATCAAAGAATGGAGGACAATTAACTTATAGGAAGTTCTTAAGATGTACATGCACTCAGGTTACTGTTCAGCAATCTTTTTGGTTTATCTGTATGGTACTGTAAAATCTGAATACTGGAATTGATGTAAAATTATCTTCAGGGTAATAATTAATGGAAATAACTCCAAAGGAAAATGTTATAGCATACCATTATTGATGCTGAGCATTAACTTACTTTGAATTATTGCCTACTGCACCTGATGCAATAAATGGGTGAAAAATACTCCTTGCCCTTAACAGGTTTGCATTCTAGAGTACTTAAGGTCCAAATAAGTTATATAATTTTCAGGGCCCTGTACAAAATTAAAATAAGGGGCCTCTTGTTCAAACTGTATTAAGAATTTCAGGATAGCAATTGTGGAGCATTAACCCGGTGTTGAGCCCTTTCTGAGCACAAAGCTCTTTGCAACTGCACAGGTCACACACCCATGAAGCTCACCCCAAATATAGGGTAGTACTCTCAAACAAATTATGGACTAATCAACTATGCTGCTTGGTATATGTTGTAATGCTGCTGGGCCTGTTTTATTCTATGTAGTACATTTGGTACTCAGTCCCTCAGTTGAGTCCGACTCTTTGTGACCCATAGACTGTAGCCCGACAAGCTCCTCTGTCCATGGGATTTCCCAGGCAAGAATAATGAAGTGGGTTGCCATTTCCCCAGTTCATGGGTCTCAAAGAGTCTGACTTGACTGAGTGACTAACACTTAGTGGGCTTCCCAAGTGGCGATAGTGGTAAGAATCTGCCTGCTGATGCAGGAGACATAAAAGACATGGGTTCAATTCCTGGATCAAGTGGAGGATCTCCTCAAGCAGGAAATTGCAGCCTGCTCTAGTAGTCCTCTCAGGGTGCACCATTAGGGGCAGGATATGGCTGATGGCATTATGGCCACCACATTTTTTTTTTT
>NW_011494889.1:2398106-2398735 GCF_000754665.1 Bison bison bison | reverse complement strand
CTGATGGCATTATGGCCACAACATTCTTTGTTTACTAAAATGGCAGGCAACATTCTTTATCCACACTGTCAACATTTCACCACCTTCTCTTAATTCCATCTCCTCTCCACACCTCAATGCACTACTTCAGTTCAGTTCAGTTCACTTGCTCCGTCTTTTCTGACGCTTTGCGACCCCATGAACTGCAGCACTCCAGGCCTCCCTGTCCATCACCAACCCCCTGAGCCTACCCAAATTCATGTCCATTGAGTCGGTGATGCCATCCAACCGTCTCATCCTCTGTCGTCCCCTTCTCCACCTGCCTTCAATCTTTCCCAGAATCAGGGTCTTTTCAAATAAGTCAGTTCTTTGCATCTGGTGGCCAAAGTATTGGAGTTTCAGCTTCAACATTAGTCCTTCCAATGAATACCCAGGACTCATCTCCTTTAGGATGGATTGGTTGGATCTCCTTGCAGTCCAAGGGACTCTCAAGAGTCTTCTCCAACACCACAATTCAAAAGCATCAATTCTTCAGTGCTCAGCTTTCTTTATAGTCCAACTCTCACATCCATACATGACTATTGGAAAAACCATAGCCTTGACTAGATGGACCTTTGTTGGCAAAGTAATGTCTCTGCTTTTTAATGTGC
>NW_011494889.1:2393450-2397626 GCF_000754665.1 Bison bison bison | reverse complement strand
CAGTTTATTGTGATCCACACAGTCAAAGGCTTTGGCATAGTCAGTAAAGCAGAAGTAGATGTTTTTCTGGAACTCTCTTGCTTTTTCGATGATCCAGTGGATGTTGGCAATTTGATCTCTGGTTCCTCTGCCTTTTCTAAAACCAGCTTGAACATCTGGAAGTTTACAGTTCATGTATTGCTGAAGCCTGGCTTGGAGAATTTTGAGCATTACTTTACTAGCATGTGAGATGAGTGCAATTGTGCGGTAGTTTGAGCATTTTTTGGCATTGCCTTTCTTTGGGATTGGAATGAAAACTGACCTTTTCCAGTCCTGTGGCCACTGCTGAGATTTCCAAATTTTCTGACATATAGGCTGCACTTAATAGTCTCATAAGCCAAGTAAGACCTCAAATAAGAATATTGAGAACACAATTGAAACAAACAAACAGGTAGAAACTAAAGACAGTAAATTTTTTGAAAATTGATTCTTTATTTGTATCTTCTGAGATGCAAGATAAACTTCTTTGCGGGCAAATACATAGTTAAGAAAATCCCGGGCAGTTTCTAGCCCAAGATGGAGTCTGCCAGTGGATGTGCTCAAAGAATTATCTGCCGAAAATACCGTAAGACCAAGCGATTCCCAAATGTAACAGATGGTTTAGTTTTCTGGTTAAGCTAATTTTTTTTTTTTTTGGACACCAAGCCCCTTTGTCGGGACTCACTAACGTGGGTCACTGTGTGCGAAAATAAGCAGGAGGGTGGCGGTGTGTTTTTACCCTGATCTAATCATCACAATTACCCAGCTTCGGTTTTAAGATTCCGGGTCAAGATTAACTAAATTCGCAAACTGTGCGCCTCGACAGGCTAGAAACCTGTTACAGACGTGGGTGGCCACGCCCCCGCAGGAACCTCCCAGCTCCCGCCCCTGCGCGTGTCCGCAGAGTCGGGAACAATAAAGTTGAGCGTGTTCAAATGGGTCCTTGTATTCCAGGGCCTCTTGGACAAGCCTGTAAAATAAGACTCTGAAAAACTCCCTTCTTCTCTCAAATCTTCATCTTGTTCTTGGTGATTTTTTCCCCGTTTACTCGCGGTACAAAAGTCTTGAAGGGAACGGCGTGGGCTAGGGCGGGTGGGGCGCATTTCCTTGGGCAGCTGGCTCGGCAATCGCCGTGGACAGCCTCGGGGAGGCCCCCGGTTCACGTGAAGTCCGTGCAGCAACAGTAGAGGCAGCTGCGATGAAGCCCAGGCCCGCGAGGTTCGTGGATAATAAACTGAAGCAGCGCGTTATCCAGGTGTGTATCCTGCACGGCCAGCTCTCAGAGTGGTCCGCGTTCGCTGCTCAGGAGCCCCAGAGGCCCTTTCTCGCCGCAGCTGGGAGAAGGGGGGAGGTTTCTAGATCGGACTGACTTGCCGCCAGCGCCAGTCTGGATTCCAGCGTGGGGCTGTTGACCACTCCACTTCTTCGCGGGTGGTTCAAGCCCCTTTCTCCTCATTTTGCGGCCGAGTTTCAAGGCGCAGCCCGAGACTCTGAGAGGCAGCAGCTTGATGAGGGCCTGCCCGGATCTGCCTGACCTCTGTGCAGATCCGTAAAGAGAGTGGAGATGGCGTTTGAGTTTAAAACTTCCTGTCTTGTGTAGTTGGGAAGGAAATGTTCCTCGAAACCTTGTAGGGAAGAATTGCTTTCGGGGTCATAAAGAATACGTTAACTTCCTTTCTTAGGAAACTTGGAGTCAGGTTCGGACACCAGTAAAGACAAGTACTCTGAATCTTACTTCATAACGGGCACTTTACCTGCCTTTTTTTTTTTTTTTTGTATTCATAATCGTCAGTGGAATGCATTGTGTGGTAAATGCCTTGGACATTTAGATTACTAAGCACTCAGTTAGAAGGAGGGAGGGACACTTTAAGAGCTATATTCTCACCTTGTTTTTCTTTTACCCTTCCAGCTCCTATATCGTCAGTTTTTTGAATCTGTTTCTTCCTTTCACCTTTAAATGTTGGAAGTGCCTTGAGCACCTGTGCTCTTACCTTCTCTTTATATTCTATCTATCTGTGCATACTTCTAGGTGATCTCATCCAGTCTAGTACCTTTAAATATTATACATCCATTCATGACTTCAAAATTTATATTATAATCCAGTGCTGATTTTATCTTGAGTTCCAGATTGATATATCCAGCTGCATACTCAACATCTTCTCATGAGTATCTTATAGGATTTCAGCTTAGAGTATTGATCTCCAAACTGTTCTTTTCTTTGTGTTGTTTTATTTCAGTAAATGACATCGCACCATCTATCCATTTGTTAAGGCCCAGAACCTTAAGAATCATTCTGACTCTTGACTTCCTGTAACCAATTAATCAGTGACCTATTTGGCTTTACCTTCGAAATATACTTCAAACCTAATCACTTGGGCTTCCCTGATAACTCAGTTGGTAAAGAATCCAACTGCAATGCAGGAGACCCCGGTTTGATTCCTGGGTCGGGGAGATCCCCTGGAGAAGGGAGAGGCTACCCACTTCAGTATTCTGGCCTGGAGAATTCCGTGGACTACAGTCCATGGGATCGCAAAGAGTTGGACAGGACTTAGAGACTGTCACTTTCTTTCTAACATCCTAGTTCAAACCACACTCCCTTTAGACCGTTGAAATACCTCCTAATTGATCTCACTGTTACTGGTTTTACTTACTCTGTTCTACACCAAGAGCACCCAGGGAGATCATTTTAAAGGGAAGATTGGAGTGTGCCAGGGTCCTACTCAAAACCCTTCTGTGGACTTTCAGACATCAAGAGTAAAATCCATCCTAAATAGCCCTTTGTATTTTGGCCCCATCTACCTTTTTGTCCATTGCTTTTTTCCCCTTTTGTAATCTCCCTTAATTGCACGGTCCTATCCACATGGACCTTCTTAAACTTCCTGGGCACAGGACTTCTGTTTTTGCAGTTTACTCACTTTATTGCTCTTTCTCTGAATGTTCGCACAATTTGCTGCTTCAGTTTATTCAGATCTCTGAGCAGTAACTCCTAATGGCTAAATCCAGTGGCCTCTTCTCAGTTTTTGCCGCACTTGACTGCTCTGCAGCGTTTGACATCAGCAGTTTTCCTCTCTTTTTACTTTGGTTCATTATAAAAGTAATAGGGGGACTTCCCTGGTGGTCTGGTGGTTGAGACTCCATGCTCCCAATGCAGGAAACCTGGGTTTGAACACTGGTCAGGGAGCTGGAACCCACATGCCGCATCGAAAACCAGGAATACTGTATGTCACAACTAAGACCTGGCACAGTCAAATAAATAGTAATTTAAAAAATAAGAGTAATAGGTTCTTATGGTTTAAAATAAAGGGAAAGAAAGTGAAGTTGCTCAGTCATATCCGACTCTTTGCGACCCCGTGGACTGTAGCCCTCCAGGCTCCTCTGTCCCTGGGATTCTCCAGGCAAGAATACTGGCATGGGTTGCCATTTTCTTCTCCAAAAAAAGGGAACTGGAGGGTATAAAATGAGAAGAAAGAATTCTTTTCATCTCCACTCCACTTCTGCATGAGTAATCATGGAGAGTTTCTGTTGTACTTGTCTTAAAATTTTGTATGCATATATGCACTTATAGATTTTTTTTTTAAAATCACACAGGCTCATCTGCATTTCTTCTGCTGCTTGTTTGTTTCATGTAGCAATACGTTTTAGACATCTTTCAAGCAGTACACTTGCCTCCTTTTAACTAGCACATTAATCTATTGCTATATAACAGATTACTCTAAAACTTAGCAGGTTAAAGTGGTTGTAGTCCTGTTGTTTTTTGATTTGACGTGGGTTTGAGATATATATGTGCAATTCAAGATTGACTGTGGTAAATGACAGCAATCTATAGGAGTCCAGAAAAGGGGACAATTAACTGAAACTGCAGCTTTGGACACCTAGTCTCTTGCCATTGGGGGCATTTATGCAGAGGCAGTTCTCATGTATTAGGGATCCTTGAGAAGAAATTGCTGTATAAAGTGGGGAACCTAAACTAGATAATTAGCAAACATTGAAACTTGTGAGTTGATCACTAAACATTCTAGGTTTGAAATCTGGCCCTGTAACCTACGGGCTGGTAAGCAAGTAAGTGATGCTTTCTAAGGCCCACTTGACTTCACATTCCAGAATGTCTGGCTCTAGGTCAGTGATCACACCATCGTGATTATCTGGGTCGTGAAGATC
>NW_011494889.1:2391620-2393303 GCF_000754665.1 Bison bison bison | reverse complement strand
TATATCTTTCCTTTTCTCCTTTGCTTTTCGCTTCTCTTCTTTTCACAGCTGTTTGTAAGGCCTCCCCAGACAGCCATTTTGCTTTTTTGCATTTCTTTTCCATGGGGATGGTCTTGATCCCTGTCTCCTGTACAATGTCACGAACCTCATTCCATAGTTCATCAGGCACTCTATCAGATCTAGGCCCTTAAATCTATTTCTCACTTCCACTGTATAATCGTAAAGCATCACTGTGAACAAAGCTAGTGGAGGTGATAGAATTCCAGTTGAGCTATTCCAAATCCTGAAAGATAATGCTGTGAAAGTGCTGCACTCAATATGCCAGAAAATTTGGAAAACTCAGCAGTGGCCACAGGACTGGGAAAGGTCAGTTTTCATTCCAATCCCAAAGAAAGGCAGTGCCAAAGAATGTTCAAACTACCGCACAATTGCACTCATCTCACACGCTAGTAAAGTAATGCTCAAAATTCTCCAAGCCAGGCTTCAGCAATATGTGAACCGTGAACTGCCTGATGTTCAAGCTGGTTTTAGAAAAGGCAGAGGAACCAGAGATCAAATTGCCAACATCCGCTGGATCATGGAAAAAAGCAAGAGAGTTCCAGAAAAACATCTATTTCTGCTTTATTGACTATAAAAAAATACTTGCTCTATTGACCAAAGCCTTGGACTTTGGTCAGTGTCACAGTCACAATCACAATCACAATCAACTGTGGAAAATTCTGAAAGAGATGGGAATACCAGACCACCTGATCTGCCTCTGGAGAAACCTGTCTGCAGCTCAGGAAGCAACGGTTAGAACTGGACATGGAACAACAGACTGGTTCCAAATAGGAAAAGGAGTATGTCAAGGCTGTATATTGTCACCCTGTTTATTTAACTTATATGCAGAGTACATCATGAGAAACGCTGGGCTGGAAGAAGCACAAGCTGGAATCAAGATTGCCGGGAGAAATATCAATAACCTCAGATATGCAGATGACACCACCCTTATGGCAGAAAGTGAAGAGGAACTCAAAAGCCTCTTGATGAAAGTGAAAGTGGAGAGTGAAAAAGTTGGCTTAAAGCTCAGCATTCAGAAAACGAAGATCATGGCATCCGGTCCCATCACTTCATGGGAAATAGATGGGGAAACAGTGTCAGACTTTATTTTTCTGGGCTCCAAAATCACTGCAGATGGTGACTGCAGCCATGAAATTAAAAGACGCTTACTCCTTGGAAGGAAAGTTATGACCAACCTAGAAAAGGTTGAAAAATTGAAATATTGAAATATCAATATTGAAAAGCAGAGACATTACTTTGCCAACAAAGGTTTGTCTAGTCAAGGCTATGGTTTTTCCTGTGGTCATGTATGGATATGAGAGTTGGACTGTGGAGAAGGCTGAGCACCGAAGAATTGATGCTTTTGAACTGTGGTGTTGGAGAAGACTCTTGAGAGTCCCTTGGACTGCAAGGGGATCTAACCAGTCCATTCTAAAGGAGATCAGCCCTGGGATTTCTTTGGAAGGATGATGCTAAAGCTGAAACTCCAGTACTTTGGCCACCTCATGCGAAGAGGTGGCTCATTGGAAAAGTCTCTGATGCTGGGAGGGATTGGGGGCAGGAGGAGAAGGGGACGACAGAGGATGAGATGGCTGGATGGCATCACTGACTCAATGGACGTGAGTCTGGGTGAACGTCCGGGAG
>NW_011494889.1:2369102-2391520 GCF_000754665.1 Bison bison bison | reverse complement strand
ATTGGGGGCAGGAGGAGAAGGGGACGACAGAGGATGAGATGGCTGGATGGCATCACTGACTCAATGGACGTGAGTCTGAGTGAACTCCGGGAGTTGGTGATGGACAGGGAGGCCTGGCGTGCTGTGATTCATGGGGTTGCAAAGAGTCGGACACGACTGAGCGAATGATCTGATCTGATCTGTTCTGAAGCAAGTAAGTAAGCTTTTAAAGCTTCAAATCAGAGTAGAGTGCTTCCCTTGTTACTCACTGGTAAAGAATCTGCCTGCCAATACAGGAGACATGGTTCCATCCCTGATCCTGGAAGAGCCTACATGCCCCAGAATAACTAAGCCCACGTACCACAACTACTGAGGCTGTGCTCTAGAGCCTGGAGCTGCGCATACTGAAGATTTTGCGTCCTATAGCCCCTGTTCTGCAGCAAGAGAAGCCACTGCAGTGAGAAGCCTGTGCAGCAACGAAGACCTAGCACAGCCAATAAATAAATAATTTTTAAAAAATAAATAAAATAGGGGGAGAGTAACATCTACCTCATAGCATTGTGAGCACTAAAAGAGAATGTGTAAAAGGCCCCTAGAACAGCTTTACCAGGCAGCTTTACCAGGCTCTTGTTTCTAGGTCCCAAAGTCAGTCAGTGAAAGTCACTCAGTCGTGTCTGACTCTTTATGACCCTGTGGACTATACAGTCCATGAAATTCTCCAGGCCAGAATACTGGAGTGGGTAGCCTTTTCCATCTCCAGGGGGTCTTCTCAACCCAGGGATCAAACCCAGGTCTCCCACATTGCAGGTGAATTCTTTTACCAGCTGAACCACCGGGGAAGCCCAGGCCCCAGTATGTTTGTATTGGGTTGGCCAAAAAGTCCATTCAGGTTTTTTACTTTGGCTGACCCAATATTTCATTCTTAAATAACCACAGTTATTTACTGGTGAAATTTGTATGCCTTTTGGGCACTGCACAACTTCTCATACTTTGAGATCAGATTGACACTGCTATTCATTTCCTGTTCCACCTTGATTTTTATTACAAGAAACGCTGGAAACCCAGTTTTGCAAAGATGTGACATCATCAGAAGGTGCTTTAATATTGAAACCATGAATTGTCTCAGGCTAGTACAATTGACCCTTGAACAATATGAGGGTTGGGATGCCAACATCCCCTTCTCCCCCCAGCCCCATTCATTTGAAAATCTGTGTATAGCTACAGTTGGCTTTTTATATTTGTGGTTCTATATTGGCATATTCAACCAGCCCTGGATCATGTAGTACTGTAAAATGTATTTATCGAAAAAATCTGCTGTAAGTGGACTAGTGCAGTTCAAACCCATGTTGTTTGAGGGTCATATGTAGTTCCTGCAGATGGACAGATCAAATACTGTGTTCCTTCAAATTTAAAATATCCCTTAGTGCTCTTATGAGTTCAGTGCTTTGTTGTGGTATGTCTGGGAATCTGGGATATAATAAGCTCTCACCTACTGCCTTATAGCCATTCTGGTTATTGTTATTGCATTTCATAGTGATTAATAATGTTAATTAAATTCTTTTATTCTGACTTGGCAATTGTCTGGTGATTTTTGTTTATGTTTCTAGCATGCTTTATTAATGAGTTTGCATTAAAGTATAACATGTTCGAATAGCTCAGTTGCTTAGTCGTTGATTACAGTCACTGAGTGTGAACTACTGTGCTGTATTTGTCATGTTTTCTGTTTCAGTACCTCACCAGTAACAGATGCGGCAAATATGTGGACACTGGAATCTTAGCATGTGATTTACAAAGAATGTACAGGTAAAGAAATGTAGTCTCCAAATTTTTGCTTTTCTTTCCTACCTTTCTTTAAAAACAGATTTATTTGTTTATTTATTTGTGTGACTGTGCTGGGTCTTCGTGCTGCGAGGGCTTTCCTCTAGTGGCCATCAGGAACTACTCTCCAGTTATGGTACTTGGGCTTCTCGTTGTGGAGGCTCCTCTTGTTGCAGAGCATATGCTCTAGAGCATTTGGGCTCAGTATTTGTGGCTCCTGGGCTCTAGAGCACAGGCTCAGCAGTTGAGGCGCATGGGCTTAGTTGTCCTGCAGCGTGTGGGATCTTCCTGGGCCAGGGTTCAAACCCATGTCACCTGCATTGGCAGGGGATTCTTTACCACTGCGCCACCATGGAAGTCCCTTTCCAACCATTTTTTAAATCTCCATCCTACCTAAATTTCCAGTTGGTATTTATAGCTGCATTTCCAGTTGATATTTATAGCTGCCAGCTTTAGTTCACCAATCCACAGGTTTAGAACTCAGTTCATTTATATAAGCATTTATCAAGCACCAGTTATATGGAAGGAGCTGCCCTTGTTATTAATGAAAATGGCTACTTCTTAGATTTCAGCATCTTACTCACTCGTCAGTAGTAGTATTCTCTTCACTAAAAAATGAAAACCATCAGGCATGATCTCCTTCAGCTTCCTGACTATCTAAAAATGTGTCATTCCTGCAGTCTTTGCACTACAAATTAAATCCTTCTTTTGTGCCTCGGTTCCAGGTCTTCTGATATCTTTCCTCATTAATTATCCCTGCTTTGTGTATTGATGTCTCTGTTTTTTTCTCTCCCTTTGTCTGTATATTAATTTGCTAAGGCTGCCATCAAAAAGCATCATAGACTAGGTGGCTTAAACAACAGAAATTGTATTCCTTAATGTGGAGGCTACAGCTTCACGATCTAGGAGTTGTCAGGATTGCTTTCTTTTTGAGGTTTCTTCCTGACTTGCAGATGGCTACCTTCTCCCTGTGTCTCTACTTGCTCTTCCTTCTGTGTGCATCTGTATCCTGATCTCTTATTCTTAAGAAGACACTGGTCATATTGGATTAGGGCCCACCCATATGACTTCATTTTACCTTAGTTACCTCTTTTTATATTTTGGCCAATACTGCGTGCCATGTGGCATCTTATTCCCTGACCAGGGATCGAACCTTTGCCCCCGGCATTGGCAGTGCAGGGTCTTAACCACTGGACCTCCAGGGAAGTCCCTTTAGTTACATCTTTTTTTTTTTAATGTGTCTATTTATTTAAATTAGTTTTAATTGGAGGATAATTAGTTTACAATATTGTGATGGTTTTTTGCCATACATCAGCATGAATCCACCACAGGTATGCATGTATCCCTCCCATCCTGAACGCCTCTCCTCCCTCCCTCCCTTTAGTTGCCTCTTTAAAGCCATATCTCGAAAAACAGGTATATCCTGAGATACTGAGGATTAGGACTTAAACATTATGAATTTTAGAGGGACACAGTTAAGCTCCTAACACTGCCCTTTTGCCCCCCAAATTCATGCCTTCATTGTTTGCAAATATACTCTGTCCATCCCAGCCACCCCAGAAGTTCTTAACCAATTTCAGCATCAACTCTGAATCCAAAATCTCATCTGAATATCATTTAACTCAAGTACAAGTGTGACTTGGAGAAGGAGATGGCAACTCACTCCAGTATTCTTGCCTGGAGAATTCCATGGACAGAGGAACCTGGTGGGTTACAGTCCATGGGGTCACAAAGAGTTGGACATGACTGAGTGACTAACATGCATGCATGAGTGTGACCAGAGGTATGGTTCTCCTGAGGTTGAATTCCTGTCCGGCTGTGAACTTGTGAAGTCAGACAACAACTTAACCTGTTTCCTAAATATGATGGGATAGGCATAGGATAAACATTCTCATTCCAAAAGGAGAAATTGGGAAGAGGAAAGGTGTCCTGGTCTTAAGCAAGTCCAAAACCTGGCAAGGCAGATTCACTAGACTTTAAGAGTAATTGTTTTTGGCTCAGTGCTCTGTCCTCTGGACTCAATATAATGACTGCCCTGCTCTTTGGGACCAAGCGAGAGACAGTGCCTCTGTCTGGGCCTGTGCGCCCTGGGTGCATGGTGTGAGTGGCAGCCCTGCCAACTTGGAGCTTCCCTTGGAGCCGCCTTTCCTTTTTTTGAAAGGTAACACATGTTCACAGCTGCATTGTTCTTTTGGCTTGTCTTGTGGGATCCAAGAAATCCAGTAGCCTGCCTTCATTTCATCCCTCCTCTGTCGTCTTCAGTACAAGGTGGCAACTTTGCTGCGGCTATAACCCTATTTCTAGTCAAGGAAAATTAGAGTAGTAAAAATATAAACATAGAATTTGTTTGAAAATAGGCTTATGGTTAATGTAAGTATAGTGACATAATTATATATACATGTAAGGTTAAGTTCTCAATTTAGATTGAGCTTAATGGGAAAATATTGGTGGAGACCCTGGTACTAAACTTCTTGTTATGTTTTTCAGTATAGACTATGGTCGAAGGAAAAGAAATGCCTTTAGAATTCAGGTGGAAAAAGGTAAGTCTTTTAGTGTTAGAGCCGAATTATTAATGAAGTCATAGAACTGTTTCAGCTCATGGCATTTTTCTTTTTGTTTCAGTTTTTAGCATAATTAGTAGTGAGAAAGAACATAAGGATCTAGCAGAATTAGAAGATGAACATCTGGCCAAAAGAGCAAGACACGGTGAAGAGGATAATGAGTAAGGATTATGGAGTGGAGGGTTTTTCTAAAACATTAACCTGATCATGTTACATTCCTACTTGTAAAACTTCCAAACAGGATAACTTGGCTCTTCATTGCCGATAAGTTCCTGCAGAATACTTACCTAACCTCTCCAGACTTATTTCAGACATGCGGAATACTTGCTGTTTCTCAGAGAGGTTAGATTCTTTCTTTGTGCCTTTGTGTGGGTGGTTTTCTGTAGCTGGAGTGTTCATTTCCCCTTCATGAACTTTCACTCAGCCTTCAAGAGTCAGCCTTCAAAAGGTTATTTTCTTGCCTTTCAAGCCTTTTTGGACTCCTTTCTCAGCTTTTCCTTAACTCAAAGGTAATTTAGTATAGTGTTTCTGTCATCTGGTATATGAGATTATTTGTGTTACTTACAGAACTTTCTCGTTAGCTTTGTTTTTCTCTGTCCTAATACAATGCCAGGTATGTAAAAAGGTGTCAATTAATTTTTTGTTTAAGAAGTAATATTGTTGACACTTTTATGACTGTGTTGCAGTATAATTGACGTACAATTAGTGGTACATTTTTTAAAATGTACAGTGTATTGATTTTTGACGTATCTATATACTCATTAAACCATTACCCTAAGCAAGATACTAAGCATATCCATCAACTTCACAAATTTTCCTGCACCCATTTGCAGTTTATTTTTCCTTCCATTCCTATTCTGAGGTAGCCTTTGATTTACTTTCTGTCACTATATATTTATATTTTCTAGAATTTTGTATATATGGAATTGCAGAGTATGCATTAATACTTTAAAAATTTAGATTCTTTCATTCAGGATAATAAGTTTGAGATTTATCAGTGTTGTGTGTATCAAAATTCCATTGCTTTTTATTGCCCTGTATGTATGTATGTATGTATGTATGTATATACCACTGTTTTTTTTAATCTGCTTACATATTAGTTTTGGATTGTTTTCGTTTTTTGGTTTTTACAAATAAAGCTACTATGATCACTTATGTACTGGCATTTTTGTGGAGAGTGTTTTCATTTCTTAATACTGGAACCGGAATAGCTGAGTCATATGGTAACTGCATATTTAACTTTATAAGAGACTGCCAGACTCTTTTTCAGAATGTTTGTATCATTTTACCTTTGCATCAGCAGTATGTGAGAGTTCCTCTGTTACCATGTGAGAGTTCTACATATTACCAACATTTGGTATGATCAGGCTTTAACTTTAGATAGCCTGTAAAGGAAATGGCAACCCACTCCAGTATTGTTGCCTGGGGAATCCCAAGGACAGAGGAGCCTGGTGGGCTACTGTCCACGGAGTCGCAAAGAGTTGAACATGACTTTGTGACTAAGTAACAAAATGTATGTTAGCTGTAGGTTTTTTTAAAAGGTGTTCTTTATCAGATTGAGAAAGCTTCCTAATATTCCTAGTTTGCTGAAAGTTTTCATCGTGAATAGGTATAACATTCGTCATATGCTTTTTATGTGGATATTTAAGGGTTTTATTATTGGCTTTTTCCCTTTATTCTATGAATCTGGTGAATTTTATTGATTTTTGAGTGGTAAACCAATCTTGCATTCCTGCCACAAACCCTACTTGGTCCTAAAACATTATCTTTGTAATATATTTTAAAACTCTATTTGCTAATCTTTTTCTGTAGATGTTTACATCTGTTTTCACATTGATCTGAATTTTTTCTTTCTTTTTTTCCTCTTTGTCAGGTTTTGGTATGAGTTCTAGCAGAATACTTATCTAACCTCTTCAGACTTTTGTTATAGTGGTCTTATAATATTAGTTGGAAAGCATGTGGGTTTTTTGGTCTCTAGTTTATGTTTGTATAATGTTACTGTTATTTTGTTCTGGAAAATTTCGTAGAATTCATCCAGGATTCATCTGGGCCTGGAGTCTTTTTTGTGGATAGGAGTTTGATAACATTTAATTTTGGTAGACATAGGTCTCGTCCCCCTTTTTTTCCCTTACATCAGCATTGGTAAATTGTACTTTTAAAAAAATTTGTTCATTTCACCTATTTTGGCATTTTGGCATTGAAAATTTGTGGCATTTATTGACATAAAACTTTTCCAGATACTCTTTTGTTTTCCTTTTAATAACTGTAGGATCTATGGATGATAACCCCTTTTTGTTCTTTATAGCTGCTCTTTTTTTATTTGGCTTTACCATAGTTCTTATAATTAGTTTCACATTTGTGGGCTTATAATTGTTACCATTTTTGCACTATTGTATATGTAATAAATAATCCTTTAGTATATATATCTTTGTACAGATTTCTTTTTTATGTTGAAGTCCTGAAGCAGTATTTCTAGGATCAAAAAGATTTATATTTTTGAAATTTCTGGTACATATGCAGTTGCCATCCAAAAAAGTTGCCTTTGGTTTATATTCCCAACAGTTTTGTATAAAGAGTGCATTTCTCAACATGCTTGCAGTTCTAGTTATATTTGTTATTTAATCTTTGCCAGTTTTATAGGCAAAAAGTTGATTGTGTTATTTTCACTCGTAATATTTTGATAACTAATTTTGTGTTTCCTTTGTGAATTGCTTATTTATGGATTTTGTTTTTCATTTGAGATCTATTTGGACTTTCCTTATTGTCAGAGCTCTTTGTGTAAAATAATATCTCTTTTTATATGTGTTACAAATGCTTGTCACAGTTTGCCATTTGCATTTTATTTTTGTTTATAGTGACTTTTAATTGAAAAATTATACATCTTTACCTAGTCATATCTTTCAATCTGTTCTTTTATGATTTATGCTAATACACTTAGACCTCTGTCACAAGAGTATGTAGAATAATTACCTATACTTTTTTCTTGTATCTGTGGTATTTCATTTAACTCTTGATAATTTTGTAGAGCATGAATTGTAGGGCAAAACAATTTTTTTAAAGCTTTTATTTAATCCTCTGATAAGCCAGTGTGTGCGTGCTCAGTCATGTCTGACTCTTTGCAACCCCGTGGACTGTAGCCCGCCAGGCTCCTCTGTCCATGGGATTTCCCAGGCAAGAATACTGGAATGGGTTGCCATGCCCTCCTCCAGGGGATCTTCCTAAGCCAGGAGTCAAACCCGTGTCTCTTGTACGTCCTGCATTGGCAGGCAGATTCTTTACCACTGTGCCATCTGGAAATCCGATAAGCCAGTGAGATAGACATCATTTATAATCTCCATTTTATAGATAAGGAAGCTGAGGCTCAGGTTACAAAGCTAGTATCTGGTGAAGATGAATTTTTTTTTTTAAGCTGTATTTTGAATCCACACTTCTCTGATTCCAAAGCCTGGATTCTTTACCACCATAGTATTTTGCCTCAGTTTATTTTCTTGTTTTGAGTAGTATTTTTTTTTAGGATGTGGGAGAAAATCATTTACATTTCTTTTCTTCTTTTTACTGAGGTATACTGAAAGCTATTCTGACGATTCAAGTATGGAAGATTACCCAGACCCACAGGTAAGCCAGATATTTAATGAACCAACTTTGATTTTTAGAAAATCATTTTGAATCCTCCTCAGAAAAGACCAGTAAGGAATAGAGTTAGAGACTTTGAACATCTTCATTAGTAAATAATTGAATATTTCTGTGTGGAGCATTGAACTCATGGATTGGCCATCCTTCCAGTATTTGTGTGTATAGCCTGTTACACAGGGAAAAAGAAGGGAAGAGAATGGCCAGAAAAGTCATGATGATATCGTTATATTTGATCTAGTTGAATTGATAGGATAATAATTGCCTACCAGCTCATTTTCATACTTCGATGTTTTAGAAACAACCTTTCTTATTTGGTTTTATTTGCCAAGTATAAATTTGTACATTAACCTGGAATGGAGGGGGTACATCTTTTTGAATAGTAAATGTTTGTGAAGTATTGTATTGTGAGCACATGTATTTTCTGACTGTAATTGTTTTGGGAAAAGGTATTGAGAAGAAAATATAGAAAACTTAATACATGTAATCAAATTTTCATGAGTGCCTATTGAGTAATTTATGCTAAAATCATGTTTCCACCAGTCAGCAAATCATATGAACAGTTCGCTGCTGTCCTTGTATCGGAAAGGAAATCCGGATTCTGTTTCAAGTACTCCTGAGATGGAACAAAAAGAATCCATTACTTCTCCACCACGGATAACTTCCAGAACAGGCTCCATTCCTTCAAAGGCCCCTGCTGGAGGTTCTGAAGGAGGATGGTTTATTGACAAAACCCCGGGTAGAAAGAAGGACAGTTTTTTCTCGGATCTATCAGATGAGAAGTGTAATGATAAGAAGCCGATCTCTGAGACAGAGGTATTTTTTATGCTGGCATTTTAGCCTCTTGTAGTTGGAATACATTACACCCTTTTCATTGAATGTAACACCATGTAGATTCTTGTGTTTTATAAAAGGCTTACAAACTTGAGATAGAATTTGCTCACTTCCCACTATGGTCATCATTTTCATGTTGGTCCAAGCTTCTACTCTTTCTTCCCTTAACTTTTGAAATAACCTTCAATTGCTTCTGTGTTTGATCCCCTAGTTTATTCTACACACAGAGATCATTTTTTTACGAGTTAAGTCTGATGATTGTCCTTTTATTAAAAACCCTCCAGTGGCTTCATTCAGTCTTCAGTCAGAGATCTTGCAGTTGGCAGCCCTGCCTGACTTGGCTCCATGCTGTCTGTTTAATCTTATCTCCTGCTCCCCTCCTCTCCCACCTCCTAAGTTTGGCCTCAGCCACAACTGGGCTTCTTGCTGTTTCTGAATATGCTGACCCTTCTCTCATTTGGGACAGTCACACTTGTACTTTCTGTTTGGAACATCTTTCCCGAGATTCCTGTGGCTTACTCTCTCATTTCTTCTTTTAATTTTTATATTGATTCTTATTCTTGGCTGCACCGTGCAGCATGTGGGATCTTAGTTCCCCCACCAGGGATCAATCAAACTGTGCCCCTTTGTTGGGAGTTCGGAGTCTTCACTACTGGACCACCAGGGAAGTCCCACCATCATTTCTTCACATCTTGTTTCACTTGTGATCTTCCCGGAGGCCTTCCCAGACATGTAAAATAGCGCATCGTTGGATATTCTGTTTCCTAACCCTACTTTTTTCAAGTAATTAAAAAAATCACTATATTTTAAGTATTTAAAATGACTGTTTGTATAATTGTTTTTGGGTTGTTGTATAAGAATGGCAACTCCAAGAGAGGAGGGGCTTTGTTTAATAATGTGTCCCTGGCTAAAATATGTCTAGCGTGAAGTTGTTAGTTTGTGAATTAGCGCCTGATAAACTTCCCGAGTTGTTTTTATTAGTGAAAGTTAAGGAGTAACTACCTCTGGTGTGCATCACAGAAAATTGATGATTGTAGACAGAAGGGAGGGTAGCTGCTAAAATATCTGTGTGGTTTATTTTCAGTTTAGGATGATACTTTGAGGGATCCAACATAAATAGATATACTATGAAAATGGATAAAATAAATAGATACTTAAAATAATTTTCTTTTAATTAATTAAAAAAATATTTATTTAGCTGCTCTGGGTCTTAGTTGCAGCATGCAAATTCTTAGTTGTGGCATGTGGGATCTAGTTTTCTGATCAGGGATCAAACCCAAGCCTCCTTTGTTGGGAGCAAGGAGTCTCAGCCACTGAATGACCACGGAAGTCCCTTTTTTTAATCTTTTTAAATTGGAATGTACCATATATAAAAAAAGTAAAGCTTGATGGACTGTTACAGAGTGAGCACATCGGACATCATTCTTACTTGATTCTTTTAATGCCTGGCAGAGAGGGGGTTTCAGGTAATCTGTCTCCCAGTAGAGTGGCTGCTTGGGCTCTGGGTCTCGCTGTCTGGTATGGGAAATGTTAGCTGCCTGTGTCTGTTGAGCTGTTGAAATGGAGCTAGTGCTAATGAGGAATTGAATTTTTAATTTAAATGTAAAAACTATCAGTCAGTTTAGTTATTAGGAAACTTCTGCATATATTTTAAATAACTTGGGTATGTGAATATACTTTTTCAGCTGTAGATTTTATAAAATATAAACACATCAAGTATTTCTCGTGAAAATTTTTTGTCTGAATTAAGATGTGCAGTAGATATAAAGTATCCACTGGACTTTGACAGCTTATTGTAAAAACAATGTAAAACATTTTATTAATAATTCTTAAACTGACTATATGTTGATACTGTTTTGAATATATTTGGTTAAATAAAATAGATTATTAAAATTTACTCCACCTGTTTTATTTTCTTTTTACATTTTTTAATGTGGCTGCTAGAATATTTGGGCTTCCCTGGTGGTGCAGTGGTTAAGAATATGTCTTCCAGTTCAGGGGACATGTGTTCAGTCCCTTGGTCGGGAAGATCCCCTGGAGTAGGAAATGACAACACACTCCAGTATTCTTGCCTAGGAAATCCCATGGACAGAGGAGCCTGGTGGGCTATAGCCCACAGGGTCATAAAAGAGTCAGACATGACTTAGCAACTAAACAATGACAACTAGAATATTTAAAATCTCATGTGTGGGTGGTATTATGTTTCTCTCGGGTGATGCCATTCTAAGTGGTTTTCAAGCACCAAGCTCTTTGATTTGGCGAAGCCTCTCCCCTCTGCTTTTGAATTATTAATAGGCCTTTTCCAAATCTATTTACTTTGTCTTTAAAGAACATTATTATTGTTGGCAAGGTCAAGGACAAAGCTCGACTTTTATGTTAAATTATATGGCTGTCAGAGCAGCTTTCTAGTCATATTTAATTTAGTGATTGATTAGACATCAGGTGAGTACCAACTACGTAAAAGGCTCAGTGAGGAATAAAAGATGAATGCTGTTATCTGAACTCCAGAAGCACACAACTCAGTGAGGAAGAAATAACATAGACAGGTGAGCCACTCATTTACAAGCAGATTGTATAGGCTCTGCCACAGTTGCAAATTCAGTGTTCTGAGAGTGTGAAGAAGAGATTAATTCTATCTAGAAGATGCTGGAAAGGTTTTTCAGGTTTTAGGAAGTAAACTGAGCATTAAGGTTGTGGAAAAGGACATCCCCAGCAGAGGTCACCCTTAAGCTAAAATGTTGGGAATAGCTAATGGGTGAAAGTACCAGGGTTGAAATGTATTTTTATTTATTTATTTTTTAGTAATGCCCCCCCCCCTTTTAAATGGCCTAGTTCCAAGCATGACACGTTTAATTTTTTTTCCGCAGAATTCAAAAGATTCTTCTCTTCTGGAGAGTAACAAAAAAAGAAAAGGCAAGCTAAACAGCAAAGGAGGCAAAAAGAAGAAAGAAGATCTTCAGGAAGTAGATGGGGAAATAGAAGCTGTCCTGCAGAAGAAAGGTGAGATGGAAGTCTTGTGGGTGGCGGCGGCTGTGTTTGCTTTGAGCGAGACATTGTGATTCCAAGCTCTTTGGCCTGGGGAACCTCCTACGTGTGGAGACATTTACTAGAAAATATTTCAGTGTCTAATGGACCTTTGTTTATGTAAAGATTATTCAGTATAGTTCTGAGTCGCTACTGAATCACTAATCTTTTCACCTCCTCCTTTTTTGTTTACCAGCTAAAGCCAAGGGGCTAGAATTACAGATCTCCAGTGTGAAGTTCGAAGACGTCGGTGGCAATGATACAACATTAAAAGTTAGTTCAGATTCAGAATTTCTACCTCAAATGGGTATATTGCCAATCAAATAAGGCCTTCAAATAAGGTATTCAATAAGGTATTCAAATAACGCCTTCCTCTTTGTATCTAATAGGAACTGAGTCTAGAAAAGGAGGCCAGGAAAGTGAGAAGGGCAAGCCTGACTTGTCCCCTTCAGGGTCATGAGGGATACAAGAAACATATCTTCGGTTTTTTCACCATTTTAGCTACAGTGTGCATAAGATACTTGCTTTATCAGGAGTAGCACTTTAACAGTTGTAATGGTTAGTGTTTTTTTGTGTTTACTCTGTTTCAGTTACTATGCTAGTTACTATTCATTCTTTCTGCAAGGTAGGTATTATTACCCTTTGGAGATGGAAGCTCACAGAGGGGTTATTGCTAATGCCTCATGACAGTTACCAGAACAGGATTCAAACTCAGGTGTAAGTCTAAAACCTGTCTACTGCATGTTGCTGCTCCAAAGAACAGGTCCTTTCATTCCACATTGGTTCATTCCCTTTGGGGCTGTGAAGGACATGGTTCTGTTTATTCCTACAGGAGGTCTGCAAGATGCTCATACACATGCGTCACCCAGAGGTGTACCACCACCTGGGCGTCATACCCCCACGTGGAGTTCTTCTTCATGGACCACCAGGCTGTGGGAAGACATTACTTGCACACGCGATTGCTGGGGTGAGGTTTGCTTTTGTTCTTTTGTTGTTATTTGTTTTTATTTTTTCTCATTGGTCAACTTGAGCCAGACTTGGCGTTTTTTCAGGAGGACTGATCCCTTCATTCTTTCCATGCTGCTCTTTGTGAGATTTTTTTTTTTTTTTAATGTATCCAATTATATGGCAAGGGTCGGGTGGGAAGCCAAATAATATACTTATAAACAACCCATTTTTTTAACCCATAGTTCTTGTTTTAGTTTTAGTTCTTACCCATTGTTTTAGTTCTTGTTTTTAGTCACTGTTCTTTCCATTTAAGCTAGTGGTTTTCAAGAGCAATAAAATTAAACTGGAGGATCATATTTTACGTAGAACCAAATTTATTCAGAATTTGCATCCAGAGTCATGTTTTTATCCTTTTTAGTGTAAAAATGTCCTTTCTTAAATGATGATAATAGATACTCAGTTGGCAAAATAAAAAGTTAGCAATTTTCATTTTAGCCCCATCAGGTTTCTTGGAAACTGTAAAATGCAAAATGTCCAAGTAAGTTTAGTTTGAAGAGGAGCACACTGTCAGTCGTTAATAGATAGTGTGCTTTGAAAGAAAATTGTTTTTCTAGAAGAAATTGATAGATTTGCCTCATTTATTCATTTGTTAAATAAATCTTTTGTGTGACTATTGCGTGCCAGACATTGAGATATAGTGATAAGTACAAGAAACTCAGTTTTTATCCAAAAGGGGTTTTTTGATCTAATACACGAGACGTGTTAAACTGTCTTTTACACAAATAAATGTTGCTTCATGGTTACGATTACACTGAGTGGGAGACAGAAGCAGTGCAGAATGCCGTGTGGTGTGTTGTTGGTATGCTGCCTTTACCCACGTTAAGAATTAGGGTTAAAGAGAATATCATTGAGGAAGTGAAATTTAAAGATAGTCAGAAGAATAGTAGGGTTTAGGATGGGTTGTTGCCAGTTATATTGGTGGGACAGTGGTAGTTTCTCTTCCTTTAAGAATCTGCCTCCTCTGACTTGTTACTGGCTATTTCTCTGGGTTTCTTTGGTGGAGAAATGCCAGTAGGGTGTGTGGGAAATGACTGTGTCACAACTCCCTGCTGTTTCATATCCAGCAGATAAATAACAGATTTGTTTTGGCTCAGCTCTAAGTAAGGCAAATATATTTCTTAAGATTCAAGATCCTTTATTCAGAAGAGATAATAACAGTTTTATGATATCTGTAAAGTAAAAATAAGTCGAAAGTATCCAGTCAATGTGTTTGGATAAAATTTCAGATTTTTAAGTAATGTTTTTCATTGGAACAGTACAAAAAGATACGACGTTCCTCAGAAAATTGGTCATTTAAAAAATGTAATTTTGAGAGAGGGACTGAGTAAAGAAAAAGTAGGTAAGTGAAACTTTGAAAATTTAGTCATTTTTTAATATATTTATGCATAGGAACTTGATCTTCCAATTCTCAAAGTAGCTGCTACAGAGGTTGTATCTGGAGTGTCTGGAGAATCCGAACAGAAGCTAAGAGAACTATTTGAACAAGCTGTGGTGAGTCAGCTAATGACTATAATGTCAGGTTGTCAGATTGTATAAGGCTATATGGAAGTTCTTGTTTTCTTTAAGGTTGGTATCTGTTAACATGTTCACTGGCTATTCTTTTCTAAACGTAGTAATTTGTTCCTCATAATGGCTAAATGTTTAAAGTAGATGAATTGATAGATTGTTGGGTAAAATAATCTGTTTAATCTGAAAATAACATAATTGGTGAGAAGTTCTGACTGTCATACCTGATAGCGATATGCTAAAAATAGATTATCCTTGTGATATTTTTTTTTTATTCTGATTATAACTCATTAAAATTTGGCTGCTTAAGAACTTCTGAGGAAGATGACATTTGTATTCCATTGAAGTTTTATTTTCAGTATAGTGTTATGGTTAAATGTACTTTCAAGTTAGAAACAGAGGTTCAAGTCCTTAGGCCACTGCATACTAATTGTGTAATCTTGGGCAAGAGATTTAACCACTCTTAACCCTGAGTTTCCTTACTAGCAAATAATACTGATCAAATCTCATGGGGTTGTTGATTGTATTAAAGGGTTTATGTAAATTTTTAATGTAGTGTCTAACACATAGCAAAAGCCATGTAAATACTGGCTATGACATCATGCTCCTTTGACCAGTCACTAGTCATCACTGTGGTTAAGAAGTTAAAAATACTGATAAGTTTAATTTTACATTGTCATCATATGCGTCCCAAATACATTGGGACTGGTGAATATGGCCAGTGTGTCTGAAATGCAAAGCTGAGAAGATAAAGTATATTTTACCAGTACTTGAAAATGTTTTTTTAAATAGTAAGAAAGTAGCAAAATTTGTTACCTAGTCCAAGCTCTGTATTGCTTGCTGTGGCAGGTCAATAAATTAACAAGTAGTTGGGGCTGCTGCTGCTGCTGCTGCTAAGTCGCTTCAGTCGGTCCGACTCTGTGCGACCCCATAGACAGCAGCCTACCAGGCTCCCCGTTCCTGGGATTCTCCAGACAAGAACACTGGAGTGGGTTGCCATTTCCTTCTCCAATGCATGAAAGTGAAAAGTGAAAGTGAAGTCACTCAGTCGTGTCTGACTCTTTAGCGACCCCATGGACTACACCCCACCAGGCTCCTCCGTCCATGGGATTTTCCAGGCAAGAGTACTGGAGTGAGGTGCCATTGCCTTCTCCGGAAAATAGACTAGTGTCCCCCAAACCATCCTCCCTGGGTTAGAATATAGGTTTTTTTAATTCCAAAAAGGAGAAGGGCTAAAGTCCTTGTTCCAGTCAGACTCCAGAGGGAATGTGTTCATTTCTTTCTTCCTGTAGTCATTCACAGGTGGGCCTGGTCAGGATGTTTCCTGTGAGCCAAACATAGACTGGCATTAGAAAAGCTGTGGGCATGTACAGAAGGTGCAGTGGAGGGTGGGAAGGATACTCTGCAGAGCACAGCTACATTCTTTAAGGCGTTACCTGTTTTCCAAAATGAGCTTGATTTGTTTGTTAACTGGCGTACAACAGAAAGACAGGTAACCACATTTGTGTTTATGGTGAAGACAATGATGAATGAGGATAAAAGTGACAAAGGGAAAAATTAGTTATTAGTTCTGTGCTTATCTAGCTCTGAACCAGTGCTATGCTGGTACAATGCATAACAGCCGGTACTTAATAAACATATGGTCTAGTACCCCTCTTTTCCAGTCTCCCCATTTCCTGGTGAAAGTCAGTACAATAAGACATGTGTAAACTGCTTTCTTTAGGGTAGTTCTTTTGGTGAATGGTCTCTGAACTTTAAGATTGAAAAATACATATATACTTAACCACACCAGTATAGGGAATACATTTACATTTATGATTTTTTTTCTTATTTCTAGTCAAGTGCACCATGTATCCTCTTTATTGATGAAATTGATGCTATTACCCCCAAAAGAGAAATTGCTTCAAAAGATATGGAGCGAAGAATTGTAGCCCAGCTCCTAACCTGCATGGACGGTGAGTTTGAAACAGTGAATTCACTTTAAGATAATGTTTTTTTTTTTAAAATATTGTAAGATGTGAAGATATGAAATATTTAAGTAGCATAAAACTTAGAGTACAAAGCAGAAATCTTTTTCTTTTCATAAAAAATTATATCATTAATTTTTGGAGTATGTCTAATTATTTATTTTTAACACATTTACACACATATATAAATACACTAAAATCTTGTGTTGCTTTTTCCAATACTGTGCACCACACACACTATTCTATACTCTTTGTATCTTAATAATATCTTGGAAATGTTGCCATTTAAAAAAAAAATTTCATTTTTAATTGATGATTGGTTTACCACATTGGTTTGATTTCTGTCATACATCATCATGAATTAACCATAGGTGTACATATGTCCCCTCCCTCCTACCTTCTGCCCAAATGTTGCCATTTTAATCCATTTATATCTACCTCTTTTTAATTGCTGCTTGGTATCCTTTAGAATAAATTCATTATATTGTACTTAAATATTTCCATTTGATGGATATTCAAGTTGTTTTGATTTTTGCTTTACAGTGAACTGTAAGGGATATCCTTAAATGGGCCTTTTTGGTACACATAAATTTTTCTAAGATGAAGTAATGGTTAAAGATTACACATTTAAAATTGTTATAAGAAATGGCAAATTGCTTTCCAAAAAGACTTTTCCATTTACGTCTTTACCAGTACTATTCGAGAGTCACCCTTCCTCCAGATTTTTCCCAACACTAAATTGTTTTAGTTTATGACACTCTGAGGGATGAAAAGTGGCATGTTTGTTGTTATTTGCATTTCCGTGATTACTGTTGATGTAGATCATCTTGCCATAGTTTTTGGCTTTTCATATTCTTTCCAAAATCCCTTTTTTTATCTTTTTCCCATTGATTGAATTTTTAAAAATTTGAGTGAATACTATATTTTAATATATTATAGAAACAAATCCTTTGTTAAATGTAGTACAATTCCTTCCTATCTGTAGCTTGTTTTTCAGTTTTGTTTAATGGTTTTTGGATACAAATTTGGAAGAAAGAAATCAGCACAAGTAGAACTTCTGGAACTAGATCTTACCTGCTGGAAAATAGCATATGTTTTGTGTACATAAGAAAATTTGAAATAATATGTAATTTGCATTTCTTGTGATGGTAGGTTGTAGGTTGTTTATTCTGCTGTTTTATTCTTATGTAAAATTTTCTTGGAATGTCTTAAGGCCTATGTTCTGAATTACCATCTTTTTAAATTTATTTTTTAATTGAAGGATAATTGCTTTACGGAATTTTGTTGTTTTCTGTCAGACCTCAATGATACCATAGTTTATTGAAGCTAATATGTTATCATAAGATGCACCATCATTTTATGTACATCTGAGAAGGAAAAAGACATAACACCAATCAGAATATGACATAATGCTTATTACATTGATAGCATAAGCATTCTGATTTCAGAGATATTAAAATGTGGAAAAATGACTAAGTATAGGGATTAAGCAGACTGCTTATTACTAGAACATTACTGAAAGCTCTGTTAGTTGAGGTTTTTGGTGTGTCTCTGTGTATGTTTTAAGGTTTCCTTTTTTAAAACAGAATAGGGAAAACAGTAAACAATTCAATTTACATAGTCAGCCTGTTACTGAACTGAACTTGGATCCAGTTGCATGACGCCCAGCAAAGCCAATTTACTGACGCTGGGTTGTGGTGAAAGAAAGTACGGTGTTTATTGCACGGTACCAGGCAAGAGGAGTAGGTAGCGAATGCTTGAAAGACCCAAATCCCTGATGCTATCAGGCAAGGGTTTTTAAAGGCAGCGTTAGAGGTGAGGGTTTCAGGGTGCGTGAAATCAGCTCTTGGGACATTTTTCTGATTGGTTGGTGGCATGGTGATGTTTCGGGAATCTTAATCATCAGCCAGTCTGGGGTCTCTCTGCTTGTGGTCGGCATGTAGTCACTGTGCTCCACTGGGTAGAGGGTCTTACTTTCTATAGAACAACTCAAAGATCCCTACAGATTGTTATCTATATATCCCTTCCTGTGACTCCCTTGTTCTAATTATTAGCTGCTTGAGTTCACTTTTTAGAACTCTGGGAGGACCAGACAAGAAGCAGAGGACATGGAGGGGCTTGTACCCAGGAAAGCCCAGCAGGATCTTGCTTGGTTTCAGCCCTGCCTTTTCTTTGATACTTCTCAGTGCTGAGGGGGAACAAGAGTGAGACAAAACAGGAAATAAAGTGTTGGATAGAGGTGTCAATCATAAATTCTGCAGAGGAACTTGATTTTGGGGGGCTTGTTTCTTTCTCCCCAAATAACCTGTGACTTGTAGTCATTTTTCTTCCTACAGTTTGAGAATTTTGTAAAAACATTATTAATTCAGAGTTTATAAATCTGAAATTGTAGTAAGTTAAAACTCTTAAGTAAGTTAATATGTAACAAGATAATTAAGACCACTTTAAAAAATATTCTAATTTTAATAACGAAACTCAGATGTAATTCTAATTACTAAGACATGTGAAGGATGTTAAAAATACCATTTGTTTATGAGAAAACTGATACACAGCTGAAGGCCAGATGCAAACTGAGTCATTGGCAAAGTATCAGCTAGAATCCGGATATTTATTTACACATACAATTAATGACCTACTCACGAATGCTTTATTTATGAGAGCTGTTACCCAAGAAACGTGTTAACTAGTTTTTTTATTAACTCTGTAAAAAGAACTGAAGCTTCATTTTTTTAAATACTCAGAAATTCATTCTTTTGGCTAATGTAACTTCAGTTTAAAAGATCAAGTCCTCTAGAAGAGGGAGAAAAGGAATGAAGTTTGTCTTATAGTGGATGGCCAATCCTAGCTGAGGTCTGATTTTTATCTTTCTAGAAGCTTTTGAAGCAACCTTTATGTTGCTAAGTATTGATTTCCTGGGGAAGGATTTTTTTCATTACTGAAGATTTAACAGATTTCCATGATTGTTCTTTTTGAATTCTGTTACTAACCCTTGCTGTGTTCAGAACTCATCACCAAGACTATATTGTCTGAGCAACATGAACTAGGAAAAGGAAGCTGACTGCTACCCTTGGTCATTGTTTCTAGCTCTGAGAATGAAAGCACCCCTGAATTAGCAGGGGAACAGTTTTGGCTCTGTGCCAGCATTAGTGCAGGAAGGGTTCAGTTATGAGAACATCTTGCTGTGACTGCAAGTTTGTAACTCATGGTGCTACCTCAATTACGGGGTGTCACCTTGTTACCTTTGAAATATAGGTCTCTTTGTTCACGGATCTCCTTTTGTAGCATATGAGTCTCTTTTTTTTTAGCTGATTCCCTTTTTTCAGTTTTCAAAAAGTGTTAAAGAGCTTTCCTGTCTCACTTAAAGACACACCTTATGCATATTTTCTTTATTCAAAGAGTAATTACTTCTTTATTCAAAGAGTAATTACTGCCAACTAAATGCTTCTAATTTGGTTCTGTTTTGTAACCCCACCCATGTAATTGTCTCTCTGCCTCTGCCATTCACTGAAACTAATCCCAGAAAGGTCATTGACAATTACCACTGGCCACATCTTTGGGCGTGCTTTTAGCCCTCACCCCTCTGAACCCACCTCTTAAAGTTAACTGGTGGAAGGGACTCTACCGAGTAGTGCTGGCCCAGGGCAAGCACCCAGTGAGTGTTAGCAGTGGGTCTGGGAGCATCTGATACTGTTGTTACCTTGTCCTTACAGGTGTCAGCACACTTGACTTGAGTAACACACTGTCCTTCTCCTGTTCTCTGATAGCTCTCTAACACTTTCTCTTACTTGCCTCCTTTTCCCCATCCTTTAAAGAAAGATATTCCATACGGTTTCACACTTGATCTTCTTTTCTTCTTGCCCTCTCCCTACTTCCAGCTATCTCCCGTTCAGCTCATCTTTGGAAAACTTTGAAGTTACATCTCTAACCTTCATTTCTGATAAACTTCCAACCCATGTTCACCGCTGCCTGCTAGATACTTGCAGGTAAGTGTCCCACGTCCCCTCATACTCAGTGGGTCCACTGGCTTCGCCTGTGGCCCTTCCTGCTGTCTGACCCGCCTTCTGTATTCCATATTTAAGGTAACAGCTTCCAGACTGAGTTGTCTTTGTCTCTTCCTTCTCTTCCTCCTTCACATTGAATCATTTGTGTAGTGCTTTTGATGTCATCTACAACTTGGACCTTGAATTGGGGTTTTCTTTTTTATTTCCTTTGTGCCTGCCTTCACTCATCTGTTACCTGATTATTGTATTCAAATCACAGCAAACTCTTGTATTTATTCCTTTTTATTCCATTCAAAATTATTATTAGAGTTATCTTTCCAAAACACACGTCTTAACAGAAAAACATTTCGTGGCTTCTGTTGGCAAAAGAATGTTCTATAAACTTCCCATGACTTGACTGTTAGAGGACTTCGTTAGCCATTACCTGTGTGTGGGGCAGGGGGCGGCGTGGTTGGTGTGTAAACCTCAGTCTCTCCGCTAGTCCACTCTGGTTCAGTTGTGAGAAATAATGCTTGTGGAAGGCACACTTTAGGCCCTGTATTCTGTCCATGAATAAAAATCTGTGACTAGATTAGTTGCCAGAGCAACTGGAGGCTATGTTGTATTCCCCCGTCTCAGTGCCACGAGTGTGTTTGAGATACTTACTACTGTGTCTTGCCCAGACTTCCTGATGGTGGACCACTCTCCCTGTCTAAACATGGTACAGCTGTTTGTACCTCTGTGCTTTCACTCATTCTCTTTCTTCCATGTACGATTTCATTAGCCTATGTCTCCTTGTTAATAGCCTATCCACCCTTTAAGCCTTTTTGGAATGTTACCTGCTGCCTAAGTTCTTCCTGATTCCTCAGTCTGAATTCATAATATCTTCCATTGTATCACTGCAGTGCTTTGTTTATACTTCAGTTCAGTTCAGTCGCTCAGTTGTGTCCAACTCTTTGCAACCCCGTGAATCATAGCACACCAGGCCTGCCTGTCCATCACCAACTCCCGGAGTTCACTCAGACTCAGGTCCATCGAGTCAGTGATGCCATGCAGCCATGTCATCCTCTGTCATCCCCTTCTTCTGCCCCCAGTCCCTCCCAGCATCAGGGTCTTTTCCAATGAGTCAACTCTGCACATGAGGTGGACAAAGTATTAGAGTTTCAGCTTCAGCATCAGTCCTTCCAATGAACACCCAGGACTGATCTCCTTTAGGATGGACTGGTTTGATCTCCTTGCAGTCCAAGGGACTCTCAAGAGTCTTCTCCAACACCACAGTTCAAAAGCATCAATTCTTCAGCACTCAGCTTTCTTTATAGTCCAACTCTCACATCCATCCATGACCACTGGAAAAACCATTAAGTGAAGTGAAGTCACTTAGTCGTGTCCGACTCTTTGCGACCTCATGGACTGTAGCCTATCAGGCTCTTCCATCCGTGGGATTTTCCAGGCAAGAGTACTGGAGTGGATTGCCATTTCCTTCTTCAAGAAAAACCATAGCCTTGACTAAGTGGACCTTGGTTGGCAAAGTAATCTCTCTGCTTTTGAATATACTATCTAGGTTGGTCATAACTTTCCTTCCAAGGTGTAAGCGTCTTTTAATTTCATTGCTGCAATCACCATCTGCAGTGATTTTGGAGCCTCAAAAAATAGTCTGACACTGTTTCCACCGTTTCCCCATCTATTTCCCAGGAAGTGATGGGACCGGATGCCATGATCTTTGTTTTCTGAACATTGAGCTTTAAGCCCACTTTTTCACTCTCCTCTTTCACTTTCATCAAGAGGCTTTTTAGTTCCTCTTCACTTTCTGCCATAAGGGTGGTGTCATCTGCATATCTGAGGTTATTGATGTTTCTCCCAGCAGTCTTGATTCCAGCTTGTGCTTCTTCCAGCCCAGCGTTTCTCATGATGTACTCTGCATAGAAGTTAAACAAGCAGGGTGACAATATACAGCCTTGACGTACTCCTTTTCCTATTTGGAACCAGTCTGTTGTTCCATGTCCAGTTCTAACTGTTGCTTCCTGACCTGCATGTATACTTAATGTGCTTCAAATAGATTGAGTTGCTTGAGGACAAAGTTTGTATTTTCCTCACATCTTTCACGTATTGCT
>NW_011494889.1:2360093-2369002 GCF_000754665.1 Bison bison bison | reverse complement strand
CCCCATGGACTGCAGCCCACCAGGCTCCTCCATGCATGGGATTTTCCAGGCAAGAGTACTGGAGTGGGGTGCCATTGCCTTCTCCGTTTCACATATTAGGCATTTAATAAATGGTAAATGTTAAATGTTATGTTTTATATTCATATATAAAATATATAATTGTCATTGTGTAATACTTTAACCACTTAATAACTTGGATAACATTAGTACCCTTAGTGTCAAGTGTCTTGTTCACCACTCATCCTCTGTCTGGTTCTTACTAGATCTGAATAATGTGGCTGCTACAGCTCGGGTCCTAGTCATTGGAGCTACCAACCGACCAGACTCCTTAGACCCTGCTTTGAGACGTGCAGGAAGGTTCGACCGAGAAATATGCCTAGGTATCCCAGATGAAGCGTCCAGAGAAAGGTATACTCTTAGAGAATGAAATTTGTATGCCACTATGTCATCTGAACTGCGTGTTTTGAAAATGAGGGGTGAGAAATGCCATGAAACCTTCTTTCTCTCTTATCTCTTTCTTTATGTGCCAATGAAATTGATTTGGAAAGGAAAAAGCCCACATTAAATTAATGCTTAAGAAAACAATTTACTCACTAATACGGCAGTGGTTTCAGGCTGCTTTTCCAGTAGTGATAATGGACTTCTGTCCACACTCATTTGTCTGATCTTATTAACAATGTCTTTTGTTTTTTAGGTGGCTGTCAGCCTAGGGAGAGTGTTTAGAGCTATGGAATAGTGCTCATTGGTTCACATGTGGGTTAAATCTGAGTACCGTATTTTAACCTGTTGCACTAATCTGCCTAAAACTATAAGCTCCCTGACAGATAATTAAGGGGCAGCCAGAGAGTTGGGAACTGTCTGTCTGCTGTAAGACCACCCTTTCCTAGTGATTGGGTTTGAATGTCCACAGAGCAGAGAGGTGTCCACCAGCATCTCAATAACAAAAATATCTGGGGAGGCACTGTTCAGGCAGTGGAGTAAAGGAAATCTAGTAAAGAAGTGTTCTGAAATACTGTATTTATAATGACTTTCAGCTTAAGTTCATGACACTAAATTGCTGCACACGCTTACTAGCAGCTTTTAGGGAAAGTGGTATATAGTGAAAGGATAGGCATGGGGACAGGGAAGACGGGTAGAGATGAACAGGAGACTTCATGAGTGCTGAACACAAAACTGACCAGAAGACACTGGGCAGGAGAAAGCATTAGGAAGAAGAGGTCATCCTTCCCTTCTTGCTAATACTTAATGTGGCTTCAGCTTTTGACTGATTGGCAGTTGCTTCCTCAGCTGTTGTATTCAGCGTCATCTATAGGTATGCTCATTGTGTTCTCACGTGTATTAATATAATCTTTAAACAGTTACTCAACTATTCAAGTTAAGTTGTTTGTATTTACTTAGGAAACGTGTATTAAGCATATAGTATATGTATACTAATGGGATAGGTAATGTAAGGAATATAAAGAATTCTAAACCCTTGCTTTTAGGATGTTTACGGTACTGAAAGAAAAATAAGGCCTGTATCCTTTATCAAATCTTTTTTTTGGTTAAGTGTCAAACTTCATCATAATAGAGACATAGACACAGTAAAGCCCACCATCCCTACTAGATAAAATTGTTCCTTGATCCACTCACTATTCCATCATCAGTCGAGTCCTTAAAGGGCTTTCCTAGGTAGTCGTATTTTGAAAATATTTAAGCCTACAGAAAAGTTGAAAGAATAATACAATAAATATATGTATGTTTAGCTGAATTTACCACTTGTTAACATTTTGCTATGTTTGATTTCCCTCTTTATGTAAAAACATCATGTGTGTATGGGTGTGCGCATGTGTATATATCTTTATTTTTTGCCAGCCCACATGAAGGATAGTTGAAGAAATTATGATACTTTAGCTGTAAATATTTCTGTGTAACTATACCATTTTCCACAGTAAATAAACTTAACACTGATAATAATATTACTCAGTACAATCTATTCTGATTTTCCCAGTTGCCCCCAAATGTCCATTGTTCTTTTAATCTTTCATTTTTTTTAAAACCTAGAATAAAGGAACAAACCTGCCATGCAGTTGGCATGTCCCTTTAATCTCCTTTAAAAAGTCTTTAGTCATTAGATATGGACATATTTATAGTTGACATGACATAATGCCTGGGATTTGCATTAAAACACTCCAGAGGGAAAAAAAAGTAGGGGATAAATAAGACTGTGAAAATGTTGATAATTATTGAAACTGAGTGATTAAAAACATGAGGGTTCATTATTGTGACAGTTTTAAAGCATATATTTGTAAATTCTCGGTCCTCCTCTTAGTGGGAGGTGGGTCTGTGTCTCCTCTTCTTGAATCTGGGCTGAGTGACCCATCAGTCAATACAGAATAGGGGAACTGATGCTACGGGACTTTTCTTCCAGGGCTAGCTGATATGCTGTAGACAGTGTAGAGCTCAGTTTCTGAGTCCAGGCCACCTGCTCCAGCCTCTTTACTCAATTATCTTAAAACTGGAAATCTCTTAATGGTAGTTTTCTCCTCCTTTGGAGTTTCCATGTCAGTGTTAATCTCTCAGTTGTGTCTGACTCTTTGCGACGCCATGGACTATGGCCACGAAGCTCCTCTGTCAGTGGGGATTCTCCAGGCAAGAATACTGGTGTGGATTGCCATTCCCATCTCCAGGGGATCTTCCCAACCCAGGGATTGAACCCTGGTCTCCTGCAAGCAGATTCTTTACCATCTGAGGAGTTTCCATAGTATGATGACCAAAGTTAACATTTTTTTAGGAGTAGACTGTTAATGAAAAAAGGATGATATTTATTTTATGTTAGCTATTTTTTCTTTAACATTCTAAATTTCTTAGTATTCTTATGCATAGTAGCAAATCAGATCTGTGTTTTGAGGAAGTAGTTCTTTTTTTTTAAATTTATTTATTTTTGGCTGTGCTGGGCTTCGTTGCTGCTCAGGCTTTTCTCTACTTGTGGTGTGCAGGCTTCTCGTTGCTGTGGACTTTTTTGTTGTGGAGCAGGGGCTCTAGGTTGTGGGCTTCAGTAGTTGCAGCCCATGTGCTGAGTAATTGCAGCTCCTGGGCTCTAGAGCACAGGCTCAGTGTTTTTGGCACATGAGCTTAGTTGCTCCACAGCATGTGGAATCTTCCCAGATCAGGGATCCAACCTGTGTCTCCTGCATTGGCAAGCAGATTCTTTACCACCAAGCCACCAGGGAACCCCAGGAAGTAGTAGTTTTTTTTTTTTTTTTTTTTAGGAAGTAGTTCTATAATGAACTTTTTCTTCACTCCTACTATTTACAGTATCTAAGTGAAAACTTTCATTTATAAGTAATGTTCATCTGCTTCTCTTCTGTTCACTTACATGATCCCAAAGGGTGTTTCTATAACTTATTGTCCAGTAGCTTGACATATTAAACTATTTGTTTCTCTTACACATTTGGAAATTTCACATGTTATTTTGTCCAGGTTAATGTATAATATCACAATATCTAAATAATAATAATCAACATTTATTGGGAACTTACTATGCATCAGCCAGTGTTCTGGCACCTTTGCATATATTCACCTAACATCCCTATGATTAAGTGCTATTATAATTATACTTAACAGATGAGAAAACTAAAGCACAGAAATGAAGTAACACAGAGTGGCAGAGCTGACTTCAAACTGAGGTGGTCTGGTATCAGACCTTTTGTCCAGAATATCTTTGCTATTTTAAAATTTTATTCAGTATTGCCAGAAATTATTTTAAGTATTCCTTTAGTGGTAGTAGACTTCCCTGGTGGCTTAGACGGTAAAGCATCTGTTGCAATGTGGGAGACCCAGGTTTGATCCCTGGGTCTGGAAGATCCCCTGGAGAAGGAAATGGCACCCCACTCCAGTACTCTTGCCTGGAAAATTCCATGGACTGAGGAGCCTGGTAGACTACAGTCCATGGGGTCACAAAGAGTCGGACACGACTGAGTGACTTCACTTTTTCACTTTTAGTGATAATAATTATCCAGAAGTCCACATTTCATTGACACATACCAGTTGCCAGTTGAGTTCAGCAAAGTTTCTCACACATGAAATACAGGGGATCAGCAGTAAATAAAGATGAAATTGGAGAAATAACTGTCCTAATATAGGATTGGGTATTAAAGTTTGTATCAGCATAACTTTTCGTGATGAATAAAGCTAATGGTTTGAGTTTAGAGGCTTTTTTTATTTTTGGCAGATGTCTGTTTAATTTACTCTAAAAGAATTTACCTTACATTCTTATAAATCATTTATCTTATTTCTTCTGTAATACTGTCAAACTCTTATAGGCAGAATATTTTTTAAAAACCTATTTTTTATTCTATTGTCTAATACAGCAGAAATTTATAACTTAATCCCTAATAGAATAAGGTGGGATATATATTAGAGAGTTAGCATTTGTTAAATAAGTGAACTATTTGATCTTACATTATGTCTGTTAAGTGAACTGTTTGATCTTAAGTTGTGTCCGTTATAATACCATTGACAGAGAAGAAAGACTTCCATAAACATATATGGTTTTTAATATTTGGCTGTGTCGAGTCCTAGTTGCAGCACTCAGTATCTTCGTTGTGTCACATGAGATCTTTATTGTTTTGGTGCGTGGACTCTCTCTAGTTGTGGCCGAGGGCTCAGTAGTCACGGCGTGGGGACTTAGTTGCTCCGTGGCATGTGGGATGTTAGTTCCCTGACTAGGGATCAAATCCATGTCCCTTGCATTGCAAGGCAGATTTTACCGTCTGAACCACCAGGGGAGTCCCCATATTTGGTGACTTATTTTTACTAGTAGGTTAGGAATCTCAATTTCTTTTCCTTGTCTTTTCCACAGAATACTTCAAACTTTGTGCAGAAAACTAAGACTTCCTGAAACTTTTCATTTTCGTCACTTAGCACACCTCACGCCGGGCTTCGTTGGTGCTGACCTGATGGCACTCTGCCGAGAGGCAGCCATGTGTGCAGTCAACAGGGTCTTAATGGAGCTGCAGGGGCAGCACAAGAAAAATCCTGAGATTGAAGCTTCGCCCTCTGAAGGAGACCAGGAAGAAAGGACTGGGGCTGAACCCACTTCTAAAACACAGGTGCTTCCTATCCAGGTACCTTAAATGACCTTAAACTTTCCATTTGAATGTTTCTAATTTGTGTTAACCTTAAAAGCAGGCAGGTGTCAGTGTAGTTGAAGTTTGCGATTTTCTGTTTCACTGGAACTGTGTCTTTAAAATAATTGTTATACCCAGTATATGTAAAATTTCCGAAGTACAAGTTTTACTTTTTTCAGTTGATTCCAAATAAATTCCCTTTGTAATAATGATTATGAGGTCTAGAGCAGGAGTTGACACACTGTGGCACGCTGTGGCCCACCTGCTTACCTCCTGTTTTTGTAAATTAAAATTCTGTTGAAGCATAGGCGTGCTCATTCATTGATGTAGACTCTTTTTCTGTTTTCGTACGTGACAGCAGGATTCTCATAGGTGTCTGTACAGCAGAGAGTGCACGACTCACAAAGTCTCTGGTGTTTACTCTCTAATTCTTTCCAGAAAATTTGTCAACTCCTGTGATAACATTGACATTTGGTTATAATTCCAGGTTATCTTTTGTTAGGCAGACTAAAATAGTCTGCTGACATAACCATATCCTTGGCCCTACTCAACTAGGGGACAGTGCTGGGAATGTGAGGGGGATGTTTATCATCTAAGATCTGTTAAAATTTTGAGTCTTGTGAGTCATGAAAACTCAATATAACATTTATATAGCATGTTATAGCTTGAACAGGGGGATTTTATATAATTTGATCCATATAACTTTATCAAATAAATACCATTCCTGTCCCCATTTTATAGTCAAAGAAATGAAGCTTAAGAGATGATGACTTGCCTGAGGCCACGTGGCCTCTACTTTCCAGAGCAGGGGCTTAGATCCAGGTCTTTGGTTTTCAAATCATTTGTTTCTTTCTTACTCATTTGGAACCAAAAGGATATCTGTTAATAATAATAATAGACTTATTCCTTTTATAATAGTGCATGTAAGCTAGGATTTTTATCAAAATTCACCTGTTTCTTGAATATGTAAAAAGTGAAAATTGGAAATATGTGGTTGTTGAAATGAATATTTACCAATTGCTCATGCCCTAGTATAGTATATAAAGATTATTTTTCCTATCTTTGTTAATAGTTGATATATCTTTTCTTGACTAAATCAGAGCAAAAGAAATGACCTATATCAATGAAGAAAATTATTAAAATGTATAGAGGTTTATATACCTTACAGAAATGTTACACTAAGTGTAAACAGTAACTTTTTCAACAAGCTTTGTGGTTTTTCAGTTTTTCCCTCATTTGTTTCCTTTAAGGAAGAATTACAAAGGCTGCTGGGGTTGCTAAGGAACCAAGATCCCCTCTCAGAGGAGCAGCTTAAAGGACTGTGCATTGAGTTGAATGATTTCATTGTTGCTCTGTCATCTGTCCAACCCTCTGCCAAAAGGGAGGGCTTTGCCACTGTCCCTAATGTGACATGGGCAGATATTGGTGCCCTGGAAGACATTAGAGAAGAGCTCACCATGGCGATATTGGTAGGTGTTTCTGCCACTAAATGTTGTTGGTGTGTGTGATGCCTAAACAGCCACGCATGTGTACTGGGTTATATATCTAAATTGGCATGACGATATACTTTCTGTGATAGGTTCTCTTGTAATATTATTATTACATAATAATATATCAATTATAATAACATAATTATTATTGTATGATAATACGATAATAATCATTATTGTATAACAACACAGTGGTATTATTGTGACACCCCAATGATGGCTTTTCATTCTTCTGAGATTTGTTTTATATTTACTCTTTTGGTTGTGTTTGAATTCTATGGCACTGAGGTTTAAAGAGAAAAAGATTTAGGATTCAATGAAGAATAAATTGTTTGAGAAATACTTTCTGAGCTCAATCACACTCATTGGGATCAAAACAGTTTTAGTGCCCATGAAACTTTCGGTTAATTTTCGTTTACTCTTTTCCACTTTCATGCTCCTTCATGGTTCCTTAATGATTTCCAATCCATTTCAGTTCAGTTCAGTCGCTCAGTCGTGTCCGACACTTTGCAACCCCATGGACTGCAGCATGCCAGGGCTCCCTGTCTATCACCAACTCCCAGTTTGCTCAAACTCATGTGCATTGAGCCAGTGATGCTATCCAACCATCTCATCCTCTGTCATCCCCTTCTCCTTTTGCCTTCAGTCTTTCCCAGCATCAGGGTCTTTTCAAATAAGACAGTTCTTTGCATCAGGTGGCCAAAGTATTGGAGTTTCAGCTTCAGCATCAGTCCTTCCAATGAATATTCAGAACTGATTTCCTTTAGGATGAACTGGTTGGATCTCCTTGCAGTCCACGGGACGCTCAAGAGTTTTCTCCAACACCACAGGGCAAAAGCATAAATTTTTCAGTGCTCAGCTTTCTTTATAGTCCAAGCTCACATTCATGCATGACTACTGGAAAAACCATAGCTTTGACTAGACGGACCTTTGTTGGCAAAGTAATGTCTCTGCTTTTTAATATGCTGTCTAACTTTTCTTCCAGAGAGCAAGCATCTTTTAATTTCATGGCTGCACTCACCATCTGCAGTGATTTTGGAGCCCCAGAAATAAAATCTGTCACTGTTTCCATTGTTTCCCCATCTATTTGCCATGAAGTGATGAGACTAGATGCCATGATCTTCGTTTTCTGAATTTTGAATTTCATGCCAGCTTTTTCACTCTCCTCTTTCACTTTCATCAAGAGGCTCTTTAGTTCTTCTTCACTTTCTGCCGTAATGGTGGTGTCATCTGTATATCTGAGGTTATTGATATTTTTCCTGACAATCTTGGTTCCAGCTTGTGTTTCATCCAGTCCAGTGTTTCTCATGATGTACTCTGCATTTAAGTTAAATAAGCAGGGTGACAATATATAGCCTTGACATACTCCTTTCCCAATTTGGACCAGTCTGTTTTTCCATGTCCAGTTCTAACTGTTGCTTCTTTACCTGCATACAGATTTCTCAGGAGGCAGGTCAGGTGGTCTGGTATGCCCATCTCTTTCAGAATTCTCCACAGTTTGTTGTGATCCACACAGTCAAAGGCTTTGGCATAGTCAATAAAGCAGACATTTTTCTGGAACCTCTTGCTTTTTTGATGATCCACCAGATGTTGTCAATATGATCTCTGGTTCCTCTGCCTTTTCTGAATACAGTTTGAACATTTGGAAGTTCATGGTTCACGTACTTTTGAAGCCTGGCTTGGAGAATTTTGAGTATTACTTTGCTAGTGTGTGAGATGAGTGCAATTGGGCGGTAGTTTGAGCATTCTTTGGCATTTCCTTTCTTTGGGATTGGAATGAAAACTGACCTTTCCCAGTCCTGTGGCCACTGCTGAGTTTTCCAAATTGGTGGCATATTGAGTGCAGCATTTCCACAGCATCATCTTTTAGGATTTGAAATAGCTCCACTGGAATTCTATCACCTCTGCTTTGGAGAAGACAATGGCACTCCACTCCAGTACTCTTGCGGCTGCAGTCCATGGGGTTGATAAGAGTCGGACACAACTGAGCAACTACCCTTTCACTTTTCACTTTCACTCATTGGAGAAGGAAATGGCACCCACTCCAGCGTTCTTGTCTGGAGAATCCCAGGGACGGGGGAGCCTGGTGGCCTTCCATCTGTGGGGTCGCACAGAGTCGGACACAACTGAAGTGACTTAGCAGCAGCAGCAGCTTTGTTTGTAGTGATGATTCTTAAGGCCCACTTGACTTTGCATTCAGGATGTCTTGCTCTAGGTGAGTAATCGTACCATCGTGATTATCTGGGTTGTGAAGATCTTTTTTGTATATTTCTTCTGTGTATTCTTGTCGCCTCCTCTTAATATCTTC
>NW_011494889.1:2359409-2359993 GCF_000754665.1 Bison bison bison | reverse complement strand
AGTTTGAGCATTCTTTGGCATTTCCTTTCTTTGGGATTGGAATGAAAACTGACCTTTCCCAGTCCTGTGGCCACTGCTGAGTTTTCCAAACTGGTGGCATATTGAGTGCAGCATTTCCACAGCATCATCTTTTAGGATTTGAAATAGCTCCACTGGAATTCTATGACCTCTGCTTTGGAGAAGACAATGGCACCCCACTCCAGTACTCTTGCGGGGAAAATCCCATGGACGGAGGAGCCTGGTAGGCTGCAGTCCATGGGGTCGCTAAGAGTCGGACACAACTGAGCAACTACCCTTTCACTTTTCACTTTCACTCATTGGAGAAGGAAATGGCACCCACTCCAGCGTTCTTGTCTGGAGAATCCCAGGGACGGGGGAGCCTGGTGGCCTTCCATCTGTGGGGTCGCACAGAGTCGGACACGACTGAAGTGACTTAGCAGCAGCAGCAGCTTTGTTTGTAGTGATGATTCTTAAGGCCCACTTGACTTTGCATTCAGGATGTCTTGCTCTAGGTGAGTAATCATACCATTGTGATTATCTGGGTTGTGAAGATCTTTTTTTGATATTTCTTCTGTGTATTCTTG
>NW_011494889.1:2358368-2359309 GCF_000754665.1 Bison bison bison | reverse complement strand
TTGCCACCTCCTCTTAATATCTTCTACTTCTGTTAGGTCCGTACCATTTCTGTCCTTTATTGTGCCCGTCTTTGCATGAACTTTTCCCTTAGAGGTGTGTAAATATTAAAAGAAAATACATGGAGATGATAGTGAACAGGTATCTCCTGCTGTTGACTACATGGAGTACTTCTGCTTCTGATTTCTTAAAGGGGAGCAGTGCCTAAAATTTTTATAGCCTAGAAATCTAGAGACATTTTCTAAAAATTTCTGAGTTTAAAATGTTGAAATATTGTATCTAAAATGTTCCCAGAACTTACATTTAAGTATAAATTTTTTAAGAGCAAGGATTTTAAATTTATCACCCTTTACCTCATGCTGGGAACAGAGGGAAGCACTCTATGCTAAGCCCTGTTCTTATCTTCAGGCCTTTACAATCAGTGTTGAAAATAGGCATCTAGAGATAATTTGAATATGCAGTATAGAGTGGACATTTGTAACAGGTCGATGTTGGGATTGTGTTTTCCAGGCACCGGTACGTAACCCAGATCAGTTCAGAGCTCTTGGCCTGGTGACTCCAGCTGGAGTCCTCCTGGCTGGTCCTCCTGGCTGTGGGAAAACTCTGCTCGCAAAGGTATGGCATAAATCAGTGGCATGTGTTTTGTTTCTTACTATCAGGGTAATATGAATTCAACTTTAAATGTTACAGTGGGATAATTTTGCATAGTTTCTATTAGAAGTTCATTTTGGAAAGACTAGCAAATTTTCTTCATGAAAGTTTCCCACTTTTATTTGAATTACAAAAGATAATGTCATTGAAAATTTAGAAAAGAAAAATTTTAATACATCAAAACCCCATCGATTTTAACAGAAATTGTATATTCTGTGTATTATATTGATTTTAATGAGCATTATCACTTAGTTGTAGTTTGTAGCTAAGATTGTTTCCTGCCTTGGTATAG
>NW_011494889.1:2356290-2358268 GCF_000754665.1 Bison bison bison | reverse complement strand
CTCCAGTGTTCTTGCCTGGAGAATCCCAGGGATGGCGGAGCCTGGTGGGCTGCCGTCTATGGGGTCGCATAGAGTCGGACACGACTGAAGCGACTTAGCAGCAGCAGCAGCAGTGTGTTTTTAAAAATAATGTGTTTTATTGGCTTTTTTCTTGATGAATTGTTTGTTCATATCCTTTGTTTTCCTACTGACATGCATGTGATTTTCTTTTAATCACTCTTCATATAGTAAGATCTGTTATATTTGTAGTTTATCAGTATTTTGGGCCTTCTTATTTTGTTAATCATATTTTTGACACTTTTTGAGTTTTGTGGCTTTCCCTCCTGCCCCCAGTAATCATCTGGGCAGTTTTCTCAGTCTTTTGTGATTCCTACCTTCCCTTTGGAATCAAGCTTACTAGAGTCATTTTTGTTATTTGTAAACTTACATTAGTCATGGTTTTTAGTGTCTGTATAATATTCCATCTATAATTTACTTAACCCTTATCACCTTTTAAAGACATTTGGATTACTTGTAAACAAATTAAAATTGATGCCAAAAATAAATTAATTGATTAAAAATAAAATTATAGAATCAAAAAATAAAACCAATGGCATTTTTAGTAAGTTTCACAGCAGCCAAATAATTTGTGGCTCCTCAGTAAATACCAAATATCCACAGTGCCATTTGCTCATGTGTGTGTATATACATGTAAAATTTTTTAAACTTATTTTTACTTATGTCATTAAATTTTCTTGCTTAATGCTTCTAGTACTCTTATACAGCATTGCTGTAAAGGAGTTTGGGAGCGGATGAGAATAAAGGAGGGGGTTGTTGGTCTGCGTTTTTTCACAACAGTTTTAGAAAACTTTAGCCAGAAGGAAGGTCCTGCAAGCTAATATGTGGATTCACTGGGTTGGTGCAGTTCCCTGGCCTGGGTGCCTTGTCATGTTTGTTTGTTTTTGAATTGGTTATATTTGCACCTCAGGTTCTTATTAGTTACCCATTTTATGTATGATACTGTGTGCATGTCAGTTGCAATCTCCCAGTTTATCCCTCCCCTCTTATTTACATTTTTAAGAATTCCTTGACAGTTAAGTGGAAAATGGACTGGAGGAAGACAAGAGGGAAAGGAAGGTAGTCAGGGTTTTGGGGGTTTGATTTGATCTGGGTTTTTTGCCTGTTCAGACAATAGGACATGATGTGGATGAAGGTGATGGTATAGTGGACAAACAGGAAGTGACAGACTCACCTACGTTTTAGCATTAGAGCCAGTAGAACTTCCATATGGGCTCACTGATCTAACAGGAGATCAAGCGGAGACACCGTGGCTTTGGCTTAGAAAATATATTTACTGGGATGAGGAGGAAAAGAGTTTGGGGTGTGGGGTTTGGAGTGTTAGGGGAGATTCAGGAGTCCTGCTTTGGAAATGACAGACTTGAAATTCCTATAAGATCCAAATGGAAAAGTTCCAAGTGGAGATGCTGAGGAGTGTGTTGAACACAGATCCTGAACTCAGATATCAAGTTTTAAACATAGAAAGGAGCTTTATTCCTTGATCGTTTTGAAATTTTGAGTGATTTTATTTAGATTTCATCTCTGCATTCACAGTATAGTTTTTGGATTCTTCTAAATGTATCACCATATATTTCTCCTTATTTGCTATCAGTGGCTTTAAACCATACAGCTTAATCTTTATTAAAAAAATAATCTGTAAGTACCATAAAGGACAGAAAAGGTATGGACCTAACAGAAGCAGAAGAGATTAAGAAGAGGTGGCAAGAATACACAGAAGAACTATACAAAAAAGATCATGATCCAGATAATCACGATGGTGTGATCACTCACCTAGAGCAAGACATCCTGGAATGTAAAGTCAAGTGGACCTTAGGAAGCATCACCATGAACAAAGCTAGTGGAGGTGATGGAATTCCAGTGGAGCTATTTCAAATCCTAAAAGATGATGCTGTGAAAGTGCTGCACTCAATATGCCAGCAAA
>NW_011494889.1:2355373-2356190 GCF_000754665.1 Bison bison bison | reverse complement strand
ATTTTGAAAACTTCGTTTTTTACAGTATTAACAGAAAAAATAGATAAGCAAAAGGGGAAAGCATTACTTATAATCCCCTCTTTCTTCCCTGCTAATAATTTCATTTTGTTGTTAGTCCTTCCAGATGTTATTCTCCACTTACATATCAAGATAACATACATAACTTTTACATATATATGTACAACTCTAAGATTTTTAAACATGGATTTCTCACTCAGCGATACTTCTTGAACATCTTCCCATGTCAATATACATAGATAAACATTAGTGTTCTTAATACCTGCAGAGTATTCTGCTATAAAGATGCTCTATAGTTCATGAAATGATCCCCTGTTTAAACAACACTGCATGAAACAGTCCTGTGCTGACGTTTTTGTACTTTGATGGGTAATTTTAGTAGAGTGCACTCCTGAATATTTCTTTAGTGAAAAGAATGCATGCGTTCAAAGGTTTTGATCCATTACCACTCCATCAAAATACTTCGTTACCCAGGTGCATTGGATCCGTTACCAAAGTGTCTCCTAAGAAGTTTGTGCCAGTTTCTCCCCTTCCAGTAGAGTATGAGTATCTGTTTCCCCAGCACCCTGAATTAGCAGTAGCCGTTGACACTGTTTTTAATATTTGACAGTCTTATAGGTAAACATGGTTATCTTCCAGGTTTTAAGTTATGTTTTAAAAATATGGCACCCCACTCCAGTACTCTTGCCTGGAAAATCCCATGGACTGAGGAACCTGGTGGGCTGCAGTCCGTGGGATCGCTAAGAGTCAGACACGACCAAGCGACTTCACTTTCACTTTTCACTTTCATGCGCTAGAG
>NW_011494889.1:2354759-2355273 GCF_000754665.1 Bison bison bison | reverse complement strand
GAACCATGAACTTCCAGATGTTCAAGCTGGATTTAGAAAAGGCAGAGGAACCAGAGATCATATTGCCAACATCCGTTGGATCATTGAAAAAGCAAGAGAGTTCCAGAAAAACATCTGCTTTATTGACTATGTCAAAGCTTTTGCAGAGAAGGCAATGGCACCCCACTCCAGTACTCTTGGCTGGAAAATCCCATGGACGGAGGAGCCTGGAAGGCTGCGGTCCATGGGGTCACTGAGGGTTGGGCACGACTGAAGTGACTTGGCAGCAGCAGTAGCAAAGCCTTTGACTGTGTGGATCACAACAAACTATGGAAAATTCTTCAAGAGATGGGAATACAGGCCACCTGACCTGCCTCCTGAGAAATCTGTATGCAGGTCAAGAAGCAACAGATAGAACTGGACATGGAACAACAGACTGGTTCCAAATTGGGAAAGGAGTATATCAAGGCTGTATATTGTCACCCTGCTTATTTAACTTATATGCAGAGTGCATCATGAGAAATGCTGGGCTGGA
>NW_011494889.1:2318296-2353972 GCF_000754665.1 Bison bison bison | reverse complement strand
GCAGGTGGTGAGTGCAGCCATGAAATTAAAAGACGCTTGCTCCTTGGAAGAAAAGTTATGACTAACCTAGACAGCATATTAAAAAGCAGAGACATTAATTTGCCAGCAAAGGTCCATCTGGTTAAAGCTATGGTTTTTCCAGTAGTCATGTATGGATGTAAGAGTTGGACTATAAAGAAAGCTGAGCGCCGAAGAATTGATGCTTTTGAATTGTGTTGGAGAAGGCTCTTGAGCATCCCATGGACTGCAAGGAAATGCAACCAGTCCATCCTAAACGAAATCAGTCCTGAGTATTCATTGGAGGGACTAATTTGAACTCCAATACTTGGGCCACCTGTTGCAAAGAACTGAGTCATTGGAAAAGAGCCTGATGCTGGGAAAGATTGATGGTAGGAGGAGAAGTGGGCGACAAAGGATGAGATGGTTGGATGGCATCACCGACTCAATGGACATGAGTTTGAGTAAACTCCGGGAGTTGGTGATGGACAGGGATGCCTGGCGTGCTGCAGTCCATGGGGTCGCAAAGAGTAGGACACAACTGAGCAACTGAACTGACTGAAGTACCATAAAGACTAATATTGATGCTTTTGAATTTTGGATTATAGATGAATGAATGACTGATTGCTTTCATTGGGCAGGGCATTTGTGCCCAGTGAGATTATGATTTTACTAGGATTCTAAACTCAGGCTTCAAATATGCTTACATATACCACATTTATGCAAACAAAAGATTTACATAAATGTTTCTGGTCATTTTCATCTAAATTTTGTCTGAGTAATTTGTGAAAAGTATTGAGTTTCTTTTTATTCCCATTTGTCTATTGTCCTTCTAATGAGAAAGAGGCAGCTATGAAAAGGGGGAAATAGAGATAAACAGCAAAAATTCCTTGTATTAAAAAAAAAATTCCTTGTATTATCACACATTTTTAGTATTTTATTGTATCCTTGTCTTATTTATGTCTTTTTTCTCTTACTAGGCTGTTGCAAATGAGTCGGGGTTAAATTTTATATCTGTCAAGGGCCCTGAATTACTAAACATGGTAAGTTGCTGTGGCATTAGCTATTATTTTTTATTAGGAAAAGTAATGGTCAGAGTACAGGGTCCTCAGATTGTTGAAATAGTCATGGTATTTTGGTAAAATCACTGCATTAGGAGTGAAGAGATTGAGCTTTGCTTTGCTATACTGTTCACTGTGTATAAATGCTTTCTTAATTAAGCCTGTTAACATCTGAGCCTAAATTTTTTCACCAGCAAAATGGAAATAATCAAAATAGTCAACATTTTAAAGTGTTAACTCTGAATTTGTCAAGCACTTTACATGTATTATTCTTCAACAACCCTGTGAGGTACATATTATTGTTGCCCTGGTTCACAGATGAGGAAACTTAAGTTTTGAGGAGTTGTATAACTTGGCCAGTGCCCAATAGCTTGGAGTTAGTGGAGCTGACATTTGAATCTTTGTCGTCAGACTCCTAACCTGCTTTCCTTCAGATGAGCTAAGGATTAATAAATAAAAATACTTAGAGGGAAAGAAATCACTGAAGTATTTACTATATAATAACTTCTTTCTGCATTTAAGCAATTTGTATCTCAAGTTTGAGACTTTGAATTTCTTATTTCCTGTTTATGCCTATGAAAAGTAAAAATGCCATTCTATAATATTCAAAGAAAGAAGAAATGAAAATGGTATCATTTGTTTAAAAAGCCTTTTTCAATTCATTCAGTGCACTTTTTACATTTACTATATATTTTATATTTATCCCTATATTAAGAAAATAACTTTTAAGTGTGGTAGTCATGTAGTTAATGTTAAAACTACTATCTTTTAGGGGTAGTAAAATATTTATAAATAAAGTTATGATGTCTGGGCTTTCCATCAAAATAACAAGAAGAAAGAAAGTGGACAGGGTTTAGATGAAATAAAACTGATCATGAATTGTGTTGATAATTATGAAGCTGGGTGATGGAGGTATTTGGGATTCATTACATTATTATGTCTACTTTCATTATATGTTTGGAACTATAAAAACAAAGGCACTTTTTATAAATGTTATGTGTTCTTTTATAATTTGATTTTGTTATTTTTGTTAAACATTATAATATTTTCCTTGTTGATATATTGTCTCTAGTTATTAGTTTTATGTGTAGTAGTCTATTGAATGACTTATAACCACAGTTTTAAAAACTTTGTTACAACCTAGAGGGATGCATGGATTGGGAGATAGGAGGAAGGTTCAAGAGGGAGGGGAAATATGTATACCTGTGGCTGATTCATGTTGATGTATGGCAGAAACCAACATAGTATTGTAAAGCAATTATTATCCTTCAATTAGAAATTTGAAAAAAAAAAAAAACTCTTTTTTTTCTGGATAGATGTTTAAGTTGAGCATTATATACAAGTCAAAGTGCAGCAACAAAGACCCAGTGCAGCCAAAATCAATTAGTTTAAAATGATAATAATTTTAAAATATCTACTGAATGTTTCAGTTCAGCATTCCAAATTTAATTTTTGTTAATTTAGATTTTTTCAGGAAACTAAATTGGTCTGCTGTATTTGTACACTGTGCAGGATGTTATGGTCACAGAAAAATTAGAAATGGTCATGGCTTCTGCTTTCCAAGGACTTATGTTGTAATATGGTGAAGGTATTGTAGAACAGCTCAGAAATTACAACAGTAGGAGGTGCTATAAGAGATGAGAGAGCGATGGGAAGAAAGATCAGTGATCGTTTAGACTGCAAGAACTGTGTTGAGGTAGGTTGGAAAAGCAGGTCCTGTGAGAGAAGCAGAGTAAGGCAAAGTACAATGAAAGCTATAGGACAGATCTGAAGAAAAGAAGATCTCCTCAGATAGAAAACAGAAGTGCTTTAATCGCTGTCATCTCTGATGTCTTCTGTGCCTTACTTTCATATGGCCATGTAGTCATACAGTAATATAAAAGATACTTTAGATATAATTGGTGTTGTAAAGATGTTTTCAGATTCTGTCTTATTTAGCAATATTAGAAAAAAAGCTTTTCTTAGTTAATTAGGTTGAAATTTTACACAATTTTTTGTGCCTAGCTAAAAGTGAAACTATTTTACATATAACTTTTTATTTTAGTTAGTTCTAATGTTATAGCTGCCTATGAATTGCTTTGTATTTTGATTTTACCATACAGTATGCATTTATGAAACCTGGTAGATATCTAGCTGGCTTGATTTGCCTCCTCTGATGCTATATTATGATCATGAGTTCTTCCTTTAGCAAGATGACCTATATAGAAACAACAGTAGGACAGTAAGTTGTCCTCTTTGCATTTAAAATACTGTTGAATTAATGAAAATATATGCTGGGTGTTTTATATGCATAAAGCTTTGATCAGTTCTAAAATGCCATAGAATTGTGGAATTTTTCTTGACCTAGAAGAGACCTTATATTCTATTTAGTCTTCATTTTATAAATGAGGAAATTTATAATAAGTTTAAATAAGACTTAATTTTACGAAGTCGAACCAAATAAAACTATTTTTATAGGTCAAAATGGTTAAATGTCAGCTGTTGTCTGTGGTTTGACCTAATGCTTTTTGAACTCTGATATATACATGTCATTTAAAACTAGTATTACTATAATTTGGCCCAAACTCCAAAGTTGAATTGTTTCTACATTTTATTTCCATTCTGTGTATGGTCAGTATGTTGGTGAGAGTGAGCGTGCTGTGCGACAGGTTTTTCAACGAGCCAAGAACTCAGCACCCTGTGTGATATTCTTTGATGAAGTGGATGCCTTATGCCCTCGAAGATCAGCCCGGGAGGTAGGTATCATAGTTTAGTGATTACAGATTTTTTTGAAGCACCAAACCTTTTTTAACTTCTTGTAAAGTTATGTAGAGTTCAAATAGTTGTTTTATAAAGTCATTCCTTGAGAACGCTGAGACTGTTTAAGTGAAGAAAGCTAGTAATTTGAAAACGGCCTAAGGATAACAGTTTTATTTTTATTAGTCTCTGTATTCATTTTGTTTTCCTGTGTATTATTTTGGTTTGTCATACCTGTTTGACACAAGTGTGTTGTTGGGAATGGAATGTTAGTTCTGGATAGCTTACCTTGTAATCTGATTATTCTTTTCAAGGTTCCTGAAACAGTAGAAAATATAATTTCAGACATCATGTGCTCTAAGTAGGGTCAGATAATACGCTTTAAGATTCAGCACCATTTCTATCTGGGGAAGATATGAATTGATCTGCATTAAATACCACTTGCATTACTACTGTGAGTCACGGTTCTTAGAAATTTCAGTACAATGAGTGCTCAGAAATAGGTCTCAGGAATACTGTTATAAAGAGCTGGAAGAGTAGTAAAGCATAGTATAAAAAAACACATAACCTTTCTCTTGGATGTTGCCCTGAGCTTTGTATTACATGCTTCACGGAAAAGAGAAAAGGCCTCAGCGTCCCAGCTGATAGCTCTGGATATCCAGTGTCCTGGGGAGTCTGATCTGGCATCCAAACACTGAGTCTTGGGACTTCCCTGGCAGTCCAGTGGTTAAAACTTCACATACCAATACAGGGGGTGCACGCTTCATCCTTGGTCAGGGATCTAAGCTCCCACATGCCTTGTAGCCAAGAAACCAAAACCTAAAACAAAAAATATTGTAATAAATTCAATAAAAACTTTAAAGATGGTCCACATCAAAAAAATCTTTAAATACCTTAAAAACGAGAGCTGAGTCTAGATTTGCCTAAAGGGAAATTCACTGTAGCTGTTAGATCTTTTTAAAAAATTTATTTTACTGATGTATAATTGATTTACAGTGTTGTATTAATTTGTATTAAAGCTAACTGATGGTATTAATTATACTAATATTGATATTTAGTGCATTAATATTTATGTTATTTGTTATATTAATATTTAATATTAATGCAGTTAATATATATAATATTAATTGTATTAAAGCTAATTGATTCAGTTATACACATGTACATTTCTTTTCATATTCTTTTCCATTATGGTTTATCACAGGATTTTGAATTCTCAGCTGTTGCTTCTTCAACTGACTCAGAAGCGTAAAACTTTGGGACTAGCTGAGCCTGAGACTGAATTTCATTTCTATCTTTATCTAGCTTTGAGACCTTGGACGAAGAGCCTCTCTCAGCCTTGGTTTCCTCATCTGAATTGTGGATAGTAGCAGGATTGCGGGGGAAGCACTCTGACAAGAACATGTTTTGCACAGTGATCAGATACAGTGACTTCTGGAAATGATATTATATCTTTTGACAGAAACTTTCATTCAAGTTAGCAATTACAATGTTTTGTATGAAAAAAAAATAGCAGTGTGTTGTTCTTTTTATTAGGAACTGATGGAGCTATATTTATTAATGTTTTAGACAGGGGCAAGTGTCCGAGTGGTGAATCAGCTGCTTACAGAGATGGATGGTCTGGAAACACGTCAGCAAGTTTTTATTATGGCAGCCACTAACAGACCAGGTAAGAAAGAAGATTATAAAACAGCTTAGTTGTAAAACGGACAACTGAGCGTAGTCGTCTACTGAGCTTAGCCAGTGAATGGAGGCTGAAATCATCACGTGGCCCCTGTGTTTTGTTCTTTCCAGCATCCTTGAGTATTGTCTTCCTCTCTACTGTACCTCACCCATCACTTCCTCCCGATTACATTGAGGAGCCACATAAACTTAAAAACAGATGTTCTGGGTCTCTCTGCTTGTATTGATGCTTGTTTAGCAGTTCTGTCCCATTGTATTCTATCCTGTGACATTCTGTGTGGTTGTTTATAACTTCTTTCCTGGTTAGCTTTAAGAAATCCGCTCTTGCCTAATGTACTGGTCAGCTATTGCTGCGTGACAAACTGCTACCATACTTAGTGCCTTAAAATCACCATTTTTGCATTGTTCCTCATTTTGTAGGTCAGGAATTCAGGGAGGGCTTGTCCAGGGGGTTCATCTGTGATCCACATGCCACCAGCAGGCATGGCTGGGCCAGAGAATCCCTTCCGAGGTGACTTCTCTACTCGTGTCTGGTGCCTTGGTGCTCCTTGGCATTATGCCTCCCCTTTCCCTCAGCAGTTGTCCTCTTCCAAGGCCTCGCCATGTGGCTTGACTTCTGTTGGCATGGCTCTCTGAGTACTCCCCTTCTTAGACAACAGCTGGATTCCAAGAGATAAAGGCAGAAGTTGCCATTCCTCTTTAAGGTAAGGCCCAGGTTAGACAAATTCTCTTTGTCAGGACAGTGACAGGAAGAGCCAGATTCAAAGGGGGAGAATTCGGAATGTAAAAACATGTAGTTATCTTTAATCCTTGTTATGTAAATTTTTCTCTCATCATATTCTTTGTGTTATGGTGCAAGTTATACATTCAGCCTTACGGTTTGGTGTTGTATATGGATCAGTTATATCAGTATAGTTTTCTTTAATCTCAGAAGATTTACTTTTTCACTCATTTCTACAGAATTTTTATTATATGCCTGGTCCTACTGAGCTTTGGGAATTCAAAGGTTAACAATTCAGAAAAACATTTGCCTGCATATGTTCTGATTTGGGGCTGAACAGGGAATAAGTAATAGGCAGTCCAATAAAACAGGGTAAGAGGATGGAGAATGTCTATTTTGGGGAAAGGAATGCTAACTTAGATATGATGGTCCAGGAAGCCTTCTTCAGAAGAAGTGACATAGGAGCAGGAAACCAAATAATGTGAAGAATTGAGCCATACAATAATGTGAGAGAAGGCGTTCCAGGTAGGAAACAGTAAGTGTAAAGGCCCTGAGGTGAGAACAAGTTTGGAGAACCAGCTCGGCTAGTGTGTCTCAAGTGAGAAGACCTGCGGGGGGCGGGGGAGTCAGTAATGGAGAGGAGCAAGGGGCCTTTCAGGCCACAGTATGGGGTCTGGGTTTTATTCTGCCGTGAAGATTTTTTGAATGGGAATGATGTGATCTAGTTTTCTTTTTATAAAATACATGACTTTTTTTATTAATAACTTTGTATTTTGAAACATTTATAAACTCACAGGAAATCATAAAAAATAATGCACAGACGTTCCATTTACCCAGTTGTTACATTTTACATAACTATGGTACAAAATCAAAACCAGGAAATAGACATTTGTGTAATTTTGTCTATTTCTGTGCTGTTTTAGCACGTGTGTAGATTCATGTAATCCAATTGCAGTCAACACAAGAACTGTTCCATCACCACACAGACCTCCTTCCTGCTGTCTCTTTATGGAAATAACCACCTCTCTCCCCCCATCTCTAACTCAGGGCAACTGCTAGTCTGGTCTCCATTTCTATAACTGTATCACTTTAAGAATTTTGTATGAAAGTAATCATACAAATTGTGACCTGTAGGTTGACTTTATTCACCTATTCTAATGCCCATGTTGTTCAGTTGCTAAGTCGTGTCTGACTCTTTGCAGCCCAGTGGACTGCAGCACACCAGGCTTCCCTGTCCTTCACTATCTCCCAGAATTTGCTCAAACTCATGTCCATTGAGTCGGTGATGCCATCCAACCATCTCATCTTCTGTGTTCCTCTTTTCTTCCTGCCTTCGATCTTTCCCAGCATTAGAATTCTTTTCCAGTGAGTCAACTCTTCACATCAGGTGGCAAAATATGAGACTGATTGAAATTCTTGTATGTATCAATAGGCTGTTCCTTTTCAGTACTGAGTAATATTCTATGGTGTGGAGGTAGGTCCTGGTTTGCTTAACCATTCTCTTCTTGGGGGCATTATGTTCATTTCCAATTTTTGAGTGCTTCATGTAAAGCTGCCCTGAACACCTACATACAGGTTCTTGTGTGGACATAATTTGTTTCTTTGAAATAGATGCCTGGGAGCATGGTTGCTGGGTCATATGATAAATATATGTTCATTTTTAAAGAGGTTGTCAGACTTTGCTTGAGTAACTGTGATTTCTATCAATAAGGCTAAGAGAGATTCAGTTTTTCTTGCATCTTTGTCCCAGTCTATAGCTTGTCTTTTCATCATCTTATTTCCTTTTATACATTACTTTCTGAGGACCATGTCTAAAATCTGTTTTTCAAAACTATGTTGCAAAGATTGTCTCCAGTGTTTTCTTTCAAAGTGTTGTGGTTATGTTTCACACTTAAACTGTGATCTGTTGTTAGGTCACTTATGTGAGGCACAAAGTTTAGGTCAAAGGTTTTTTTTTCCCCCTGTGGTATCTAGTTGTTCTACCATCATTCATTGAAAAGACTCCTTCCTCCACTGAGTCACTTTTACACCTTTTTCAAAAATAAGTTGGTCAGTGCTGGCAATGAATAATTGGAGTTTGAAATTGAAAATACAATACCATTTACATCAGCACCAAAAAGAAAGAAAAACAGGGACTTAGGTATAAGTTAATAAAATATGTACAAGATCTGTATGAAGCAAACTATGAAACTCTGATGGAAAAAAGTCAAAGATCTGAATAAATAGATATCTCTTGTGTCTGATAGGAAGACTCAGTGCTGTCAAGATGTTGGTCTTCCCAGTTTGGTCTATAGATTCAAAACAATCCTAGCAAGTTTTTTTTAAAGAACATTTGTTTCTAAAGTTGATATTGAAGGGCAAAGTTTATATTCTAAAGTTTATATGGAAGTGCAAGTTTATTCTAAAGTTTATATGGAAAGGCTAAAGTTTATTTGGAAACGCAAAAGACTCAGAAGAGCAAGCACAGTATTAAAGGAGAGAACAGGGACTTCCCTGATGGTCCACTGGTTAAGAATTCACTTGCCAGGGCAGGGGATTCGGGTTCAATCCCTGGTCCAGGAAGATTCCACAGGCCTCTGGCATTGAGGCCCGTGAACCACAACTGCTGAAACCTGCATGCTATAGAGCCTGTGCTCTGAAACAGGAGAGGTCATGGCAGTTGAGAAGCCTGTGCACCACCATTGGAGGGTAGCCCCTGCTTACCACAACTAAAAGCCTGTGTTCAGCAACAAAGACCCAGCGCAGCCAAAATATAAAAAGTAAATAAAAATTTAAATAAACAAAAAAGAATAAAATTGGAGGACTGGCACTACCCAGCTTCAATATTTATTATAAAGCTGTGATAATCAAGACAGTGTAGTACTGACGAAAGGATAAGATAAATCAATGGAACCGAACAGAAGCCAGAAATAGACCCACACAGATATAGGCGACTGATCTTTGACAAAGGAACAAAGACAGTATCCTAACAGAAAGGATAGTCTTTTCAACAAATGGTGCTGTAACAGGTGTACACTCACATGCAAAAAAAAAAAAAAAAAACTAGACGTAGATATTACGCCTTTCACAAAAATTAACTTAAAATGATATTCTTAACCTTGGGGATCTGTAGCTAGAATTTAAGGGATCTAGACTTCACTTTCACTTCTCACTTTCATGCATTGGAGAAGGAAGTGGCAACCCACTCCATTGTTTTTGCCTGGAGAATCCCAGGGACCGGGGAGCCTGGTGGGCTGCCGTCTGTGGGGTCGCACAGAGTCGGACACGACTGAAGCTACTTAGCAGCAGCAGGACCCTACATGGGGCTTCCCAGGTGGTGCTAGTGGTAAAGAACCCATCTGCCAGGAGATGCAGGTTCAGTCCCTGGGTGGAAAGATCCCTGGAGGAGGGCATGGCAGCCCACTCCAGTATTCTTACTTGGAGAATCCCATGGACAGAGGAGCCTGGCTAGCCACAGTCCATAGTCACAAAGAGTCAGACACGACTGCGTGACTTAGCACGCATGCACACGCATGCAGACATGAGCCTAAATGTGACAAACTTTTAATTTCACCAACGTCTAACTGAATTTTAGCATTTCCCTAAATTATGAACGTTGGTGACAAGACAGAGTATACCTGGAACTGTGAACTTGTAGCTATTTCTCTGTCACCTTACAGTCTTTGCAGATATCACACAATACTGTTAATATCTATACTACTCCACAATTAGTTTAATCAGACTTGCTGTTTAAGATATTATTAAGGAAGGACATGTATTATTAGAAACTTCCCTGGTGGCTCAGACAGTAAAGCGTCTGCCTACAATGTGGGAGACCCAGGTTCGATCCCTGGATTGGGAAGATCCCTTGGAGAAGGAAATGGCAACCCACTCCAATACTCTTGCCTAGAAAATCCTATGGACGGAGGAGCTTGTTAGGCTACCGTCCACAGGGTCGCAAAGAGTCAGACACGACTGAGCGACTTCACTTCATATGTGTTATTCAAAATTTTGTTTTCCTAACAGTTTGATAACTTTTAATACCATTGATTTCTTTGTAATCCTGTGCATTTTGCGTTATGCATTAAAGCAAGTTTTTGACAAGGAGTCCATACATTTCACTGTAGTCCCAAAGGAGTTCTTAACATAGAGGAGCATCTGAGTTAGAAGATCCATGGTCCAGGGCAGAATTGGTGTGAGTGTGGTGGGAGAATTAAGAAGTGATCAGTGGGAGCTGATCCCACTTTGGGATATATTTTGAAGGTTAAACCAATAGAAAGTACTGTAATTAGATGTGGATGTGAGACAGAGAATAAACAAAGGTTACTATTAGATTTTTTTACCTAAAAGCTAGGTAAAAAGTTTGCTACTTGTTGAAATGGAGAGCACTTGGAGAGAAGTAAGTAGGTTTCTATTTTATATCAGTTTCTTTTGCTATTATCATACCTAAGCAATCATTGCCTATCCTGAGGTCACAGAGATTAACTCCTGCGTTTTCTCTTAAGAGTTTTATACTTTTAGTGCTCATATTTAGGTCTTTGATCCATTTTGAGTTAATTTTTCCTGTTGTGAGAAAGGTGTTCATCCTTTTTCAGGCTATTCATGTGTCTCAGGATCCTTTGTTGCAAAGACTAATCTTTTCCCCATAGAATTGTCTTGGCAGCATTGTTGAAAATTGAAGGTCCATCGGTAACAAGTTATTTTCTGTAAGTTGAAAGTTGCTACTGTTAGCTCTTAAATTTTAGCTTTTTTTGAGTACTTAATAGGATAGCTAAAAAGCCTCTTGATGAAAGTGAAAGTGGAGAGTAAAAAAGTTGGCTTAAAGCTCAACATTCAGAAAATGAAGATCATGGCATGTGGTCCCATCACTTCATGGGAAGTAGATGGGGAATCAGTGGAAACAATGTCAGACTTTGTTTTTGGGGACTCCAAAATCACTGCAGATGGTGACTGCAGCCATGAAATTAAAAGACGCTTACTCCTTGGAAGAAAAGTTATGACCAACCTAGATAGCACATTGAGAAGCAGAGACATTACTTTGCCAACAAAGGTCCGTCTAGTCAAGGCTATGGTTTTTCCAGTGGTCATGTATGGATGTGAGAGTTGGACTGTGAAGAAAGCTGAGCGCCACAGAATTGATGCTTTTGAACTGTGGTGTTGGAGAAGACTCTTGAGAGGCCCTTGGACTGCAAGGAGATCCACCCAGTCCATTCTGAAGGAGATCAGCCCTGGGATTTCTTTGGAAGGAATGATGCTAAAGCTGAAACTCCAGTACTTTGGCAAGACTCTGATGCTGGGAGGGATTGAGGGCAGGAGGAGAAGGGGACGACAGAGGATGAGATGGCTGGATGGCATCACTGACTCGATGGACGTGAGTCTCAGTGAACTCCGGGAGTTGGTGATGGACAGGGAGGCCTGGCGTGCTGCGATTCATGGGGTCGCAAAGAGTCAGACACGCCTGAGTGACTGAACTGAACTGAACTGTATAGGATAGCAGTTGCTTTTTGATCAATAGCCGAGGAAGAGTTTCTCCTGTTCTGCATCTGTCTGATTTGTAAGCGAATGGATTTTGTCCTTAAATCTTTAGAATTGTTGATGACTTCTTCATTGCAAAGATAAGAATTGTTCTGTTAGAAACCGAAGAGGGTAAGAATTATTACCTTGAGTCTTCAACTTAAAGTTCTGACACAATTAGGTAAGGAACCATTTAGGAAACTGTAAAAATAATCCAAGTAGAAGATGATAGTTTGAATCAGGTAATATCTGGGGGTAGAAAGAATCTGAATATGTTGTATCATAGAGTTGACAGGATTTGCTAATGGCTTGAATATAGATGTGGAAGAATGGAATCCAGTATGACTCCCAAATTTCAGACCTGAAAAACTGGAAGGATCTGTTGGCCTTAACCAAGGTGGGAACTGATGGAGAAAGATCGGAATCTCAGTCATCATTAAGATGCCTGTAGTGAAACAGAATTGTTGAGTATGAACCAGCTTTTCTTTGAGAAATGATGTAATACATGAAAATTTATAAGAGCTTTTGTTGGAGCATTGTTCAAGTCATCTAACCCCCCCACCCACCCACCCTAGCATGCACACTTTATGGCATGTAAGGTTCTCAGGATGCTTTTTACTGTAAATAAAGTAAGTAAATAATTTCTTAAAATAATAAACTCTAAAATACTAAATGTGATGTTTGTCAGTAAGAGAGTTTAAATTATTATTAAAGTCCTAAACTAAGAATCCTTTCTAAATACAATAGGGATTGTTTATATCAAGCTTTATTTTGAGACATGCCGATCTGGCTTTAAGACCTACATTTGTGGACTTCCCTGGTGGTCCAGAGGTTAAGACTGTGCTCCCAGTGCATGAGGCGCAGGTTCAGGCCCTGGTCAGGGAACTAGAACCCACCTGCCTCAACTGAGAGTTTACATGCCATAACTAAGACCTGGTGCAGCCAGATAAATAAAACTAAATAAATAAAAAATTTTAAAAAAAATCTGCATTTTTATGTTTAAAATAAAAGATGTTTTCACAGCATGGTATTGGCATAGACATAGACATATAGATCATTGGATTATAGAATCAAAACAATGTTTCTACAAATATGTGGACAACTGACTTTTTTTTTTAATAAAGCACAAAGGCACTGGTGGGAAAAGGATGACCTTTTCAGTAGTGATGGGACAATTGAATATCCATATGCAAGAAGAGTAAACTTTGATCCATACCTTTTATGATGTGTAAAAATGAACTCAAATGATCAAAGACCAATGAAAATCCAAAGCTACAAGACTGCTAGAAGAAAACATAGGGTAAAATTTTTTCTACCTTGGATCAAGCAAAAGATCTCATAGATGTGATATCGAAAGTGCAGTCTTTCAAGCAAGTGGTTTAATTGAAATGGTCTTCAAAGGATGCCACTAAGAGAATAAAAAGACCACAGACTGAGAGAAAATTTGCAAAGCATGTTATTTGATAAAGGATATTTCATCAACTCAACAACATAACTAAAAACTCAACAGCAACAAAAGGTATTAAAAATAGGCAAAAGATTTGTACAGACACCTCATCACAGAAAGTATACAGGTGACAGATGAAAAGGTGCTCAGTGTCATTAGTCATCAAGGAAACGCAGATTAAAGCTGCAGTGAGATATCACTGCCAACCTTAGGATGACTAAAATGAAAGAGACTAATTATAGGGCCTTTCATGGATGCCGAGTCTGTGAGAGTATACGTGAGTGCCAGGCGGGAGGGCACCAGGAAGACCCAGCTGAAGGTGTACGGATTTGAGCCTCGATATTTCTAAGCCAGGATTTAGAAATGCATTGTGATTCCTGTCCATTAGACTGTGAAGTTATGTAGGTAATCTTGGAAACTATGATGACGGCTGAATTGGAATGACCTTTAGGCTATTTTGGACCACTCCAAAGAATGTGGGTTGCCAGAAACCCTCCCAGCTTTGCTTTTGTTGAATTGGAAGATCCCTGAGATGCAGGGCTAGATGGGAGAACACTATGTGGGCATCTAGATGAGAGGTTTGAGAGTTCCACCGTTGGTGTTCGCACTGGACAAGAGGTTTTCCAGTTGGTGTGGAATCCTAGAAATTTCAAAAAAGTTAGTTTGCCTTTGCTTTGGGTCAGAAGTTCTGTATGTGATTTCCTGGTGGTGGGCTTCCCTATTGGCTCAGAGGGTTAAAGCATTTGCCTGCAATGCGGGAGACCTGGGCTTAATCCCTGAGTCAGGAAGATCCCCTGGAGAAGGAAGTGGCACCCCACTCCAGTATTCTTGCCTGGAAAATGCCATGGACGGAGGAGCCTGGTAAGTTACAGTCCATGGGGTTGCAAAGAGTTGGACGTGACTGAGCAACTTCACTTCATCAGTATCTCATGACTTCCTACTTTTGCATTCCAGTCCCCTATAATGCAAAGGACATCTTTTAGGGTGTTAGTTCTAGAAGATCTTGTAGGTCTTCATGGAACCGTTCAGTTTCAGCTTCTTAAGCATTACTGGTTGGGGCATAGACTTGGATTACTGTGATATTGAATGGTTTGCCTTGGAAATGAGCAGAGATGATTCTGTTGTTTTTGAAATTTCGCCCAAGTACTGCATTTTGGACTCTTGTTGACTCTGATGGCTACTCCATTTCTTCTAAGGGATTCTTGCCCACAGTAGTAGATATAATGGTCATCTGAGTTAAATTCCCCCATTCCCATCCATTTTAGTTCCCTGATTCCTAAAATGTTGATATTCACTCTTTGCATCTCCTGTTTGAATCAGTTTGTCTTGATTCATGGACCTAACCTAACAGTCCAGGTTCCTGTGCAATGTTAATGTTGTTCTTTACAGCACTGGACTTCACTCCCATCACCAGTCACATCCACAGTTGGGTGTTCTTTTCACTTTGGCTCCGTCTCTTCATTCTTTCTGGTGGTATTTCTCCACTCTTTCCAAGTAGCATATTGAGCACCTACCGATCTGGGGAGTTCGTCTTTCAGTGTCATGTCTTTTGCCTTTTCATACTGTTCATGGGGTTCTAAAGGCGAGAATACTGGAGTGGTTTGCCATGCCTCCTCCAGTGGACCATGTTTTGTCAGAATTTTTCACCATGACGCATCTGTCTCGGGTGGCCTTACACGGCATGGTTCATAGTTTCACTGAGTTAAGGTAAGTTGGTTCGTAGTTTCACTGAGTTATGTATATGAATACATAGCTCTTTGTAACATTCTTTATTTGGAAATTTGAGACTATTCAAGATAACTGTGGCCTCCAGTTTAAGGGTACATTATAGAGCTGAACTTTGAGATACTGTGTAAGAATTTTTTTCCATACTGTCATTTGTAATATATTTTGTGAGAATTCTTGGGATTAAAGTTTTCGTTACAAATTGTTGTTTTAACCTGAAAGCCTGTTTTTTCCTTAAAGAACTAAAATATTGTGTAATAGTTTAATCCACTATTACCATAGTACTTGTCCCATAGAAGGCAGTTGATTACACAAATCTTATTTTGTAAAGAAACACAATTGAGGGTTTTGAATTGAAGGAAGACTTTGGTTGTCTTACCTTAGTGATGGTACACTTTTAGGAGTAGAAACCAGTTCAAAGTTCATGATACTCAGTGACCAACATTTTAAAATACAGTTACATGATACATTATAATTCAGTTTCCCTAAAAAAAGAAAAACTTTTATCATTAGTACGAAAACTTCCCACAAAGCTTTAAAAATTGCTTCCATTTTATGTAATTTGAGATACTACGTGGTAATTCTACGTTGATCCATCATGATGTAAAACGCACTTTATGACTCAGAGGTAACTGCAGAATTGCATATGGAGGCACACGTATCCTTCCACTTAGAAATGGAGAGGAGTTGTAATTTCAAGGTTTTGTACAATTAGATTAAATCGTAATGCAACAACAACAAACGATTAACTGTGCTGAGAACTGACAAGGATACAGAGTATATGAATGTATTACTGTTGGCAGTGTAAGATGGTACAGCTTGTATGGAAAGCAGCTTGTTGATTTTTAAAAGTTAAATGTACACCTGCAGTGTGTTATTGCCATACTGCTTTGCATCCCATACACAGGTATTTACTGAAGAGAAACAAAAGCATATACAAAGACTAGTACTTGAGTGGTCACAGCATCTCTGTTTATAGTAGTCCAAAACTGGAAATGAACCAAATGTTTGTCAACAGAAGAATTAAAAAACAAATGTGATATAGCCACACAATGGAATGCCGCTCAGCAATAAAAAACAGTTAAGTACTGATACACATGACAACTTAGGTGAATCTCAAAATAATCATGTTGAGTAAAAGAAAGCAGACAGTATATGCTGTATGATTCCACTTACATAAAATTCAAGAAAATGCAAACTAATCCATCGTGATAAAACGGATCAGTGGCTGCCTAGGATAAGGGGATTTAGGGAAGGACAAGAGAGAGAGGAAATCATCAGTAAAGTGGAATCATCAGTAGAAAGGAATCATCAGTAAAAAGGAATCATCAGTAAAGTGTACTCCATTTTTAAAGTGCAGTGGTTTCCTAAGACCACAATGTTTACGAACCTTTGCCCTGTAGAGTCAGGTAACCCTTAGGCTTGTCAGACACGTGGTGGTGAAAGTGTCAGGCTTCATTCTGCAGGGTGGAGCTGGATTTGAGAGAACTGAATATGTATTTTAGGAAGATAACTCTGGCAGCATTGTGAGGGGTCCCAGGGAGGGGAAATTTAGAAAAGAACCAGTTAAGAGGACATTACATTTGGCCTTGACTGAGGTTCGAGGTAATTGGAAGCAGACTTGATAAAATTGATAGAATGTGTCACCAATTAGAAGGAAGGGAGAAACCTGCCTGGTATTTGGGGGACAGGCAGGGGTCATCATATAAGTTTGAGAATCCTGAAGGAAAACAGGTTTGGGGCAGGAGGTGGATAGATAGACTTCACTTTTTTAAGGACAAGGAGAATCTTTTATTTCTAAAACTACTGTAATTTATCAGTTTTTTTCTCTTAAAAATGTACTCTTCCTGTCTCTCATGTTAATTATATTTTGTAAAAGATTTTATTTTATTTATTTAAGGCTTTGCCTCCCTTTGTCTCTAGATATCATTGACCCTGCAATCCTGCGCCCAGGCCGCCTGGACAAAACACTCTTTGTGGGTTTACCACCCCCAGCAGATCGTCTCGCCATCTTAAAAACTATCACAAAAGTGAGTAAAGGAAATGGTATATTTTTGTGTATGTTTCTGACATTTTAAATATAGATAGGTTTAAATATTGCCCAACCTATATCTCCCAAGGGAGAAGGTGAACTATTATTTATAATTTTTTAATTAATTTTTATTGGATTGTAGTTGCTTTACAGTGTTGTGTTTCTACTGTACAGAAAAGTGAATCAGCTATATGTATACATATATCCCCTCTTTTGGGGATTTCCTTCCCATTTAGGTCAACACAGCACTGGAGTTCCCCGTGCTATATAGTAGGTTCTCCTTAGTTACCTATTTTATACATATATGTCACCTAGTGTATACATACATGTCAGTCCCAGGCTCCCATTTCCTCCCACCACACCTCTTTCCTCCTTGGCACCCATACGTGTGTTCTCTACTACTTTTGCTTTGCAAATAAGATCATCTTTACCATTTTTCTAGATTCCACGTATATGCATTAATACACAATATTTGTTTTTCTCTGACTTACTTCAATCTGTATGGCAGTTTTTAGGTTCATCCATTTCTCTACAAATGACCCAATTTCATTCCTTTTTATGGCTGAGGAACGGGATTATCCCATTGTATGTATGTCCACATCTTCTTTATCCGTTTCTCTATTGATGGACATTTAGGTCATTTCCATGTCCTGGCTTGTGTAAATAGTGCTGCAGTGAATATGGGGGTGCTTATATGTTCTTGAATTATGGTTTTCTCCAGATACATGCCCAGTAATAAGGTTGCTGGGTCATTTGGTAGCTTTGAGAAACTTCATACTGTTCTGCATAGTGGCTATTATCAGTTTACATTCCCACCAGTGGTACACGAGGGTCACATGTCTTCATACCCTCTCCAGCATTGATTGTAGACTTTGATGATGGCCATTCTGACTGGTATGAGGTGATACCTCATAGTTTTGATTTGCATTTCTCTTGTAAAAGTGGCAAGAATACACAGAACTATATTTAAAAAGTCTTAATGACCCAGATAACCACAATGGTGTGGTCACTCACCTAGAGCCAGACATCCAGGAGTGTAAAGTCAGGTGGGCCTGAGGAAGCATTACTATGAACAAAGCTAGTGGAGGTAATGGAATTCCAGCTGAGCTATTTCAGATCGTGAAAGACGTGCTGTTAAAATGCTACACTCAATATGTCTGCAGTTTTTGAAAACTCAGCAGTGGCCACAGGACTGGAAAAGGTCAGTTTTCATTCCAATCCCAAAGAAGGGCGATGCCAAAGAATGTTCAAACTACATACAGTTGCACTTGTTTCACAAGCTAATAAGGTTATGCTCAAAATCCTTCAAGCTAAGCTTCAGCAGTATGTGAACTGAGAAATTCCAGATGTACGAGCTGGTTTTAAAAAAGGCAGAGGAACCAGAGATCAAATTGCCAACATCCGTTGGATCATAAAGAAGGCAAGAGAATTCCAGAAAAATATCTACTCTGCTTCATTGACTATGCTAAAGCCTTTTACTGTGTGGATCACAACAAACTGTGGAAAATTCTTAAAGAGATGGGAATACCAGACCACCTTACCTGTCGTCTCCTGAGAAACCTGTATGTACGTCAAGAAGCAGCACTTAGAACTGGACATGGAACAACAGACTGGTTCAGAATTGGAAAAGGAGTACGACAAAGCTATATATTGTCACCTGGCTTATTTAACTTATGTGCAGAATGCGAAATGCTGGACTGGATGAAGCATAAGCTGGAATCAAGATTACCAGATGAAATATCAGCAACCTTAGAAATGAAGATGATATCACTAATGGCAGAAAATGAAGAGGAACTAAAGAGTTTCTTGATGAAGGTAAAAGAAGAGAGTAAAAAAGCTGACTTGAAACTCAACATTCAAAAAACTAAGATCATGGCTTCTGGTCCCATTACTTCATGGCAAATAGAAGGGGAAGAAGTAGAACCTGTGACAGATTTCATTTTCTTGGGCTCTAAAATCACTGCAGATGGTGGCTGCAGCTATGAAATTAAAAGACACTTGCTCCTTGGAAGAAAAGCTATGACCAGCCTAGACAGCATATTAAAAAGCAGAGACCTCACTTTGCTGACAAAGGTCTGTGTAGTCAAAGCTATGATTTTCCAGGAATCATGTATGATGTGAGAGTTTGACCACAAAGAAGACTGAGCACCGAAGAGTTGATGCTTTTGAACTGTGGTGCTGAAGAAGACTCTTGAGAGTCCCTTGGACTCCAAAGAGATAAAACTAGTCAATCCTAAAAGAAATTAACCCTGAATATTCATTGGAAGGACTGATGCTGAATCTGAAGCTCCAGTACTTTGGCCACTTGATACAGAGAACTGACTCACTAGAATAGACCATGATGCTGGGAAAGATTGAAGGCAAAAGGAAAAGATGGAAGCAGAGGATGAGATGGTTGGATAGCATCACTAGACTCAGTGGACGTGAATGAGCAAACTCCAGGGGATAGTGAAAGACAAGAGAGCCTGCTGAAGAGTTGGACACGACTTAGTGACTGAACAGCACCACAGTGAGGCCCCAGAAGGCTCCCTCTCTGCTTTCATCGTTTGATATTATAGCAAAAGGAAAGTCTGTGAACCAGAAAGTGGCCTTCACCAGACACCAAACCTACTGGCATGGCGTAGAGTCGGACAAAGAGTCGGACATGACTTAGTGACTGAAAAACAACAGACGTGATTATCCAGGAATCTTGTTTTTCTGTCGATCCATCCTGGTCAGGAATGGGCTTGTTTGATGTTGATGTTCTATAAAAAAAAAAGTGTTTATGTTCAACAGAAGAGCACCACTGCCTAGCTGTGAGCCCAGTCAACTCATAGCAATGCCATGGGCCACTTGCTGGATGTCAGGGCCTGCTTTTCTCTGTCTTGGTGGCTTTATATTTCCAGATTTTTCTATCATGAACATATAGCTGTATATTAGGGGGAGGGGTATGGAGAATTTTTTCCCAAACAAAAACATAAATGTTGAGGTTAAAAGGGAAGGGCCTAGAATTAGCTAGAAAGGCTTTTTGGGCAGCTTCCCTGCACAAAGTTGTGACTGTTGAAAGAAAAGAAAAAGCAAAAGACTGATAAAAATCTGTACAGCTTCGAAAGGAACTTTTGTGGGCTTGTGGTTTAGACCGTTAAATTGTCAGTTCTCAACATCTGTCTATGCTAAAGGCTAAGGAGGGCTCTGGGCCACTTTTTCTTCGACTTTGTTTTTGTAGCAGTTTCGAGTGTGTCGTGTTCTCAGACCCATTCCACAGGAAGGGACCCGCTCGGGCCTGGGCAGCCAGGCACGTTTTGTTGCCCTCTGAGGAGAGCTCCTTGCACTGCATTTCACATCCTTACCTCACTTTTCCCCTCCAGAGGCCTGAAATGTTTAAACATCTTTGTCGATGGCTAAAGCTGAAGCAGGGTAGAGGGAGGGGAAGCAGAATCTCTAACTTCAGGGCAGAGTCCACAAGGCAGACCTCCTGCCCACAGGTTGTCTTTATAAAGACTCAGCCAAAAGTGAGGAAAATTGGCATTTTTAATGTTTAGTAAGCCATTGTATTTCAAAGTTTGCTAGCTTTTTACTTAATGTCCCCAGATGGTTTTTATACTCTTTCCTCTTTTTCCAATTAATACTTGGAATATTATGGGGAGATTAGAATAAAATTCTTTAGTCTTGGTCTGAAAAGTGTAGGTCAGAGCAACTTTGCAGTATCTCTCGGAGCCTAAGTTTCTTAAGAGAACAGTGAGCAATGACATACTGTTTATACTTTGTATTTGGTGATTCTGGTAATCATGTGATAATGAGAGGCTTATCACTAAAAACCCCCTTGGACAAGTGGAATTTTTTTCTTTCGTAATTTCCATTTCTTTCCTATAAGTGTTATTAAAACTTACCCTTTTCTCAGAAAGCCAGAAAGGTTATTTGATGTCTGCCAATGCTTTGAGATAGTAATATGCAATCTTTAAAATGGTGGTAAAAATCCTACTGAAAGACCCAAGATTCTCAGTGTTTATAAAATGTGCTCCAGAAGACTAAAACGTATAAAACATCTCACCTAGAAGTATAACTGTTAAGTTTTCATGAGCTAAGATAAAAACATCTGATAGAATGATAAGTGATACTTATTAAACACTCTGTTCTAGGTACTTTGCATATATGAATATGCTTAATCCTTGCAACTGCTTTTTGAACTCTAATATTTAAATATTCACATGAATATTATTTCCATTTTACTGATGAACTAACTCTCTCAACAACAAGATACAGAGATGTGTGTTTCTTTTTATTTTTTATTTTATTGAAGCATAGTTGAAGAGTCCATCTCCAAAACTCTTCATTTTGCAGCCTAAAAATCTATCCCCATTAAACTCCCCATTCCACCCTCCTCCCACCCCTTGGCAACCACCTACTTTCTGTCTCTATGAATTTGAATACTCTTTCAGCTTCTCTGGTGGCTCAGGTCACCTGCAATGCAGGAGACCAAAGTTCATTCCCTGGGTTGGGAAGATCCCCTGGAGAAGGAGATGGCAACCCACTCCACTATGCTTGGAGAACCCCATGGACAGAGGAGCCTAGGGGTACAGTCCATGGGGTCGCAAAAGTCAGATTCTTAAGAGACTATTTTTCTCTAACAGTTCCTTTGACTCAGCTTTCTCTAGTCATGAAATTATTGAGACTTCCATTAGAGTTTTATTAAGAGGGGCTTCCCTGGTAGCTCAGATGGTAAAGGAATTTGCCTGCAATGCAGGAGACCTGGATTTGACCCTTGGGTTGGGAGGAGAAGGGAATGGCAACCCACTCAAGAGTACTTGGGAAATCCCATGGACAGAGGAGCCTGGTAGACTTTAGAGTCCATGAGGTTGCAGAGTCGGACACGACTGAGCATCTAGCACTTTGGCACTTTCAAGAGGTGATAAATCAGTAGTGAAGAAGACCAGTATAAAAAGTTCTAAATATTTTCAAACACATGTAAGTATCATTTTAATAAATGAGTCTCTATAGTATTTACATATTTGGTTTTATAAGCTTACTAATATTCCACTTAAACTTGTTCTAATTGCTCCCACTTGACAGTAAATAGAATTGACCTTTCATTTTACTTCTTACTGAAGGTCAGAAACATTTCCACATTTCAGTTAGGAATAATTAGATTTTAATGATCCCAAGATTCCTTAGCCCACATTTCTACACATTGGAAAGTAATGTTGTTATTGAAACTTTTGTAAGTATCTTATGTTGACCACACCACTGCTGCTACTGCTGCTAAGTCGCTTCAGTCGTGTCTGACTCTGTGCAACCCCATAGACGGCAGCCCACCATGCTCCCCCGTCCCTGGGATTCTCCAGGCAAGAACACTGAAGTGGGTTGCCATTTCCTTCTCCAGTGCATGAAAGTGAAAAGTCAAAGTGAAGTCGCTTAGTGGTGTCCGACTCTTAGCGACCCCATGGACTGCAGCCTACCGGGCTCCTCCATCCATGGGATTTTTCCAGTGCCTTCTCCATGACCACACCACACACACCCCCAAAAAAGGACAATTTGTTATTTTTTTCCAATTGATACTATATTGGGAGTTAATTTTTCTAAAATATTGCTCTTAGATAAGCATTTGTTTATTGTGTTCCTTTATATATTGAGCTTTCTCAAAATATTTAAAAGAGTGCCCTGAATATAGGAAGTTGGCGATTGCTCCCAGTATGTAGTTGTGAGAAAAGTTTCTCCTCTAGGGTGTCATAAAGAAAGCACTCAGATGTGATAGATGTTTTTGATAATATCCCTGTCAAATAATAGCACAATAATAACACAATAAACACAATATAAGCTTTTCAGTACTGAAGCTGGTGGTTGTCCTGGTGTAAGCTGAGGACATAACTAAAAACCGGCTCATTAAAAACAACTTGATGAAAGGTCAAAGACATGCATTCGGAGATGTGTGGGCCTCTGTGAAAGTCCAGCTTGACCCAAGAATAGAATTTAGATATTGAGAAATATAAAAGAAGTATCCTCAGGTATTCCTCCATGAATTGATTTCTTATGATTGAGTTTTTGATCAAAACAGACAATAGATAGTTTGAAGTAAAATTCTCTAGCAGCGCAGGGAACGTCCATATACTGGGTGACAGTCAGGGTAAGGTTGATAGTTTCTCAGGAACATTAAAGAGACTCATAAGGGCTCAGGCCTAATGAGGAAGCCTCTCGTCCCACCCCGTGCCTCCTCCTACAGTGGACTGGGACTCAACAAGGCAGTATTCTCAGGCTTTCCCACTGCAGACGTAGCTTGGAAAGTCCAAACATTTTTCTCCATCATAATAAATCCTTATTACATGTTCATCATCACTATTTAAACAAGACTTCCCCTCCCTCTCTTAAATATAGCACCAAATTGTCTCTATTTATCTGGTAATAAGATCTTGGGTTTTTGGGGGGGATTCCCTGGTGACCCAGTGGTAAGAACTTGGTAAGAACTTGGTGCTACCATGGACTTGGGGCCAGTCCCTCATCTGGGAACCTAGATCCTGCCTCCTTGAATCCCTGCCCACCTCTGCCCCCTGACAAAATTGAAAACATTGATATTAAAAGGAACCATAGGGGTCACTTAGTCTGTCTAGTTTTATATACAACCGGAGAGAGAAAGGAAAAAAGCACCAAAATTGTCTGCTGAGGTCACCCAGAGAGTTTACTTTCCCATGTTTACTTCACAGGTCAGAGTGGATTGAATGGGAAACATAACTTTCTTGAATCTGTGATAGATGAACATTTGCATTTTGTCATATAATAGCAGCTAGCATATGTACAGTTTGTGAAATTGTTAAACATGCCCAGCTGCAGGGACACCTACTGAGCATGTGCTAGAGGAAGGTGATGGCTCAAGTGCCGGGTCGTCTGACCCTCTGCTGAGAGCACCTGCTGAGCTAATATTTACACTTGAGGCTTAATGACATATGTTTATTTGCTGTTTTCCTATATATATATTTCTTCTTAAACTGTGTCGATGTAATATCTGCTACAAAGGAAAGACAGTATGCAGTGTAGATATAAGTTATGAATCAGAATAATAAAGCACATATAAGCCTACCATCTAACATCGTAAACTTTGTCACTAAAATCTGTTTTATTTGCCTCTGCAGTGTAAGTCACTAAAAATGTTATTAAATATGTACTGTATGCATGCAAAGTACCATGTTAAGTGTTGTTGAAATTTTGAGACTGTTCTGATACTTGTCCTTTCTAGCATCTCTTGGTATGAGCTGGAGGGGAGTTGGCATCAGAGTGAGGGTTAAGTTTTAAGATAAAGGGTTGGAAAAGAAGACATTGAGCACAGAGGGCTTTAGGCTTTTGTTGTAGAGCCGTTTGCTGATTGTTCTTTCCTGGCCACGGTCAGTGTTATTTCTCCCTTCCGAGCCAACCTCACACTAAAACTAAGCTAACATATACACATCAAAACTAATTACTGCTTGTGTATTTGCCATATTGAATCAGGCAAAGGAAATGTGAGTCTTCACCTTGGAAAGATTGAGGGTGTGGGTTTCGTTCTCGGTGTTTTGTTTTTGGCTGTGGTGCTTGCACGTTTGTCATACTTCACCAGCATGAACTGTTTGCCTTTGGCTTTCCCAAGTTTGGGATCAGCTTCTTAACCTTGTTTCTCAAAACTGAAATTTGTAAAAATCTGTAACACTAGTCTGGGAGTCAGTTACATTCATTCAGTCAAGCAGCCGTTACTGTCTGTTTAGAACCTATTATGTGGGGAAATACTGGTCTTTAAAGTCTCGACTAAAGTGGATGTTTCTCTCTCACTTAGAATGGTACAAAACCCCCACTGGACGCAGATGTAAACTTGGAAGCAATTGCTGGTGACCTTCGCTGTGATTGTTACACGTAAGTATGTCAGTCTCAGATCACTTAACTCTCTGAGGTCCCATTTCCTCATGTGTAAAATAAAGGAGAGTGATAGCAAAAGGATTAAGTTAGGAGTCCTGTAAAGCACTAGGGTCTGGCTCTTCCTCCTTCTTAGAGACAGGACCACCCATTTTGAGGCCCTGAGGAGTTCTCAGGAATAGGCGAGTCCTCTCGTGTGTCAGCTGCTGGTGTTCAGCCATCCTGACCACCATCACTGCCCTTCACAGCTTGTCTCTCTGTCCTTCCAGAATATTGCAGGAGACATCTCTTTACCAGCTGCCAAATTATCTAGGTGCTTCAGCATTTGAAAGAAAATAATCTACAAGCTTTTCAAGCCTCAGAATGCATTTTTCATAGCACACCTATTAATATCCACACAATCTTTGAAAACAGGAGGTCAGATATTTCTACTTCATAGTTTATGGTTGTTACGAGTTTTTGTTGTTTTCTTCATTATCATAAAACTTCATTATAGTAACTTTCCCAATTTTGGGTCACAGGGAAGAAAATGAAATTCACATTTAACAGGGCACATCTCTCCCTCCGTTTGGGGGTTTTTTTTTTTTTTTTAATGAGGTGGTGAACCTCAAAGCATGTGGGATCTTACTTCCCCAAGCAGGGATTGAACCCATGCTCCCTGCCATCGAAACATGGAGTTTTAACCACTAGACCACCAGGGAGTTCTCCTCTGGCTTATCCCTGTTGATTGTCCACAATATACTTGGTGTTCATGATATTCCTATAGCTGAAAGCCAAATAAATGTGCTTTCTGAAGCTAAGTCAGTCAAGGAAGGTAGTGTTTTAATCTTCGAGGTCTTCTAGAGTCTGTTGTTCACAGTGTAAATTTATATCCGAAGAACATAACTACCGGTACTGATACAGGCACCCAGTTCTTTCCAGTTCTGGTTGAAGATTTTCACAAAACTGTCTCATGAGATGATTACACTTGAAACCATGCTACTCACTTTTAGGGAGTGTGGCCAGGATCCAAGGTCTAATTTCCAGTTTTTTCATACATAAACATCTTAGGGATCTGAGTCTTGATCTTTGTTCTGCTACCGCTCCCCTAGTGCTCCTGAGAGATTTGCTGCACTCCAGTTGGGACTCTTGTCTCACTTAAAAAAGCGGTGACTGTCTCAGTGGAGGGGAAATGGTCAGTCCCAGGCCATGGTGTTGAAGGGCCTGTGTAAAAGCCCTGCATTACCTTTAAGGAGAATGTACCTTTTTCCCTCGTTGGGAATCAAATGCGTGCCAGTCTGTAGTTAACGAACTTACTGCTAAAGAAAATAGGACTTAAGTGAGTAGTTTATGTATTTGAGTGCTAAAATCTGAAAAGATTTTCAGTTGATAATAGAGGCAGTTTTGATGCAGAACTGACCCTGGGCCAATCTTTTGGATTATACCACATAGGAGGTCATTTATTAAATGGGTCAGGGTTAAACTTGAATGGTATATGTTTTGGGTTTTAATACCACTGTCATCACAGGGACTGTATAAGACTGCAGCCTTCAGCTACTTGTTACATTAGTTAATGGTGTCTCTGCACCAGTGTTGATTTAACATATGGGGTTTCCCCCATGTCTCAGACAGTAAAGAATCTCTGTGAATGCAAGAGACCTGGGTTCGAGCTCTGGATCGGAAAGATGCCCTGGAGAAGGGAATGGCAACCCACTCTGGTATTCTTGTCTGAAGAATTTTATGGGCAGAGGAGCCTGGTGGGCTACAATCCATGGTGTCACATAGAGTTGGACATGACTGAGTGACTAACACTTTCACGCTTTTCACAAAGAAATGAATACCCTGGCATGTATGTACCCACTCCAGTGTTCTTGCCTGGAGGATCTCAGGGACGGGGGAGCCTGGTGGGCTGCCGTCTATGGGGTCGCACAGAGTCAGACACGACTGAAGCGGCTTAGCAGCAGCAGCAGCAAGAGCATATGTATGATTGTTAAATAATATTACAAACCTAACACCTAACCAGCAGAAACATTGAGTTCAGTTAATAATTTAAACTAAATTTAATAATCTTAGGTATGTGGATTATCAGCATTATATATTAAATTAGTTTGTCTAGAGATGAGGATTTTAATTTTAAAGATGAGGTTTTTATCTCCCAGTTGAAACTCTTTCTCAAAGAATCTCTAAGAATCCTGTTAAAGATGTAATGTATTGAAACACCAGTCAACCCCAACATCTTTCATTGAACGCAAGAACCATGCTGATTCAGCATGTTATTACACAGACCAATTAAATGAAGGCTTGTTAGTTCTTGTCATATTTTAAGTAATTTATGATGTGTCAATTCAGCTTGAGCTTGAATCAAATGCATCAAACTCTTTAGCCTTTGTATTTTCCTTTTTTGAACTAGGGGTCCTAAATGACTTTTTATATAAGCTTAGTTTAGACTTTAGGTAATATATTAATGGTATATACTTGTAATGGGCCAGTTTGTACTTTAGCATGATCCTTGTGAATAAAATTTTACAGTAAATAATGTGTAGGTTGCTTTCTTCTGACTGTTTGAGACTTTTTATATTAACATTACTATCTATAGTGATTAGCGTGAGAATATTTGACTCACTGCATGTTTCCTTCATAATTTCCTTTCTTCTAAAACTTAGAAGTATTTTGAGTAAAAACTAAAAGCTCTTTCCTAGTGACCATGATTGGTTTATCCCACCTTTATTGGTCAGTTTCTTTCCTAAACGTTTAATATGTGACTTAAAAGAAAATTACAGGACTTCCCTGGTGATCCAGTCCAGACTTTGCCTTCCAATGCAGGGCACACAGATTCGATCCCTGATCGAGCAGCCAAGATCCCACATGCTTCTTGGCCAAAAAACCAAAACATAAAACAAGCAATATTATCACAAATTCACTGCTTTCAAAAAATACATTTAAAGAAAAAAGGAAATTGCTTTCAGACTTTTTTCTGGGCTTTTGCACAGTGTCTAAGAATAAATGAGTTAAGAGCTCTTCTCTTATTTCAGGGGTGCAGATCTCTCTGCTTTGGTACGGGAGGCTTCTATCTGTGCCTTGAAGCAGGAAATGGCAAGACAGAAGAGTGGAAGTGAAAAAGGTACAGTTCTCGCCAGAATCTCTCATTCCTAGTTAATTATCACTCTGGGTACATAATGCCACTGTTAACCTGGAAAATGACCATTTCCTAGCATTTATCATCTGTGATATTAAAACTGACATTTTTCTGATGAGACCTTTAGCAGCTGTTCTGGAATATTACATAACCTCTGTAGTTGACAACTATAATAATAGCAGTTACTTGGTGCCTTATACAATGTATTCTGTCTTTGCTTATCATCATACATATACTGTTTGCATCATGAGTTTGGTCTGTTTATCAGTCCTGGAAAACCTCCTCATTCTTTTTGTTAGGGCAGTGCTGCTGCTGCTAAGTCACTTCAGTGGTGTCCGACTCTGTGTGACCCCAAAGACGGCAGCCCACCAGGCTCCCCCATCCCTGGGATTCTCCAGGCAAGAACACTGGAGTGGGTTGCCATTTCCTCCTCCAATGCATGAAAGTGAAAAGTGAAAGTGAAGTCGCTCAGTCGTGTCTGACTCTCAGCGACCCCATGGACTGCAGCCTACCAGGCTCCTCCGTCCATGGGATTTTCCAGGCAAGAGTACTGGAGTGGGGTGCCATTGCCTTCTCCGTGTTAGGGCAATACCTATGGTTAAAATGTAACCTAACCTGAAGAACTTAGAAAACACATAAGAAATGAAAATTGAAATGACTTTCCATATACCTACACTTTCTTTTGGGACATCTCAACAGCTTTACCCTGTTCTTCATATTTGACAGTGTGTTTGAGAATACCATTTGGGTGTGTAGTACTCTTGCCTGGAAAATTCCATGGACGGAGGAGCCTAGTGGGCTGCAGTCTATGGGGTCGCAAAGAGTCAGACACTACTGAAGCGACCTAGCAGCAGTGTGTAGATGAAAATGCTTTATTTGTGACCTGCAGTCTGACTGTCAAGTAGAGAAATAGCCTCTGCTTTGCTTGGTTTCTGGGAGGATTGTTTGATCGGTTGCAGTATGTGGCCGTCTTTGAACACATACATTTAGTACTGTCGAATACTTTCTTCAGAAAGACCTACCTTTTCCTCAAAACCTGTACTTTGATCTCAAGTTCAAACCTGTATTGATCTCCTTTTATTCATTAGATTTCCCAGAAGATGTTTCTTTATTTGTGTTTATTTCATTTATTCTTTTCCCTTTTTTCTTTGGCTACCAGGAATCTTGGAGCTAACTTTTGTTTACAGTTACAGCAGCATATGCTTAGCTTAGATTTATCAACACACATATCTCCTTTTTTTTTTTTTTTTTTTAATTATTTAGGCTTTACTTTTTAAAAATTGATTTATTTTTAATTGAAGGATAATTGCTTTATAATATTGTGTTGATTTCTAGCATACATCATCATGAATCAGCCATCAGTATACATATATCCCTTCTCTCTTGAACCTTCTTCTTACCTCCTAACTCATCCCACCCCTCCAGGTTGTCACAGAGCCTTGGTTTGAGTTCCCTCAGTCATACAGCAAATTCCCACTGGCTACCTATTTTACATATGGTAGTATATATGTTTCTATGTTACTCTTTCCATTTGTCCCATCCTCTCCTTCCCCCACCCCCTTTTTTTATGTTTAACAAACATTTATAAGGGGGGAAAATGCTCCAGACTAAGAAGTGAACCACTGTTATGTATACAAACATTTATTAAGGCAAAATGTACCCTATAGGACCAGGAAAATCTAACCTGCCATAGAAATCAGACAGATGAAATACAGTATAATAGAAACAAAGATGTTCTCTTTTCTATAAAACCAAGTTGAGGGATGCTGCTGCTGCTGCTGCTAAGTCGCTTCAGTCGTGTACGACTCTGCGCGACCCCATAGACAGCAGCCCACCAGGCTCCACCGTCCTTGGGATTCTCCAGGCAAGAACACTGGAGTGGGTTGCCATTTCCTTCTCCAATGCATGAAAGTGAAAAGTGAAAGTGAAGTCTCTCAGTCATGTCCGACTCTTCGTGACCCCATGGACTGCAGCATACCAGGCTCCTCTGTCCATGGGATTTTCCAGGCAAAGAGTACTGGAGTGGGTTGCCAGTAAACTTATATGCATATATAGAGGCTCCCAAACCAATCTGCTGTCTAAATGCCTTCCAAAGTACCATTTCAGAGACAAGAAAGAGGGATTTAGAGGGGACAGTCTTTGAATCACCATTTTGCCTTCAATTCTTTGCTCCACTGACATCTGAGAGTTTGGCATATTGGGGGTCTTCAAATTTAAAAGAAATGCCAAAGCTTGACTAATGCAATCTAAGAAAAATGGTATAAACTCCAAATGCCTGTGCAGTTTTCTATAATTTCCAGCATTATGCCTTGAAAATTTATCAGATTTAAAACTTAAGCCACTTCCCGTAGATGGTATAATTTTAGGAAAAAGCATTATCCAAAAATTAAGGTAACACTAAAATTGTATACCCCAAATTCAAGTCTAATGCCATTTTGTTGTTCTGGGTTACTTAGTGTGTAGGAGGATGTATGCAGATATTAACTTTGTTTTTGAAAAAACTTGAAAATTTTGCAGTGATTCTGTCTTACAGTTTCCTCAGTATATGTTCAGGAATCTCCCTCTTTGAGGTTGAATTCTACTGACCACCAACATGGTCCTCTTAAAAATAGGTCTCTGTTCATCATCCCCCTCCACCATGGTCTAAAACATGTTCCATCTTCCATAGTTTGGGGCCTGATACAGCCAGAGCTGAAAATAAGTATACTTCACCTTTGCTGATTTCCATATTTCAGCTTAATACAAATAGGAGTCATGGCATTGACTGACCTCTTCTCTGTACAGCACTACTTTTGCAGTTATTCTGCTGTATTACTTTTGTAGTTATTCCACTACTATTCTTTTTTCCTCAGAAATATTAAGATTTATGTGCTTAAATATCTGAATGCTATGCATAAGAGCAAGACTTTCAGTAAGAAGTATTAAGTTGGAAAAAAAAAATAAACCTGAAAAACAAGATGTTATCTTGTTTTTAAAGAAAGAGGGCTGAATTCCCTGGTTTCAGAATTAAAATTTGACTCTAGTTTAAAAGGTAAAAAGAAGGACCATTGATGTACTTCTTTGTGTCAAATTTCACTTAAACTTTAAAGTATCAGTGCAGAATAGAAAGAACTGGAAAGAAAGGATAGAAACATAAGCCGCCAGTTATTATTTAAGAGTAGATATGACTTCAACCAAAATCAAAAGTATATCAGGAATTGGCCTCTTTTAGGGAGTCTTTTAAAAAAAAAAAATCTGTCATTTGGTATAGCCACTGCACATCAACTTTGAGATTTCTTTAAATAAGTTAGTATTCTTGTCTAGCTATGTGAAATTTTTCAGAGTAATTTTACTAGGAGGTAATTGGATATCATTTGGTACCTTCACATATGACACTGACATGGAATAAAAAGTTGACAGGTGGGAAAGGGGAGGAAGGAAGATCCACAAAGTATAAAGTGAATTATAATGTGTAAAAACTTTTTAAAAAGTAGGGCTGAAGAATTTGAAACCATAAGAACAAGCTATGTGTATATATACATATCTAAAAAACAGTTTTATATCTTTAAAATTAGAATGTTATTTTACTTTAAATGTACGGCATGCAAAATGCTTTGTAGGAGTAGAATGTGTACAACAATATAAATTTAAGTTTCTAGACACTGACCTAGGTCCTTAAGCACTCACTACCCAGCAAAGAGATTACCCAGCCATCACTCTTGCTTGGACAATGCTTACTTGTACCTGGACAATTTAAAGTGTATATGAATTGTTTTCATCAGTGAAGACACAGCTGTTCAGTTCAGTTCAGTCACTCAGTCGTGTCCAACTCTTTGCGACCCCATGAATCCCAGCACGCCAGGCCTCCCTGTCCATCACCAACTCCCGGAGTTCACTCAGACTCACGTCCATCGAGTCAGTGATGCCATCCAGCCATCTCATCCTCTGTCGTCCCCTTCTCCTCCTGCCCCCAATCCCTCCCAGCATCAGAGTCTTCTCCAGTGAGTCAACTCTTCTCATAAGGTGGCCAAAGTATTGGAATTTCAGCTTTAGCATCGCACTTTCAATTGCTGAATTACATGTTTTTTCACTTTGATACCTTATGATCATTAGAAAGCTGCTTATATAATGTTATAATCACACAGTATGCTAACTGCCTATTTGTAACTACAAGAAACTTGTTAAAGACACACTGTTGACTATGATACTTTACAGAATCATGGCCACAAGTTTCTGCAAATGAGGTTTACTTCTCTCAAATCAAAAAATATCCCACAGTTCAGATTTTCATAAGTAGTGCTTCTTTTAAAATAAAAGCAAACATGTTGTCCTGTCTGTAAAATTACATTTCTAGTCCACTTTACAGAATATTAAAATGCTTATAAATGCATTGTATGCTGTGTGCTCAGTCACTCAGTTGTGCCCGATTCTTTGTAACCCCGTGGATCTGTCCATGGAATTTTCCAGTCAAGAATACAGGAGTGGGTTGCCATTTCCTCTTCCAAGGGCTCTTTCCAACCCAGAGATTGAACCTGCATCCCTTGCATCCCCTGCATTGGCAGGCGGATTCTTTTTATCTCCTAGTGAAAAACAAAACCAGTCATCACACTGGCCCATGGAGCCATCTAGGGCTATTTTATATTTCCTACCATTAGAAAAATTGAACTAAATAAGGAAAAAAAGCAAAGGAGAGAAAAGAAATTTTACAAAATGGCAACTAGCATGACCTAAAAAAAGAGTGTACTGAAATATCTTCCTTCAGTTCAGTAACCAGGCCCTTTCTGGAATGAACATTTATGGGTAACTAGGTTAGCAGAGTGTTCCTCTTAGTGCTCAGGACAAAAATACAAGGTATGTTGAAATAACTTCTATCTTTGTGTAAGGAAAGACAGACTTTGAAACAGAGTGACTTTTAAAAACCACAAACCTATATTTAGCCAGAATGTTCAAGATTGACAGGTTTGATGGAAGGAAATCTTCATTGGCAACAAAATTAAAAATCATAATCTTATGGATGCCAATTGTTTTTACCAATGTGAAGATTGTTTGAACTTGTAACATGTGTCTTAGAAGTAAAAAGGTTGCTTTAGTTCTGTGGACTGTTGAATTGCCCTTTAAATAAATATTGCCTCCATCTTAAAAAAAAAAAAAAAGAAACAGCTTCTGAATAGCGTGGACTTCTTCACTGTGGGAAAATAGCCTTGTCAAACTTGTTTCAGAGACTCCCTCCAAGGAGATTGATTCATCCATCAAGTCTATAGTTATCTTAAGATCTGCACAAGACTGATTTCATCCCATCAAGTCTATAGTATCTCCAGATCTGCACCTCAGACTTCAGAAGTCTGTCTACTTCAGCTCCTAACATTTTCTCCATGCTTAAGCATAAAAGTCTAGTTCTGTCGGAGTCTTCATGTTTTGAATTTCTCATAGCATTTATTCAAAATCTGGTTTTTCCAAATATCTTGTTAACAGCTCATCCATTGAGCTCTACTCCTTCCTTAAAGCTTACTTTCCCTAATCCCATCCTTTACTGATGAGTTGTTCTCCACGAGGTCAGTAAGCTGCTGCACTTGCCCTGGCTGGCTGCATTGCCCTGAGAGTGCTTCTTTGTTAGTGTAGATGAGGAATGCTGCTGCTGCTTAGTCGCTGTTGTATCCGACTCTTTGCGAGCCTGTGGACTGTAGCCCGCCAGGATCCTTTCTCCATGGGGATTCTCCAGGCAAGAATACTGGAGTGGGTTACCTTGCCCTCCTCCAGGGGATCTTCCCAGCTCAGGTATTGAACCTAGGTCTCCCACATTTCAGGAGGATTCTTCACTGTCTGAGCCACCTGGGAAGCCCAAGGAATGCTGAGACCATGTCTGATAAGATGCCGTCACACAAGAACGTAGGTTGTCATACAGTGGATAGCCTGCTGTAGAAGTAAGGCCATACAAGTGGCTGCTCTTGTCACTCCTGACACTGCTGCAGTATCCTCCAGTAGTTTTTGTTACATAGATTGTATACTGTCCAATATTGAGGCCTGCGCCACTGCAGACAGCCTCAGCAAACCCAGAAAATCAACACTCGTATCTTAATCGTGAAGTCCCTGAGCTTTTGGTTGTTTAATTTGAAGATTCAGTTATCTGAACTTCTTTTATGTAAGCTGTTTTAAGTTTGTTTTGAAAGTGGGTGGGATATAATTCACAAAATCAGAATGTCATGTAAAAAATCCTTATGTGGTACTATGCTGCCTGAGAGCTGATTATGATAACTATATTTGGATTTGTTTGTCACTAAAAATTAGCAGGCCTCTGTATATGTATTGACTGCTCCTAATAACTCTAATGGGATGTCTTCTTATAAATATGTGTAACAGATTCTGACATCCCTGCTTTGCTGCAGTTTTCATTTCCAGCTGCCTGTCCTTGAGGGACTTTGCATTGATATCTTACTGAACCTGAAATCAGTAATGCCATTCAACTTCCATTTGACATGTTCAGCTACACATTGTATTTTACTTTTAGGTAAATACACTTTCTTAATTTATATATTAGTACTATTTTAAGTATGAATTGTCATCTCGTAAGTTGTCATATGATTGTAAGCGAAGCCTTTCTTAAGTAACATTTAGGTACTGGATTTCTCTTACGTGTGTTGGCATAACCTTACAAGGAATCAAAGCGCCCTTCCAGTCCGGTGTTGCCATATGACCTGTATGTATTATGTGTTATGATGTAACTCCATTCATCTCATTATGTGTATGTACCCTTAAGTAATATGGAATTCCGTTTTCCATTCTTAGTTAAATTAATTTGAATTATCTTGAAAGAGAAGAATTCTGATGCTTTGTCCTGAACATTGCCATTAAGTTAAACAATACAAAGATAACGGGGTTATCTGTTAATGAGTGATAGTTCTCTTACTACATTAAACTATGATGAGCCAGAGAGTGGGAAAAATGGGGAGGTATTGATCAGAGGGTACGAATTTCCTGCTATATGATGAATAAATTCTGAGGATCCCGTGTACTAATTATCAGTAGTGTGTTATATACAGTTAACCTGGGTTTGAACTGTGCAGATCCACTTATACATGTGGATTTTCTTCAGTAAATATGTAGTACAGGACTACACGATCCATGCTTGGTTGAATCTACAGAAAAAGAACTACAGATTCAGAGAGTCAGCTATAGAGTTATACATAGATTTTTGACTGAGGGCCACCACTCCTAACCTTCACATTGTTCAAGGGTCAGCTGAACTTGAAAGCTGTTCAGAGGGTAGATCATAATAAGTATCACCACAAAAATAAATAAAAAGGTGATCATGAGGGGCTGGAGGTGTTAACTAACCTTACTGTGGTAACCATTTTGCAGTAGATCATCGTGTCACACTGTACTTCTTAAAGTTAACTTATATTTATTATGTACCAACAGTATCTTAGTAGAGCTGAGGGGAACACAAAGTAACAGAATATATGAACCATTTATCTTTTTTAAGGATAAGAATCTCCTTTCTAATTAAATATGGACAAAATACTTTTTAATATAATTTGTCCCATAATAAACTGTTTTGATTGCTGGGGGGAAAAAAAGACTATGCTTTTAAAATATATGACATAACTTATGGAAAATTAAATATGGTTCAGTTCAGTTCAGTTCAGTTGCTCAGTCGTGTCTGACTCTTTGCGACCCCATGAATCGCAGCACGCCAGGCTTCCCTGTCCATCACCAACTCCCGGAGTTCACTCAGACTCACGTCCATCGAGTCAGTGATGCCATCCAGCCATCTCATCCTCTGTCGTCCCCTTCTCCTCCTGCCCTCAATCCCTCCCAGCATAGGGAGTTTCCAATGAGTCA
>NW_011494889.1:2310773-2317890 GCF_000754665.1 Bison bison bison | reverse complement strand
TTTAATTTCATGGCTGCAGTCATCATCTGCAGTGATTTTGGAGCCCAAAAAATAGTCTGACACTGTTTCCACTGTTTCCCCATCTATTTCCCATGAAGTGATGGGACCAGATGCCATGATCTTCGTTTTCTGGATGTTAAGCTTTAAGCCAACTTTTTCACTCTCCGCTTTCACTTTCATCAAGAGGCTTTTGAGTTCCTCTTCACTTTCTGCCATAAGGGTGGTGTCATCTGCATATCTGAGGTTATTGATATTTCTCCCAGCAATCTTGATTCCAGCTTGTGTTTCTTCCAGTCCAGCATTTCTCATGATGTACTCCACATAAAAGTTAAATAAGCAGGGTGACAATATACAGCCTTGACGTACTCCTTTTCCTATTTGGAACCAGTCTGTTGTTCCATGTCCAGTTCTAACTGTTGCTTCCTGACCTGCATACACATTTCTCAAGAGGCAGGTCAGGTGGTCTGGTATATGTAAATTAAATGAAAATGAAAAACTGTCTATAACTTTGATGAGCAGAATATATCTGGCTTGAATATTGCTCTGAAAAAGAATAGAGCCAGTGTCGTTAATTGCCTCAGTGTTTGCCTTGAATGCTTGTAAGTCTCTCAAGAAAAATTTAGTTATAAATCACAGTTAGCTTACCATACCCAAAAATTATGTATGTTCATGCATTTGCTCCACAGGTGAACTGAAGATTAGTCAGAAGCACTTTGAAGAAGCTTTCAAGAAAGTAAAATCATCTATATCAAAAGAGGTAAGCAATGCTCTTAAAGGTAGAAGAGCAATTAGAATTGAGAGTAGTAAGTATGAATTTATGAGAAAAAGCAAAATGGTTGCCTCTGAGAGAGTGTTCTTGAGAGACTGTAATTTTTAATGTTTCTGGAGACTAAACACAGAGAGAAAATGACCTCGTGCATGTTTTCATAATCTCAGAATTTTTAATCATTCAAGTGTTACTTGACCTGTATCACCCTTTACACTTACCCATAGTTTCAGGAAAGTAAAAATACCTTCACTGTAAGGTCAGAGAAGAGTTAAAAATCACTCAGACTTGTCCTTACAAAAAATGCTGAATTTTACTGTATTTCTTACTGTGTTGAGGTATTCTGTCTGTAATAAGTTAAAATGTTTGCTGTTAAGTGAAGTGAGGTTACTGTGACACAAAAGAGTTGAACCCAACCCAAAGTAATGTCTGAATTGAACACTGGATATCTTAGGGCTTCCTCATAGCTCAGTTGGTAAATCATCTACCTGCAATGCAGGAGACCCAAGTTCTATTCCTGAGTCAGAAAGATCCCCTGGAGAAGGAGATGGCAACCCATTCCAGTATTTTTGCCTGGAGAATCCCATGGACAGAGGAGCGTGGCAGGCTATAGTCCATGGGATCATAAGAGTTGGACATGACTTAGCGACTAAACCACCTATATTGGATGGATATCTTTGTTTCTGGACTTCCAGAAGTCTAATTTGCCTTAGCCAAGTGATTCTGTTTATTGATTATACTTAAAATTCCTCTAAGTCATTATCCATTTATTACCCCTGGCTCAGTATTTCTTAAGATTATTGATAGAAAACACTCAAGTCCAAGTTCAAACAGTTACATGAGATGGGTTGCTGTGTTCCAGTACCTCCAGTCCTGGTGTAAATACTCTTATTTGACCATCTTACCACTTTTAACTAAAGTAATCAGTTAAGGAGTTTGGGCTGGTGATGGTGTCTTTTAAGTATATAGTTTACTTCTTTTTCAACTAAAGTCTGGTCTGCTGAACCTGGCCTGGGTCTTTTACTATATGTGGAGAAATGAAAGTCTGTTTTGACCTCCCAGGCATTTTGTACACTAGAGGAAATGTTTTTATTTCATTGTCTGTCTTTGAATAAGATAGTCTTATTAATTAAAATCAAACAGTTTTACAGTTAATCTTACTGGCACTTTTCATTCTGATCAACAGGAAAGTAGTGATATAAGTGTCCCCCCTCCCCAAAGATTTAGTCATTAAAAAACAAATCTTCCTTATGTTTATTACCTGTAATCAGAGTTCTGATTTGAGGCTTTTCAAGAATCAGGACATACTGGCATAGCTCCACATTTGTCACTCTCATCCTGTAACCTTACTTTTTTAAAATTGAAATTTTATTTACCTTTGTAGTGCACAAATACAGTTCTGTGCATGTGCGTGTTAACTTGCTTCAGTCGTATCCGACTCTGTACAACCCCATGGACTGTAGCCCACCAGGCTCCTCTGTCCATGGGGATTCTGCAGGCAAGAATAGTGGAGTGGGTTGCCATGCCCTCCTCCAGGGAATCTTCCCGACCCAGGGATTGAACCCATGTCTCTTATGTCTCCTGCATTGGCAGATAGGTTCTTTACCACTAGCGCCGTTTGGGAAGTCCTACAGTTCTGTAAGTTTTGGCACGCTTAACTGGTACTTCAGTCAATATAGAGAACATTTTCATCACTTCAGAAAGTTCCTGTGTTCCTTTGTAGTTGTCAGTCCCTTTACAAATGCTGTACCAGGTAACCCCTAATCTGACTTCTGTCATCATGCTCTAACTTCACCTGTTTGGGAACTTTATGTAAATAGAATCATATCAATATACTCATTTGTCTGGCTTCTTTTGCTCAATGTAATGTTGCAGAGACTCATCCACATTGCTATTTTTCACTAGTTTGATCCATTCTCTTGCTGAGTAGTTTTCCATTAAATGAATATACTGCAGTTTGTGTATCCTTTCCCCTGCTGGTGGGCACTTGGGTTTTCTCCAGTTTTTGGCTTCCTCAGATAATAGTGTGTCAGAGAGAGAGAATGAGAACATGTGTTTTTATTTCTCTTGAGTAAATAACTAGGAGAGGAATTGCTGGAACTGCGGCAAGTGTATGTTTAACTTTATAGGAAACCGCCAACCTTCTTTCCAAGTGACTGTAATACCGTTTTGCATTTTGTGAGCTTTCCAGTTGGCCCACACTCTTACCAACACTTGAGTATTTTCAGTCTTTTAATTTTAGCCGTTCTACTGGGTGTGAAATAGTATCCTGTTGTGATCTAAATTTGTTTTCCTAATGACTAAAATGTTGAGCATTTTTTTCATATGCTTATTGATCATTTGGATATCTTATTTTGTATCCTCACCTTTTGCTCTTAAAACATTGAGTTGTTTTCTTATTATTAAGTTATGCAGATTCTTAGTTTATCTTGGCTTGAAGCCTTTTATGAGATACACATTTTTTTTCTGAAATATCTGTAGGATTTATTTTGGAGTATAGTTAAAATGTGTTTCAAGATTTATACAACAAAGTGAATCAGCTATGTATATGTATCTCCACTCTTTTTTTTTTTTTAATTTTTTTTTCCTCATATAAGTCATTACAGAACACTGAGTATAGAGTTCTCTGTGCTGTGCAGTAGGTCCTTATTAGTGATCTATTTTGTATATAGTAGCATGTGTTATGTCAGTCCCAGTCTCCAAATTTATCCATCCCTCCCTCTTCCCCCCTTGGTAGCCATAAGTTTGTTTTCTGTATCTGTGACTGTGTTTCTGTTTTATAAATAGAAGTTCATTCGTACCTTTTTTTTTATTTTTAGGTTCCACATATAAGCAGTATCATATTTGTCCTTCTTTTTCTAACCTACTTTACCTACTATAATAATCTCTAGGTTCATCCATGTTGCTGCAAATGATGTTATTTTGTTCTTTTTTATGGCTGAGTAATACAGATGTGCATATTGAGGATATTTTGTCCTAATTTGGTTTTTGGTTTTTGGTTTTGTTTTTTCAATTTTCTAAAGGCATCTTTTGAAGAACAGGAGTTTTTAATTTGTATGAAATCCATTTTTTTAAAAATGATTTGTGTTTTTCTGTCATAAGAAATCTTGATTATCCTAAGTTTATGAAAATTTTCTCCTTTGCTTTTCTCTAGTAGTTTTATAGTTTTATGTTTTACATTTAGAACTATGATCCATTACAAACTAATTTTTTTTAATTTAAAGTTAGATAGAAAAGTCATGATTATTGTTTTCCATGCATCTATCTAGTTACTGTGGTCTTGTTGGTTGAAAATACTTTACTTTCATTGAATTATCGTGCACTCTTTTTGAAAACCAATTGATCATATATGCATGAATTTATTTATTCACTCTTTTTTCTGTTCCACTGATCTTTATATCCATTTTATGTCATGTATATGTTTTGCCACTCTGTTGATTGTTTTACATCAATTTTTAATTTTTATTTATTTTCTGGCCACAGAATGTGGGATCTTGGCTCCCCAACCAGGGATCAAACCTGTGCTCCCTGCAGTGGAAATTTAGGTTCTTAATCACTTTTGGGGAAGTCCCCTTGATTATTACAGATTAGATATGTTAATCTTGAAGACAGTGTAAGTCATTCAGATTTGTTCTTTTTTCCCCCCAAAATTGTTTTATCTATCTTAGTCTCTTTGCTTTCCCATATAAAATTTGCAGTCAGTGTATCAATTTCTGCAAAACAAACTTTCTGGGATTTTGAATGGATTTGCATTGAATCTGTAAATCAGTTGGGAGAGTATTAAAAATACTGAGTTTTTCAATCAGTGAACTTAGTATATCTGTTCATTAATTTAGGTCATTTTATTTCTTTTATATAAATTTATTCATTTTTTAAAAATTCACTTATTAGAGCCATTTGATCTCTCCCAGTAACGTTGTGCATTTTCAGGATGCAGATTTTTCAGGATGTACATTTTTCATCAAATTGATTAATTTATGGTTTTTTATTTTTATAATGTTTTTTAAAATATTGTTCTCTAATTGCTACTAGTATATAGAGGTTCATTTGGTCTTTATATATTGACCTGGGATTGCTCCTAGTATATGGAGGTTCACTTGGTCTTTGTGTATTGACCTGGGATTGCTCCTAGTATATGGAGGTTCACTTGGTCTTTGTGTATTGACCTGGGATTGCTCCTAGTATATGGAGGTTCACTTGGTCTTTGTGTATTGACCTGGGATTGCTCCTAGTATATGGAGGTTCACTTGGTCTTTGTGTATTGACCTGGGATTGCTCCTAGTATATGGAGGTTCACTTGGTCTTTGTGTATTGACCTGGGATTGCTCCTAGTATATGGAGGTTCACTTGGTCTTTGTGTATTGACCTGGGATTGCTCCTAGTATATGGAGGTTCACTTGGTCTTTGTGTATTGACCTGGGATTGCTCCTAGTATATGGAGGTTCACTTGGTCTTTGTGTATTGACCTGGGATTGCTCCTAGTATATGGAGGTTCACTTGGTCTTTGTTTATTGACCTGGGATAGCTCTTCATTTGTCACTCTTTTACCTTCTTTACCTCTAAAAAAATTACTTCGGTTTTCTAGACTAAAAAAATGAAACCATCTTGTTTGTATTTGCCTGCTCTAATTTTGAAAAGCTTCCATGTTTAATGTTTTTACATTTAAGAGTTACATTTATATTTTGCAGTTACAATTAAGTAATTGTATTAGAGTTGGCTATAAAAATGTCATGCAGGGTTTGAAAATTGCTTGCTTGACCTATCCTTAAATTGGGCCACATTTTCATCCTTGCATTTGTGATAATTAAGGAGTAAATCTTTATTTTGTTACCTGTTCTGAAACTCTGCTGGTAGATTTGAAACCAGTGGATGTTACGTTTGGTGGGGGGCGGGCACTCAGTCTCTGCTTTCTGATTCTCATCCTTCACAGTCCACAGCTGTGCCAGAGAACATCTTCCTTCCTTAAATTGTTCTTAGTTGAAGTATAGTTGATTTACAATGTTGTGTTAGTTTCTGGTGTACAGCAAAGTTGAATCAGATATATATTTATGTATATTATATATGTGTGTGTATATATATACTTTTCATATTTTCATTATTATTTTAAGATATTAAATATAGTTCCCTGTTGCTATTCAGTAGGGTCTTCTTTATCTAGTTTGCTTATTTATTCTGGCCGAGCTATGACGCTTGCAGGATCTTAGTTCCCCAGCCAGGAATTGAACCCCAGGCCCCTGGCAGTGAAAGCATGGAGCCCTATCTGTTGGACCTCTGTGGAATTTGCTATCTCTTTTATATATAGTAGTTTGTATCTGCTAATCATGAACTCCTAATTTGTCTCTTCCGCAGCCCCTTTCCCCTTTGGTAGCCATAAGTTTGTTTTATTTGTCTGTGAGTCTGTTTTGTAAATAAATTCGTTTGTGTCCTGTTTAGATTCTACGTATAAGTAATTTCATGTGGTATTTTTCTCTTTGTCTGACTTAATTCACTTAGTATGATAATCTCAGTCTGTGCATGTTGCTGCAAATGGACGTTATCTCATTCTTCCAGAAGGGTGCCCAGGAGTGGGATTGCTGGATCGTATGACCACTCTATTTTTGAGAAGCCTTCTTCTGATTTAGGAAAATTCAGTTGAAATTAGAGGAGTTGGATAGTCAAACAGAATCCATTTGAAAAATCAAACCAAAAGACAGGTGTGGCATTTGTTGATACAATTCTGAACGTAGGATTGAGTGGCTCATTTGTAACCCACCTCTTTCTACTTTTAATATTAGGGTTCCTTTAGTTGTAAATGACAGAAACCCAACTCTCTAAGTGGGAATAAAGAGGAATCCATTCCACATATAAGGAAGTTGAGAGTACTGCTGGCTTCAGGCATGCTGGATCCAAAAACTTCATTGCTTTGTTTCTTGGGGGAAAAGGCTGCCTGCAGGCCCAGACATACAGGCTACTTGTTTATTAACCCCCATAGCAAGAGAATTTCCTGATAGCTCCAACAGGAGAGTTTCAGGGAACCTGTGATTGGTCTAGCTCAGGTTAGAGCCCATGGCAAAACTAATCACTATGATTAGCTCAAAAGTTAGATACTCTGGCAAGGTGGAATGTAAGCGGTAGCATAGTTTTCTAAAGATCATGACTTCAGGCCCTAGGATAAAAAGCTATAGATAAGGCGAACTTACGTCTTTCACACTAAAAGAAAATCTACTAGGCTTGTTAAACACAAAAGGAACATTTAATTACATTTTACATTTTAACCTTTCAGACATACTTACAGAGATAGCAGTTGCTTTGAAGTGAGTTAACATTAAATAAATGATTGGGAGATGTCGAAAAAGGAAAAAGAAAAATGAA
>NW_011494889.1:2303599-2310673 GCF_000754665.1 Bison bison bison | reverse complement strand
AAAGAACGGTGTGCACATTCTGTGCCAAGGTCCACAGAGCTGGTCCGTATAGTTCAGAAATGTCCAGCCTGTTCTCAGGCTAGGTAAATCTGCCCTGCTAGCTGGTGCCTTCTCTTTCCTTGAGGTAGTCGGCTCCCTGGTGCCACATGGTTTTTAGTTTGAGGTTGGAAAACAACAGCGTGTGAAGTGGATTTGGTGTCCAGCAATTGGCAACATGATAGTAGGGTCTGGTTTAGAGGCCAGATGCAGAAACTTGTCATCTGACCGAATGAATCCTCATAACCAGCTGAGGGTGAGAGGGGAACACAGTTTGCAAACATTCCTTCTGAGACTCCGCCTGTATTCCTCATTCATTCCTACTTCATTGCTACCAAACTTTCAGGCTCCATCTGAAGATCCCTGCCCAGTCCTAGTTTCTCATGAGAGGCCACGTCCTATTGTGATCCTAAGAAGACTGAATAGATGGGCAGTTCATTACGCCAGATACCCCAACTTAGACGATTGTACTCTTTTTGCCAGTTTCTTCTTAGTCATCTGTTACTTTCTTCCCTGAATGAAACTATTGTCCAATATGTGTCACTTCACAGACTTATAAAGCATAACTTACTTTGTTGGTTTGGTTTTTTTCAGAAATAACTGCTCACCAGAAACCTGAGCCTGGGTTAACATCAGTAAATGTTGAGACCTTGAAATTGTTTTCCCATCTATGTATTATCTCAAATGTAGGCTTTTCCCTCTGCCTACAATGACATTGTTCAACTGTCAGGAAGGAAACCTCACTCAAACATAAATTAGGTATTTTTTTCCTTCCTCCTCTATTAAAACCATACCATAGAAACCCTCCTGTTTCATTAATTCATTGGTCTAGTGTTTTTCACACCCACTGGCTGTCACACTTGATTCTCTTCTTCACACTCAGGATTATATCATTCATCCATTTGCTTGATCAAGTCTGTCACATTGAGCGAGAAAAACTTCCCAAGTAGAGTTGCTCTTGCCTCTAGCTGTGTATTGAGTTGCCTAGGAGCCCATCCTTTCATCCATCCAGAAACATACATGTATCATGTACCTGCCATACACATGCCAGGCTTTGTGCTAGACTCACAAGGTATAAAATTGCATAAGACCTGAGTTAGGAATCATTTTGAGCAATTAAAGAGTTGTAAACACTACCATAGATGTGTACATAGAATACGTATTAACCTGATCACTCAAATTCCTTCAGTGTTAGAAAATAGTTTGCAAGTAACTTTTGCTTAGAAGGTATCAGCACAGTGTGACAATGGCAATGTGACTGATTTTATTACTCACATATCTGAACCAGTGGTTCCACACACTGTATAATTTTCTTTATCCTCTGAAGAACATCCACAGGAAGGCTAGGTGTGTGTCCCAGTGATACTACTTGATTCCAGTATATTCTCTTTAATACTTGTGATGGTCATAAACCTTAAAACTTTGAAATATTTAATTTCTGAAAACTACCCTAGTGAATCATAAGCTATCACTTCTCTTTTGGAGATAGGCATAGTATGAATTTTGAATAAATAATAAATAAATGACCAAGCTGATTATTACTTTGTGAGATCTTTTAAAAAATTAAGGCACAACAGTTAAGGTAGAGAGACAGCTTTCCTTGTTTGGCATCATAACTGGCCCTTATGAAACTAATGATGGTTGTGGGGAGAGAAACTGGGTGACTGGAGGACAGAAGTTTGAAAATGAACCTTTCATCTTATTTGAATTTTGAACCATGTAAATGTATTACCTAATTTAAAAACTTAAATACTAAAAAAATAATAATTTAAAAGACCTTGAGGACCAAAGTAGTAGTGATAGTTATTTCTGAAAATTAAGGATTACTTTTTAATTTTTTCTGCTGATCTGTACTTTCTAATATTTCTACAATAAATGTTTTATAATTTAAAACATTATTATTAAAAAGGGAATCACTTTAATCTGGCTGTAAACACAGCATGCTTAAAATGTTTGTTGTTGTTGTTCAGTCCTGTTTGACTCTTTGTGACCCCATAGACTGTAGCACGCCAGGCCTCTCTGACCCTCACCACCTTCCAAAGTTTGCCCAAGTTCATGTTCATTGCATTGGTGATGCTGTCTAGCCATCTCATCCTCTGATGCCCTCTACTCCTTCTGCCCTCAATCTTACCCAACATCAGGGACTTTTCCAGCGAGTTGTTTGGAATTCCAGCATCAGTCCTTCCAGTGAATATTCAGGGTTGATCTCCCTTAAGATTGAATGTCTTTACTACACCTTTATTATTTAGCAGTGAATTGAAATACCAAGGCCCTCTTATCCTACTTCAGAGTTAATTCAGCATTTCACTAATATCTGTTTTATATTCACTGTTGACACTGTTTGAGAGCTACTTGCCAGGAGTTGGTCCAAGGGTTACAAAATGATGTTTTCACTGCCATGGGCCCAGGTTCAGTCCCCGGACAGGAAACTTAAGATCCGGCAAGTTGCATAATGCGACCAAAAAAAAAGAAGAGAGAGGTACTTGAAAAAAATCACTGAAATAAATATATAGAATTTTTTAAATTAATCTTTACGTGGTCTTCTGTGCCTTAGTCTTCACATAGTCTTCCCTCTGTGCATGTCTGTGTCTTACTCCTCCTCTTACGAGGACACCAGATCATGTTGGATCACTAAAGCCCACCCTAATGACTTCATTTTAACTTAAATCGCTTTAAGACCCTCATTTCCAAATCCAGTCACACTCTGAGGTACTGGAGGTGAGGACTTCAACATCTGAATTTTGGGGAACACAGTTCAGCTCATTTCAGTGTCTAGCTCCATACTCTGTCCTCTCCTCTCCTCTCAGGATCGAGCAATGTACGAGGCTCTCCAGTGGTCCCTCAGCCGGTGACTTCTCCAGCAGCGAGCCTTCCGAGAGTCCAGTGTCTCGAGATGCCGGAGATGCCCACGTGCTCTGAGCTGCCCACTTTCAACCTGACACGTGTGGTCTCACATAAGCGTTTTATCCTCAAATTAATGAGGCCAAGTCAAAGCTGAAGATTCTTCCCATCTGGACAACCTCATATGGAAACACCCTACCTCCTATTTAAGGGGAAAAAAAAATTAATTGTCAAAGTAAAGTAACAGATAACCTTTTTAAAATAAAAATGTTTATTTTGAAACAGCCTCGACTGTACTACAGAAAAGTTGTAATTACAGTAAAAAGAACTCCCCCCCCAAAACCATCTGGGGGTGCTTCCCAACCTGATGCCTGATTACCCGTAAATACTTTATATTTCCTGCACAGCAGGATAGTCCCCTACATAACCAGCCATCCACATCAGATCAGCCATGTCAGCTGTGATACTTCCCTGCCAAATCCTCAGGCTGCATTCAGGTTTCTCCAGTTGTCCCAATAAAGTCCTTTATAACAAAGGAATCTAGTTTGGAATTAGCTGTTGCAACTCCTTGCTTTTCTTTTGGGGGCGGGGGTGCGCTGGGTCTTCGTTGCTGCACGCAGGCTTTCTCCAGCTGTGGCAAGTAGGGGCTACTCCTCCCTGTTGTGTGGGCTTCTCGTGGCAGCCGCTTCTCTTGTTGCAGAGCACAGGCTCTAGTTGCCCTGCCGCATGTGGGATCTTCCCCGAACCAGGGATCAAACCTATGTCTCCCACATTGGCAGGCAGATTCTTAACCACTGAACCACCAGAGAAATCCTGCTATTTTCCTTAAAGTCCAGAACAGCTTCTGTCTTAACTTTTGATACTTTTGAAGGTTATTGGCCAGTTACTTTGTAAAATGCCTTCAATGTGAGTTTGTCTGATGTTTCCCCATAATTAAATGCAGCTTGTACATCTTTGGCAGGAATAAATATCATGAAGTGATGGTCTTCCCACTGCATCCTGTCAGGTAGGTGCAGTCTTGGTTTGTTCCATTACTAGTGATGTTCACTTTGATCACTTAAGAGGGTTCTGCCGAGCTTCTTACACTATGAAGTTACTCTCATCACACTGAGGTATTGCTGTTGTTTTAGTGTGTTCTCTTTTATGTTGTTGGAATCGTCCCAGATTCAGTCAGTCGGGAGCCCCTTCACGTTTGCCTCTGTGCACTCTTGGCAAGTCTCTAGCTGATAATTTCAGAAGGGTTTGTGTCCTCTTGTATCTCATTGCTGATTTACAGCGCTGCTCACAGTGTCTTCTGAGACTGTGTAGATGGCTTTGGTTACCTACTTTCTCCCCTTCCAAATTTTCTATTCCACCTGACTCTACAAAAGTGTTTATGCTACTTTTAAAAATGTGATTGATAAAATGAAGAAAATAGTAATAGATCAAAGCAAGTCAGGTAAGTAAGGCACAGTCCTTTTTTTTCGAGTTCACAACCGAATATAGGCTTCTAACCAGAGTATCACAATACCCAAGGGAGGGGCATGAAAAGGAGGGTGCTGTAGGACCCCAGAGGAAGAACACCAAAAGAAAAAGCAAATCAGGGTCATGTCTTCAGCATAGATGATTAAGAATGAAAGCTAAAAAGTGTAGGCCACAAGGTCTTAAAGAGTTATGTAATTTGAGTAACAGATTTGATTGGGCTTGGTATCAGCCAAATCAAGAGAGAAACGCAGTCTGGTATGTCGTATATATAATATAAGAGATAGTGAAGATTGTCTTGACAATTGAATTTTCTTGACAATTTCTAGACAAGTCTAAAGTACCAAACTTTCTGGTTGTTTAGCTTATCCTAAATGCCAAGTGTTGACTGCATCACAGGTTAGGCTGCGTTTGTCTGTCAGCTTTGCAAATCAGCTGTGATGTACGTTGGACAGCAGGGAGTTATTGGGCAGGAGGTTAACCAACTAATGTCACAGAGAATATTGCCAACACTCTCCATAAGGAAGGAAAGATAACATGTTCTAAGCACCATCTGTGTGCTGGACAGTGTTGTATTGTTTTAATTCTCCCAACTCTTACTCCCCATACCATAGGGATCGAATAGCATCTTCATTTTACTAAAAAGAAGAGCTTCTTCACAGTCACCTGCTGTATATACATGCGTGTATATGGAACAGCTGAATTCTGGTCCACAGCTGTCCATCTGGCTTTCCTTTCTCTTGAGAAAAAGTTCCAGCCCTGTGTTAGGAAACATCTGGAGTTGTATCCTCTGTTCTAGCATTGTGAAAGATTCAGCAACCTCATTAAATGCTTTGTGCTGCGCACTGATAACATACTGGTAAACTCGGAACTTACTGCCTAATTTGATATGTATAGCGGAAATAGCCAATTGTCCCATAATATACATTCTTCCCTTCTTCCTTTTAGTAGGAAGAGTTCTTGCTGCCAGGAGAGTGACTGTGTTCTGTCTAGTGTAATATTAACACTGGCGATGACCTCAGTTCTGGTCACACCCTTAAAAAGAAGACACTTGAACTGCAAACCTATCATTAAATGGGGGCAATCTGCCTTGAACTCAATGCATCTTAGCCCATAAGCAGACTCTGGAAAATGTCCTCAGAAACCACACCTGGTTTAAAAAAGAAAACACTGTTTGCCCGTTTAATTCTAGTTCTCCCTTCCCTAGGCTGGAATGATGAAGTGAAGACTGGCTTTGACCATATAAATAGTGACATTCTAGAAGGTGACAGAACCATAAGACATAAGAAACTTAAGGTCCCTAAGCACTTGTTGGGCAGTTTTCTCACCACTCAAGGCTCATTTAGCCTGAACTTTTATGTATGACCTTTATCTTGCTTAAGCCAGTTAAATTTTTGTCTCTTAGAGCAGCCAGTCTAATATCCTAGTTAATGGCGTGTTGAAACAAGGAGGAAGTTGGAAAACCGCGCGCAAATGGCTGTGAAGGGATGAGAGTAGATGCTGTTAGGAGGAGCCCAGAGGAAAGGCAGCTGGTTCATCACGGGGTCAGGGAGAGTTCTCCAAAGAAAATGATGCCTCACCTCAGCTGAGTCCTGAAGGCTGGAGAGGGAAATGCAGGAAGAGAATAAATGATCTGACAGATGGTAGAAACCTCAAGATGTGAGAGGGACTGATGTCTGGGAAACTAATTCTCCTGTTCATCCATCAAAGTTGTGTTTACAAGAGGGTCTTACTTCCAAAAGCTGAAATAGTGAGAAAGCAAATTAGTTATGTGTTAGGCACAATCTTCAGTCATTGTTTATCTCTCACTGTTGAACTCAGAACTGAATGGATTTGGATATATTTTTGCACCACTCAGTTCCAAAGCCTAGGGGCCAGGTACATTTGGGATAAAACGGAATCCCACATCATTCAGATGCTATCCTTAACTCCATTGCTTTAGTTCCATGAGACCTATGCTTGTGCTGGCATCAGCATTTTTAATTTTCAACTTATTTTTTATAAAATAAGGACAACAAATTCAATTAAATATGCAGGTGTTATAGTTGACTGACTGACTTTGGGTCTCCTGCTAAGTTTCATGAGGGGAGGGATCCTGTCAGGCTTGTTTCCTTAGCATCCAGCCCAGTGCCTGGATCACAGGAAGCATTTAATAATAAATATTAAATGTTCTTAGGCAACAGGACTGCCAAAATTAGACACTGTGCCCAGCGTCTCCCTCTGTGGGAGAACTGTTAAGTGTTGATTCATTGGGTAATAGAAACCTCACTGTGTCATATGAAAAAAGATAAAGGAACAAGTGAATAACCTATAACCAACAGTTTCACTCTAACACATATATCCAAAATAGAAAAGCATACACAAAGGCAGCAAAATTCATAATTGACCAGAAATGGAAACCAAAGTATCCATCAATAGTAGAGCAGGTAAACGTGGTATCTTCATGCACTAGAATACTACACAGTGATGATGAACTATACGCAACACACGGATGATTCTCACAGATACTGAGTGGAAGAAGCCTGTCCTGAAATCATCTTGGGCAATTCTACGTATTAATATATAAAATTCAAAAAGGCAGCTGGTCAATGCCATTAGAAGTCAGATCAGATCAGATCAGTTGCTCAGTCGTGTCCGACTCTTTGCGACCCCATGAATCGCAGCACACCAGGCCTCCCTGTCCATCACCAACTCCCAGAGTTCACTGAGACTCACGTCCATCGAGTCAGTGATGCC
>NW_011494889.1:2261400-2303027 GCF_000754665.1 Bison bison bison | reverse complement strand
GAAGTGATGGGACCGGATGCCATGATCTTCGTTTTCTGAATGTTGAGCTTTAAGCCAACTTTTTCACTCTCCACTTTCACTTTCATCAAGAGGCTTTTGAGTTCCTCTTCACTTTCTGCCATAAGGGTGGTGTCATCTGCATATCTGAGGTTATTGATATTTCTCCCGGCAATCTTGATTCCAGCTTGTGTTTCTTCCAGTCCAGCATTTCTCATGATGTACTCTGAATATAAGTTAGAAGTCAGGCTTACGGTTAATATTAGAGGGCAGTGCCTGGAAGAAGCACCAAGTGGCGTGGCCTCTAGGTTGCTGGCCATACCCTCCTGGATCTGATAACAGTTTCCTGCGTGTGTTAGTGATGACTCATTGCTCCATATGCTTATCATAGCTCTTTTCTGTAAGTATGTTCACATCAGTTAAAAAGGTTTTTTTTTTAAACTTATGAAGATTTATCTATAATTTATGATTTCATCTGATTTTATTTATAATAAACATTTCAAAAATTTAAAAGGATAGGAGTAGCAGTATTAAAAATGTAGGTCATTTAAAGGTAAAGAACCACACAGAGCCCAGTATACTTGAAGAAAAGCCAGCCACATGTTTCTTTTCCCCCTAAAACACCAGGCATGTTGCTCATACTGTCCTTTCAGCTGGTTAGAGTTAAGAAAGGTTAAAAAGGTGAGTGGGGTGGAATTTGGTTGTTTAAATTACCCCAGTTCTAATGTCTCTCTCTCCACTTGGGAGAATGTGAGCTTCAAGGATGTCTGTAGCCATCAAGGTTGTCTGGAATGTTTCTTTAGAGGGCATGTTGGCCATGCAGTCTGGTCCCACTTCCAGGCAAGCTTTGCCCCTAAGAGGAGAGCAGGAGGAACTTGGCAAAGTTTGTTCCAAAGACCTCTTTCCTAGGTGTGCAGGTGAACAGTCCACATTACATCATAGACAAGGATGTTCTATTTTCCAAGACTGCAGTAAGCCTCAAGATGGAGAAACTCAACAGTTCCTTCCTTTGCTTTTGTGCCCTACCTCTGCACTGAAACACTTTCTCTGCCTCCCACAGTCCTCACCACCCAAGCCAGAAGGGTGAAAGTCATCTTAAGTACTACTTATCAGTGATCAGTCATTCATTATTTATTCTCACAGACACTGACCTAGTTCAAGCTGTAATCAGCCTTCATATGTTTACTTTGACCTAATTAATGTCCTATTCCAAACTCTTACTAAAACCAGGATTGCCGTCAGAAGATACTTATTCATTATGTCACTTTTCAGGCCTCCTGTGGCCTAAACTCATTGGTCTAGTTATGCATGGACCTTTGCAGGCAGTACACCTCTGACACCCATCCAACCTCCTCTCCCCTGACTGGATTCATTGCCATTCCAGTAGAACACTGTATTGTTTCACATCTCAGCCTTGGCTCACAAGGTTCCCATTACCTGGCAAATCCACCTAAACACAGGACCCTCTTCCAGGCTTGAAACACTCCTATTGAGAAGTCTTGCCCAATCCCTCACTCTGCTTTTTGCTCACTGTTCTGACCTAGACTATATGCTTTAAGTACTAGATTCTCAGTGGCAGAGTCCTTAGTTTATTTTTGCATTACAGCACTTGACACATAATAAGAACAAAGTAGCTTTTTAACAACACAATTCAATCACTTGCTCAATGGCACAAAGCACTGTCAACAGTGGGGGGATTTGGTGCAGATTTTATGTTGTTTTCACCTGAGGAGTCTACCAGACTGGAACTTCATGGCTCATGGCTCTCTGAAGAGAAATCAGCAAAGTTCTGGAGGTGTGGCCTCTGCTGCTGCTGCTGCTAAGTCGCTTCAGTCGTGTCCGACTCTGTGCGACCCCATAGACGGCAGCCCATCAGGCTCCCCTGTCCCTGGGATTCTCCAGGCAAGAACACTGGAGTGGGTTGCCATTTCCTTCTCCAACGCATGAAAGTGAAAAGTGAAAGTGAAGTCGCTCAGTTCTGTCCGACTCTTTGCGACCCCATGGACTGCAGCCCACCAGGCTCCTCCGTCCATGGGAGTTTCCAGGCAAGAACACTGGAGTGGGTTGCCATTTCCTTCTCCAACGCATGAAAGTGAAAAGTGAAAGTGAAGTCGCTCAGTTCTGTCCGACTCTTTGCGACCCCATGGACTGCAACCTACCAGGCTCCTCCGTCCATGGGAGTTTCCAAGCAAGAACACTGGAGTGGGTTGCATTTCCTTCTCCAGTGGCCTCCTCTAGCACTTACTTATTGCTTGTCAGAAGTCCTTTTAGTAATACTCCTCCATGGCTAAGAAACCCCTCTAGGTGTGCTCAAGGCATTCAAAAGAAACTATTTCTAAGAGCTTGCTCTACATAAGTATTCTCTCTCTAAAGCAGAAAGCTTTAAAAAGAGATTATATATATTTATTACAACTGCTGTTTATTACAAATGCTAATTACCTTCTTTACACAGACAGGAAAATCTGCTCTCCTACTCTGTGACTGAGTGAGCCTGATAAATGAACAATGGGTCTTCTTTACAGACTCCAGGAAGTTTTTCTAGCTTGAACTTTCTCAAAACTAATATTACAGAAAGCTAAATGAGTTTCACAGAAACTGAGGCTGTTAAAAGTGGAAATACCAGGTGGCAGAAGTAGCTTAATTCAGGGACCTGGAGAATCGCTGTTTTGCAGTATATGTATAAGAAAGTCTGGGTTCTCTGGGTGGGTCAGTGGTAAAAAATCCACCTGCCAAGCAGGAGATGTGAGTTTGATCCCTAGCTTGGGAAGATCCCCTGGAGAAGGAGATGCAACCCACTCCGGTCATTTTGCCTGGGAAATGCTATGGATGGGTGAGCCTGGTGGGTTACAGTCCATGGGGTCACAAAAGAGTCAGACTTGGCAACTAAACAACAAGCAAATTAATTAATTCAACACTTTTGGAACATCTGTTTCATATCTGCTTTTGCTTTTTTATTCATTTGCCTCCATTATTCTCAGCTCACTTAGAACTTGGATGTTGGAGCAACAGATTCTCTGACACTTTATTGTCAAACTCAGTTTGTAGTCTAACGTAGAGTCACTTATTAAAAATGAAATTATTTGTGCCACTTTAATTTTGTACCTTGCATGGCAGAGGTTTGGAGCATTTGTGCTTTGATAAACAAAATATCATGGGCTTTGTTGTTATTGCCAGCGGCATGGGATGAGGAAAGAAGAGGAAGGTGGACTTACAGACTGTTTCTTTACTGACACATTAAAACTGAGACAAATAGTATCTTCATTTTATATTTGAGAAAACTGAGGCTCAGAGAGGCTTCCCAGGCGACACTAGTGATAACCCTCCTGCCAATGCAGGAGACAAAAGAGACATGGATTTGATCCCTGGGTTGGGAAGATCCCTGGAGAAGGGCACAGCAACTCACTCCAGTATTCTTGCCTGGAGAATCCCATGGACAGAGGAGCCTGGCGGGCTACGGTCCATAGGGTCACAAAAAATCAAACACAACTGCAGCAAATTAGCACGAGGCTCAGAGAGGTTGAACAACTTATCTTGGTTCTTAGCTAATAAATTATTATCTGGAAAAATCAAACTCGAGAGTGTCTTACCTTTAAAGTCTTTGCCCTTCTCCTACATCTTACTGGCTTTGGGGGGCAGAAAATGGACTTCTGTGTCATTAACTAGTGTGAGTTGTAATAATAATATTCTTTATTAAATAGTGAATAACTTTTTTTTTCCTTTGAACTCAAGCAACTAATATCAGAAACTGTACACTTTTGCCACCCAGAAAACTCATAAGATTGTAGCAGACAAGCTTTGAAGTGACCATTTGTTGTTCAGTTGCTATGTCATGTCTGACTCTTTGTGACTCCATGAACTGCAGCATGCCATTCTTCCTTGTCCTCTGCAATCTCCCTGAGTGTGCTCATATTCATGTCCACTGCATCAGTGATGCCATCCAACCATCTCATCCTCTGTCACCCCCTTCTCCTCTTGCCCTCAGTCTTTCCCAGCATCAGGGTCTTTTCTAGTGAGTCAGCTCTTCACATGAAGTGGCCAAAGCATTGGAGCTGCAGCTTCAGCCTCAGTCCTTCCAATGAATACTCAGGGTAGAATTTCTTTAGGATTGACTGGGTTGATCTCTGCAGTCCAAGTGACTTTCAAGCGTCTTCTCCACCATCACAGTTCAAAGGCATCAGTTCTTTGGTGCTCAACCATCCTTATGATCCAATTCTCACATCCATACATGACTACTGGAAAAACCATAGCTGTGACTATATGGACCTTTGTTGGCAAAGTAATGGCTCTGCTTTTTAATACGCTGTCTAGGTTGGTCATAGCTTTTCTTCCAAGGAGCAAACGTCTTTCAATTTCATGGCTCTAGTCACAATCTGCAGTGACTTTGAAACCCCAAAAAATGAAACCTGTCACTGTTCCACTTTTTCCCCATCTATTTGCCATGAAGTGATGGGACTGGATGCCATGATCTTAGTTTTCTGAATGTTGAGTTTTATGCCAGCTTTTTCACTTTTCTCTTTCACCTTCATCAAGAGGCTCTTTAGTTCCTTTTCACCTTCTGCCATTAAAGTGGCATCATCTGCATATTTGAGGTTGTTGATATTTCTCGCAGTAATCTTGATTCTAGCTTGTGATTCATGCAGCCCAGCATTGGCATTTTGCATGATGGACTCTGCATAGAAGTTAAATAAGCAGAGTGACAATATACAGCCTTGACGTACTGCTTTCCCAATTTGGAACCAGTCGGTTGTTCTATGTCTTGTTTTAACTGTTGCTTTTTGTCCTGCATACAGGTTTCTCAGGAGACAGGTAAGGTGATCTGGTATTCCCATCTTTTAAAGAATTTTCCATAGTTTGTTGTGATCCACAGAGTTAAAGGCTTTAGCATAGTCAGTGAAACAGAAGTAGATGTTTTTTGGAATTCCCTTGCTTTTTCTATGATCCAACAGATGTTGGCAATTTGATCTCTGGTTCCTCTGCCTTTTCTAAAACCAGCTTGGACATCTGGAACTTCTCAGTTCACATACTGCTGAAACCTAGCTTGAAGGATTTTGAGCATAATCTCGCTAGCATGTGAAATGAGTGCAGTCATACGGTAATTTGGACATTCTTTGGCATTGCCTTTCTTTGGGACTGGAATGAAAACACCTTTTCCAGTCCTGTGGCCACTGTTGAGTTTTCCAAATTTGCTGGCATATTGAGTGCAGCACTTTCACAGCATCATCTTGTAGATTTGAATTAGCTCAGCTGGAATTCCATCACCTCCACTAGCTTTGTTCGTAGTGATGCTTCCTAAGGCTCACTTGACTTCTCACTCAAGAATATTTGGTTCTAGGTGAGTGACCACACCATCATGGTTATCTGGGTCATTAAAGGACTTTTTTGTATAGTTCTTCTGTGTATTCTTGCCACCTTTCTTAATCTCTTCTGCTTCTGTTAGGTCCTTGCTGTTTCTGTCCTTTATTGTGCTGATCTTTGCGTGAAATATACCCTTGGTATCTCTGAGTTTCTTGAAGAGATCTCTAGTCTTTCCCAGTTTGTTGTTTTCCTCTGTTTCTTTGCATTGTTCAGTTAAGAGGATCTCTTCTTGCTATTCTCTGGAACTCTGCATTCAGATGGGTATATCTTTCCCTTCCTCCTTTGCCTCTCTTCTCTTCTTTTCTCAGCTATTTTTAGGGCCTCCTCAGGCAACCACTTTGCCTTCTTGCATTTCTTTTTCTTGGGGATGGTTTTAGTCACCACCTCCTGTACAATGGTACGAACCTCCATCCATAGTTCTTCAGATACTCTGTCTGTATAGTGACTGTATAGGGTCCTTTTTGGAGAAGGCAATGGCACCCCACTCCAGTACTCTGGCCTGGAAAACCCCATGGATGGAGGAGCCTGGTAGGCTGCAGTCCATGGGGTCGCTAGGAGTCAGACACGACTGAGTGACTTCACTTTCACTTTTCACTTTCATGCATTGGAGAGGGAAATGGCAACCCACTCCAGTGTTCTTGCCTGGAGAATCCTAGAGACAGGGGAGCCTGGTGGGCTGCTGTGTATGGGATCGCACAGAGTCAAACACAACTGAAGTGACTTAGCAGCAGCAGCAGGGTCCTTTTCAGGAGTTAACTATTGGTCAAGCTCTAAACTGCAAAATGTAAGCACAAAGGTAAAAACGAGAGGAATGAGGATATAGCTGAGTGTGTGATTTCACTGTTCACCATGGAAATATTCAAATACATGTAAAAAAAAATCATTAAGTTATACCAAATGAAATGGTCATTTTTATAAGTTAAAAGGATCAAATTTACCAATGCCACATGGTTCAACTAAATAGAATGATTCCCATGTGCCTCATCACCCAGCTTCACCAGTGATCACCTCATGCTTAATCTTTTCATCTGTTCTTTCCCTTGCTACTCCCCACCCTGAATAATTGTGAAGGAAGTCTGAGACAACCTATCATTTAATTCATATATATACATAAGTGCCACGTGTTAGTTTTATATAATGCATACATACATTTATTTTTGGCTGTGCCACGTGCCATGCAGGATCTTAATTCCCCAATCAGAGCTGGAACCTGTGGACCAGGAGTTGATCCCACACTGCCTGCAGTGGAAGCTTTGTAGACTTAACCACTGGACCACCAGGGAGATACTGCCTGTGTGTATTTTAAATAGTGATTTTTAAATGGGTAGGCTGGAGGCAGAAAAGTCATTGGAAAAGTCCCTGATGCTGGGAAAGATTGAGGGCAGAAGGAGAAGAGGGCATCAGAGGATGAGATGGCTGGGTGGCATCATTGACGCAATGTACATGAACGTGGGCAAACTTTGGGAGATGGTGAGGGACAGGGAGGCCTGGCGTGCTGCAGTCCATGGGGTCGCAAAGAGTCGGACAGGACTGGGTGACAACAACAACAGGCTGTAGGCAGAGAAATAGCTATCTTACTCTCCAGCCTTGGGAGTAAAAGGTGGAAGAAAATGGACAAATGTTTAAGTCTGGGGACATTAGACAATGCTCAAGTCCCTCCTTAGGCATCATCGGAAACCATTGTTTGCATTGTGCTTTTCAAATCCCATTGAATTCTGGAGAACAATGGTTATTTCTCCACATCCAGGGATCTCAGGTCATCTAGCAGCATTACCATTTGAGTTTTATCTTGCAGATCATTACCTCCAGTTTACTTACAGCCTCCTTCTCAAGACTATTGAATTGTCATGCTACAAGAGGCCTTTGAATCCTCTGTCGGTGTTTCTCAATTCTGGATGACAGAAAAATCAACTGAGGCTTTTAAAAAATACCTTATCTGCCTGCCTCCCAAGTCAATACAAATAAAAGCAAAAATAAACAAATGGGACCTATCAAACTTATAAGCTGTTGCACAGCAAAGGAAACCACTAAAATAAAAGCCTACAGATTGGGAGAAAATATTTGCAAATGATGCCACGGATAAGGAACTTAATTTCCAAAATATACAAGCAACTCATACAATTCAAAACAACAACAAAAAAACCCCCAAACGATCTAACCAAAAAATGGGCGGAAGACCTAAACAGACACTTCTCCAAAGAAGACATACAGCTGGCCAATAGGCACATGAAAAGATGCTCATCGGTAATTATTAGGTGCAAATCAAACTACAATGATGTAACACCTCACACCAGACACGGTGGCCATCATTAAAAAATCTACAGGGCCCTGGCCGTCCAGTGGTTAAGACTTCAGCTTCCATTGGAGGATTTGATCCCTGGTCAGGGAGTTAGGATCACAGGTGCATCTTGGCCAGAAAGAATACAAAGCGGGAACAATATGGTAACAAATAAAATACAATTCTCTTTAAAAATAGTCTACATCAGAAAAAAATCTACAAATAATAAATGCTGCAGAGAATGTGAAGAAAGGGGACCCCTCTTATGTTGCTGACAATATAAAGGGTACAACCACTATGGCAAACAGAATGGAGGTTCCTCAAGAAACTAACAATGGAGTTGCCGTATGATCTTGCAGTCCCACTCCTAGGCGTATATCCAGACAAAACTCTGATTTGAAAAGATACATGCACCCTAATGTTCATAGCAACCCTATTTACAATGGCCCAGACGTGGAAGCAACCTAAATGTGCATTGACAGATGAATGGACAAAGAAGATGTGGTACATGTACACAGTGGAATAGTACTTAGCGATCAGAAAGGATGAAATGCCACTCGCAGCCACACAGATGGGCCTAGAAATTATCATACTAAGTGAAGTAAGTCAGAAAGAGAGAGACAAACATGCTGTCACTTACATGTGGTATCCAACATACAACATAGATGGACATATCTACGAAACAGAAATCAGCTCACACACGTAGAGCACAGAGTTGTGGTTGCCAAGGTGGAGGGGAGGGAAGGACTGAAAGTTTGGGACCAGCAGATACAAACTATTATATGTAGGATGGATACCCAACAAGGTCCGACTGTATTGCACAGGCAACCACATTCAGTATCCTGTGACAGACCACAATGGAGAAGAATACAAAAAAGAATATATATAACTGAATCACTTTGTAATACAACAGATATTAACACAACTTTGTGAGTCAACTTTACTTCAATAAATGTTTTTTAAAAAATGCAACCTGGGCCTCACTGCAGTCCTACTGAGTCAGAGTCCCTGGGTGGGGCTTGGGGAGCTGCAACTTGGATCTCCCTAGGTGATTTTTTTTTTCACTTGGAATATAGTTGACATACAATAATATATTAGTTTCAGGTATAGAATATAGTACATTAACATTTATATTCATTATGAATTAGTCACCACAATGTCTAGCCAGCATCTATCACCATACAAAATTTTTGTAATATTATTGACTGCTTCTATATTGTATGCTTCCCTGGTGGCTCAGAGGTAAAGAACTCGCCTACCAATGCAGGAGACACAGGTTCAGTCCCTGGGTCAGGAAGATCCCCTCGAGAAGGAGATGGCAACCCACTCCAGTATTATTGCTTGGAAAGTCCTATGGACAGAGGAGCCTGGCGGGCCACAGTCCATAAGGTTACAAAAGTTAGACATGACTGAGCAACTAAACAACATCAACACATGACCAGGTAAAGCCTCAGTCATGTTGAAAACAAAAGAGAAAGCGAAAGTGGGTTCTGCCAACCTTGGCTTTCTGCTGACCTTGACCAAGCAAACAAGCCGGCCTTGGTGAGCAAATATGTGCCATCCAGACGTGCTCGCCACCCTCCTTCTCAAGGTGAAGTCTGGAGAGCTACCAACCCAGGGATGGCTTTGGTGCCACAGTTTCCACCTCCTGTTTCTTTCTTTCACCTTTAGCCTAATCCTTGCAGCTAGCTGTGGGGTGAGCTGACACATGACAAAATTTGCCCCAGTGGAAGTTCACGTGTTCCTCTCTTACAGTGCAAGAGAGCAGGAGAGGCGTTTCAGATCAAGAGGGTGTGCTGGGCAGGGAGCAGCGTGATTGGCAGCAAAGGGGCTGAGGGACAGATTAGGAGCCCTCTTTCCTGCTGCTCAGCATGTGGCAAAGCTGGAAAAGGGGGAAGACTTTCAGATTTACATGAGGTCTCAAATCTTGAAGAATCCTAAATTTGTTTGCATTCGGGAACCCGTAACAGTTTCTGTTGCTAGATGAAACTCAAGTTCATTTAAGGTGAATCTAATGATTGAATTTTCATTGGCATCAGGGCACAGTAGCTATAGTAGTTTGCAGTCCATAGTCCACTCGTAACTTGAAATCAGAAACTGAAAGGCAGTCACGTAAGTGGGAGGAGAGATTTCATTAATTTGTTCAACAAATATTTCTTGACTGACGACCGAGAGCAGGTTTGCTGCTAGTTGTGGACAGTACAGCTCAACCTGGAGCAAAACCCAAGTCATTCCTCTGAGAGGTGTGGGGAGGTAAAAAGGCAGTTGATAAGTCCAGGTGTTGTTCAGTCACTCAGTCGTGTCTGACTCTGCGATCCCTTGGACTGCAGTACCCCAGGCTTCCCTGTCCATCACCATCTCCCGGAGCTTGCTCAGACTCATGTCCGTTGAGTCAGTGCTGTCATCCAACCATCCCATCCTCCGTCGACCCCTTCTCCTCCTGCCTTCAATCTTTCCCAGCAGCAGGGTCTTTTGCAATGAGTCAGCTCTTTACATCAGGTGGCCAAAGTATTGGAGTTTCAGCTTCAACATTAGTCCTTCCAGTGAATATTCAGGACTGATTTCCTTTAGGATGGACTGGTTTGATCTCCTTGCAGTCCAAGGGACTCTCAAGAGTCTTCTCCAACACCACAGTTCAAAAGCATCAATTCTTCAGTGCTCAGCCTTCTGTATAGTCTCACATCCATAGATGACTACTGGAAAAAACTCACATCCCTAGATGACTACTGGAAAAACAGTAGCTTTGACTATATGGACCTTTGTTGGTAAAGTAATGTCTCTGCTTTTTAATATGCTATCTGTCATAGCTTATCTTCCAAGAAGCAAGCGTCTTTTAATTTCATAGCTGCAGTCACTGTCCACAGTGATTTTGGACCCCAAGAAAATGAAATCTGTCACTGTTGTTTCCCATCTGTTCACCATGAAGTGACGGGACGGGATGCCATGCTCTTAGTTTTTTGAATGTTGAGTTTAAGCCAACTTTTTCACTCTTCTCTTTCACCTTCATCAAGAGGCTCTTTAACTCCTCTTCACTTAGTGCCATAAGGGTGGTGCCATCTGCATATCTGAGGTTATTGGTATTTCTCCCAGCAATCTTGATTCTGGCTTGTGGTTCATCCACCCTGGCATTTCGCATGATGTACCCTGCATAGAAGTTAAACAAGCAGGGTGACAATATACAGCCTTGACATACTCCTTTCCCAATTTGGAACCAGTCCTTTGTTCTATGTCCAATTCTAACTGTTGCTTCTTGACCTGGATAGATGTTTCTCAGGAGGCAGGTTAAGTGATCTGGTATTTCCATCTCTTTAAGAATTTTCCACAGTTTGTTGTGATCCACCCACACAGTCAAAGGCTTTATAGCATAGTCAATGAAGAGAAGTAGATGTTTTATGGAATTCTCTTGCTTTTTCTATGATCCAACCAACAGATGTTGGCAATTTGATCTCTGGTTCCTCTGCCTTTTCTAAATCCAGCTTGAACATCTGGAAGTTCTTGGTCACATACTGTTGAAGACTAGCTTGAAGGATTTTGAGCATTACTTTGCTAGTGTGTGAAATGAGTGCAGTTGTGCAGTAGTTTGAGCATTCTTTGGCATTGCCTTTCTTTGGGATTGGAATGAAAACTGACCTTTTCCAGTCCTGTGGCCACTGCTGAGTTTTCCAAATTTGCTGGCATGTTGAGTGCAGCACTTTCACAGCATCATCTTTTAGGATTTGAAATAGCTCAACTGGAATTCCATCACCTCCACTAGCTTTGCTCATAGTGATGCTTCCTAAGCACACTTGACTTCGCACTCCAGGATGTCCAGCTCTAGGTGAGTGACCACACCATCGTGGTTATCTGGGTCATAAAGATCATTTTTGTATAGTTCTTTTGTGTATTCTTGCCACCTCTTCTTAATATCTTCTGCTTCTGTTAGGTCCATACTGTTTCTGTCCTTTATTATGCCCATCTTTGCATGAAATGTTCCCTTGGTATCTCTAATTTTCTTGAAGAGATCTCTAGTCTCTCCCATTCTATTGTTTTCATCTTTCTTTGCATTGATCACAGAGGAAGGCTTTCTTATCTCTCCTTGCTATTCTTTGGAACTCTGCATTGAAATGGTTTATCTTTCCTTTGCTCCTTTGCCTTACCCTTCTTTTCTTTTCTCAGCTATGGCCTCCTCAAGCAACCATTTTGCCTTTTTGCATTTCTTTTCCTTGGGGATGGTTTTGATCACCACCTCCTGTATAGTATTATGAACTTCTGTTCATAATTCTTCAGGTACGCTATCTATCAGATCTAATCCCTTGACTCTATTTGTTACTTTCACTATATAATCATAAGGGATTTTATTTAGGTCATACCTGAATGGCCTAGTGATTTTCTGTACTTTTTCAATTTAAGTCTGAATTTTACAATAGGAGTTCGTGATCTGAGCCACAGTCAGCTCCTGGTCTTGATTTTGCTGACTGTATAGAGCTTCTCCATCTTTGGCTGCAAAGAATATACTCAGTCTGATTTTGGTATTGATCATCTGGTGATGTCCATGTGTAGAGTACCAAGTACATGTATGCTTATGCACAGGCACATCAAATAGAACGAGAGGGAAAAAGGAGGGAAGGGGCAGAGCCAAGTTTGTGGGTCTGTGGGTCAATGGTTGTTTTACGTAGATGAGTGGGAACAGGAAGCAAGAGAGAGGCAGGCAGCCTTTGGGGTTAAGGGTGCTGGACCACACTGCCATTCGTCAGGAGCTCCTTATTCTTCCCCATGAGGCCTCAGAACCTAAACTTCCATCAGTCGAAGGCATTTACTCCCCACTGGGCCACTGTGCCTTCACTTTCTACCTACATCTTCATTAGACCTACACACAACATAGTACCCCTGGGCAGCCTCTTCCTGCTGGATGTGCGGCTCCTCAGATACTTTCTAGCCTCCTAACAGGCCAGGCTGGTGGTCTGGTCTTGTCTCTGTCCTCCTCACTGTCCAGGGTAGGGCATGACTGCATTGCGGCTGTCTCAAGCTCCATCTGTGGCATCAATGACCCCTAACCTCAGCAGGGAAGGAGAAGTGCAGAGCTGTCACACCTGGATTCCTGTGGCCTCAAGGGTCATTACCTTGAGGCTGAGGGGCAGTGAGCTGGCTGCCTTCCCAGATTTTAGCTCTTTCACTTCTCCCTGTAGCCCTGGGAGGATGGTGTGTCTATTATCCTCAGTTTGCAGATGAAGGAAATCACCCACGGCTAGAGGCAGAGTCGGCCAGGTCTTATCCATAAAGAAAATCCCTTTCTTTAGGGAAACAAAGCACAATTATAGAAAGTTCAAAGGTCAAGGGTTTAAATAACGCCAAGTGTAGTCACAAGGCAAAAAATGGTGACTTAGGAAAGGAGAGAGGACTTAAGTAGTCTTAAATAGTGCCTGCGGGTTGGCACAAAAAAAGGTTGTTTGTGAGGAGCCTAGATAGAATGACCAACTTAGGTATGGGAGAGCCATTTAATACACCTGTGGATAGCTTTGTTCATATATCTTTTTGTTGCTAAAGGAATTTGTAAAAAAAATTACAGAGAGTTATAAAAAGTCATCCAGAATCAGAAGAATATCCACAAACTGACCACACATCCCACAACTCCCCTCACTCACCCTCTTTATAAACCTTTCCCTTAAAAAAAAAAAACCTTTCCCTGAAAGCCTTCGAGGAGTTCATTCCCTTTGAGCACTTGCCACCTGGACTTCTTGCTTGCCGCCTGCAATAAATGCTGCACTTTTCCTTCCCCACAGCCTGGTGTCCGTAAATCGGCTTTTTTGGGTGAGTGGTCCTGACTTTGGTTCGGTAACAGTGCCATGCTCCATGTATCCCAAATGTCCTTGAAAGCCAGTTAAAAATAAGAGAGAATAGGTCCAACCAGTCAATTTACATACTTATTGTTCAAGGAAAGTTTAGTGAGCCCTGCCAGGCTCTGTTAGAGAGTTGGGGACGTGGTGGCAAATACGGCCCTTTCTCTCCCAGAGCCCACGTGATGGTTCATAACTGAAGCAAGCACATATCTGGATGGGACACCCGTGGTAGCAATGCGTACCTGGAAGGAAATAAGTTGGGAATGGGCGGGGGCAGATCCCAATTGTGGATTGTTTTGGATTTTTTTTTAAAGATATATTTATTTACGGGCTGTGGTGGGTCTCCATTGCTGAACGAGGGCTTTGTCTAGTTATGGTGAGGGGGCTACTCTTTGCTGTGGTCCATGGGCTTCTCAATGCAGCGGCTTCTCTTGTTGCAGAGCATGGCTTCTAGGATGTCTGGAGTTGAGGAGTTGAGGCACATGGGTTCAGTCGTTGTGGCTCCCGGGCTTGGTTGGTCCTCGGCATGTGGGATCTTCCGGGACCAGGGATCGACCCGGTGTCCCTTGCATTGCAAGGCAGATTCTTAACTACTGGGCCACCAGGGAAGCCCCAGATCCCAGTTTTGTGGAGGCGGAAGCTTATCTGAGGGCCATCTTTTAGAAAAAGAATACATGAGCTATTAATTTTCCAGGGCTGTCATGATGAAGTATCACAAACTGGAGGCTTCAACAATAATTATCTCAGTTCTGGAGGCTAGAAATCCAAGGTAGGGTTGGTTCCTTCTGAGGACTCTGAGGGCAGGTCTGTTCTAGCCCTCCGTGGCCCATCCTTGGCTTGTAGATGACACACCACTCCATCCTCCACCTTCCCATGGCGTTGTTCCTGCACTGACATCTTCCTCTAAGTCTTGTTGGATTAGGAGCATGACTTTGCCTTTTGTTTTTAATTTTATATTGGAGTATAGTTAATTAATGTTGTGTTAGTTTCAATTGTACAGCAAAGTGATTCTGTTATACATATGCATGTATCTATTCTTTTTCAAATTCTTTTCCCATTTAGGGTATTATAGAATATTGAGCACGTTTCCCTGAACTATACAGTAGGTCCTTGTTGGCTATCTATTTTATACATAGTAGGGTGTACAGGAAAGCCCAAACTCCCTTTTTAATTGTGCATACCCACCCCACCTCCACCAGCATCAACTCATTTTAACTAATCACGTCCAGTGACCCTACATCCCATAAGATCCTGTTCTGAAATAGGCAGCCTTCAGCATGTCTTCTGTGGGGGACAAAATTCAACCCCAACACAAGGCTAGGGCTCTTCCCAGGGCTTATAGGGCCTTGTGCCAGCGAGGGGCTCTGAGGCATAGCTTCTTCAGCATGGCAGCAGCTGTCCCCGTAGGATGCAGGTGAGCAATGGTGTGACGGGAGGGGACGCACCATCCCTGGGGTGGAGGGGACACGGCAGACCCATCACTGCCCCTCCTGTCTTCTCCACCCTCCTTGGAGGTCCCAGTCCCTCTTTTGCAGAAGCCCTCCCTGGGTTTCTCAAGGGCTTCCTCTGTCTCCACCCTCAGCAGCCTAGAAGTGGCCCCAGGAGAAACCATCAAGCAAAGAGGGTCAGGAGTTGGTGAACATACCCCTCAGCCTCCTCCTCCCTCAGAAGGACTTTTTAAAGAATCTTTTATTGTGAGTGCAGATGCAGAAGTCGAGGGCTTCATGGCTTACTCTAAGGCAGACACCCCATGACCACTGGGGGACTGTTCTCAGGTGCAACCCGTCCAGTCTCAGGAGGCACCGCGGCGAGACTTTTCTGACTCACTTCTCCATTGCCTCATTGTGCTCCTGGCACCACGTTCCAAGGAAGTGGCTTGCACCAGATTCTTGTCTCTGGATCAGTTTTTGGTGAAACGCAAAGCAGGCTGTTGGTAAGGAAAGGCTTCTTTAGAGAAATGGCATCTGCGGTGGGACCTGGGTGTTGAAAGGACATTGGCCATGCAGAAATGTGGCCAGGTGTTTCAGATAGTGGGGGGGGGGTGCCCATGGAGGCCCCAGGAGAATGGGCCCAGGTGCCCAGGCAACAGAAAGAAGCCTGCTATGTGGCTGCGACACAGGCACAGGAGAGGCAGCAGAAGCCTGGAGATCTTGTGTGTGTGTCTGTGTGCATATGTACGTATTTGAGTTGTGTGGGTGGTGGGGCAAGGGCCCTGTGGGGAGAGGCCCTGCCTCCTTCCCTACCCACCACCCCCCCAATCCAACCTGAACGTCCACAAGTGCACACACTCACCAGAAGCAGAGCTTTGAAAACCCAATTCCATGTGCCCATTTGCAAGTATTTATGCAAATCAGGTCATTTGAAACCAAATCATCTCCCCATGAGCCACACTAAGTGTGGAGATACCTGAATCACCAGGATGCCACCTCAACTGTGCTGTTCTGGCTAATGATGGAGATACGACTGTGCTTGCCCAACTGCAGCCCTGGAGCTGAGATGCCCCTTCCTGGGGGCAAGTCTCTCCAGCAAAGGGGAGTGAGTCAGTGTATGGAGAGCTGCCTCGACCTGAGGCTGGGGTGGGTGTGGCTCCCCCTCTAATGAATACCTGTCTTTGTTACTCTACTGTGAAACAGGCCTGCCACGGAGTGCTTGTCATGTGGATTGACATGCACAGTGAAAGGTTTTGCTGGAAAAAAAAACAAACCACTCAAGTCAAACTCAGAGACAGAAAGTAGAATGACAGATGCTAGTGGCTGAGGGAGGGAGACTTGTTCTGTGGGTACAGACTTTCAGTTTTGTAAGGTGAAACAGTTCTGGAGACTGGTTATACAGCGTTGTGAATGTTGTTGTTTTTCTTCAGTCTTCAAGTCACGTCTGACTCTTTCTGACCTCATAGACCGCACCTTGCCAGGTCTCCCTGTTCCTTACCATCTCTCAGAGTTTGCCCAAGTTCATGTCCACTGAATCCGTGATGCCATCCAACCATCTAATCTGTCACCCTCTTCTCCTTGTGCCTTCAATCTTTCCCAGCATCAGAGTCTTTCTCAATGAGTGGGCTGTTCGCATCAGGTGGCCAAAATATTGGAGCTTCAGCTTCAGCATCAGTCCTTCCAATGAATATTCAGGGTTGATTTCCTTTAGGATTAGCTGATTTGATCGCCTTGCTGTCCAAGGGACTCTCAAGAGTCTCCAACACCACAGTTCAAAAGCATCAGTTTTTCAGCACTCTGCCTTCTTTATGGTCCAGCTTTCACATCGATACATGACTACTGAAAAGACCGTAGCCTTGACTACACGGGCCTTCGTCTGCAAAGTCCTGTTTAGGTTTGTCATACCTTTTGTTCCAAGAAGCGATCATCTTCTAATTTCATGGCTGCAGTCACCATCGTGGTGATTTTAGAGACCAAGAAGAGGAAGTCTGTACAGCTTCCACCTTTTCTCTTTCTATTTGCCATGAAGTAATGGGGCTGGATGTCATGATCTTAGGTTTTATAATACTGAATTTTAAGCCACTCTTTCCACTCTCTTCTTTCACCCTCATTAAGAGGCTCACAGTGATGTGAATGTACTTAATAATATTTAAGGATGGTTAATTTGGGGGCCTCTCGCCTTCTGAGATGGCTCACACTCTGTGGAGTGTATGTCTCTCTAAGTAAATCCACCTCTTACCTATCAAAAAAAAAAAAAAAGACTGATTAATATGGGTAAATTTTGTTATGTGTATTTTACCACAATTAAAAAAAAAATCCTAGGACTTCCCTGGTGGTACAGTGGATAGGAATCCACCTGCCAATGCAGGGCACAAGTTCAATCCCTGGTCCGGGAAGATCCCACGGAGATGCCACGGAGCAACTTAGCCTGTGTGCCACGACTACTGAGGCTGTGCTCTGGAGCTTGGAAGCCATGACTACTGAGCCCACGTGCCCCAAGTACTGAAGCCAGCACACCCTAGAGCCCGTGCTCCGCAACAAGAGAAGCCGCCGCAGTGAGAAACTCACACACTACAACTGTGAGTGGCCCCTGCTCGCCACAACTAGAGAAAGCCTGCCCATAGCAACAAGGACCCGGTGCAACCAAAAGATAAACAAATAAAAAATATTTTTCTAAAAATTCTCGGGACCTCCCTGGTGATTGAGTGGCTAAGACTCCACGCTCCCCATTCAGGGGGCCCAGGTTCCATCCCTGGTCAGAGAACTAGATCCTACGTACCCCAACTAAAAGATTCCATGTGCTGCAACTAAGACCCAGCACGGCCAAATAAATAAAAATAAATATATTTTTTTTAATTCCTGAAAAAGCCCAGATATCAGACCATAGTTTAGGCAGCGGTTCTTAATTGCTCTGGGTTGGAACTTTTTTGGTTTCTGGCACTGTTCCAGGTGGCCCATTCCAGCACCTTGATGTTCCAGTAGTCATCATTCCTAGTGACAGTGCCTTACATATTTAATCTCCACAATCCAGCCCAACAGCCCAAGAGGTAGATAGAAAGATAAAGAAACCAGCTCTGAGAGGTTAGTGAACTGACTCCAGGCACATGAAGGTCCTGTTTTCTTCCTCACTGCTGTGACTTTCCTCCAAAAGCCACAGAACATTGGTGACCCAGTCAAGATCCCTTTCCAGATTTCCCCCTCACAGGCCCGTGCTCTGTCCTGGGCCCTGGCAACTAGGGTTTACAGCTGAGGCTTATTAAGTAGCTGACAATTGTCCTCCTGTCAGGAAAAGGAGTCACCATTTTAAGGAGCTCACAGCGCCCAGCTGTCCACCTTCCTTTCTTGTTGGCAAATCAGGCCCAGGTTTTGCCTGCTTTTGCTGGAGCATCTAATCTGGGCTTTGTAGGACTGATTATTTAGAAAATCATAACTGCTGAGAAAGCTCTTAAAAATGTGTGGTTATGTGTGAGCTCCAGACCACAGGCTCCTGTTCTGACTTTTGCTTAAGTACCCTGTGACCTAGAACATGTTGAAATAGCTTGAGCAGTTTACAGGCCAAGCCTTCCCCACCTTCCTCATGGCACCCTGTCACTGAGCCTGCTGCCCAAATTCCTGGGAGGGTCGAAATTGATAATATCTTTAAAAAAAAAAAAAAACTTCACACGTTACACTAATTAGGACAGGGCTCTGAATTCACCAGTAATGTTCACTGTAAAGTCCAAATGCAAAAGTCATGAACTTTGATTTTTAATTTTCGTTTTTTGGCCATGCTGATTGGCATGTGGGAACTTCCTTGATCAGGGATCAAATTCCCACTTTCTGGGCCTTAACCACTGAACCATCAGGGAAGTCCCAGAAGTCATGGACTTTCAATTTAGACACTGGATTCAGGCTGACTGTGGCTTTAGACAAGTTACTTATTCTTTCCTATTCATTCATTTCTTGACTGAGAAATGAGACTGATGCCAGCGTAAAGCAGAAAATATTAAGAAGCGGTGGCAAGAATACACAGAAGAACTATACAAAAGAGATCTTAATGACCCAGATAACCACGATGGTGTGATCACTCACCTAGAGGCAGACATCCTGGACTGCGATGTCAAGTGGGCCTTAGGAAATATCACTAAAGCTAGTGGAGGTGATGTAATTCCAGCTGAGCTATTTCAAATCTTAAAAGATGATGCTGTTAAAGTACTGCACTCAATATGCCAGCAAATTTGGAAAATTCAGCAGTGGCCACAAGACTGGAAAAGGTCAATATTCATTCCAGTCCCAAAGAAAGGCAATGCCAAAGAATGCTCAAACTACCGCACAATTGCACTCATCTCACACACTAGCAAAGTAATGCTCAAAATCCTTCAAGCTAGTCTTCAACAGTATGTGAACCAAGAACTTCCGGATGTACAAACTGGATTTAGAAAAGGCAGAGGAACCAGAGATCAAATTGCCAACATCTGTTGGAGCATAGAAAAAGCAAGAGAATTCCAGAAAAACACCTACTTCTGCTTTATTGACCATGCCAAAGCCTTTGACTGTGTGAATCACAACAAACTGTGGAAAATTCTTCAAGAGATGGGAATACCAGACCACCTTACCTGCCTCCTGAGAAACCAGTATGCAAGTCAAGAAGCAACAGTTAGAACCAGACAAGGAAAAACAGACTGGTTCCAAATTGGTAAAGGAGTATGTCAAGGCTGTATATTGTCACCCTGCTTATTTAACTTCTATGCAGAGTACATCATGTAAAATGCTGGGCTGAATGAAGCACAAGCTTGAATCAAGAATGCCAGGAGAAATATCAGTAACCTCAGATATGCAGATATGCAGCACCACCCTTATGGCACAAAATGAAGTAGAATTAAAGAGCCTCTTGATGAAGGTGAAAGGGGAGAGTGAAAAAGTTGGCTTAAAACTCAGCATTCAAAAACTAAGATGATGGCATCCAATCCCATAAGTTCATGGCAAATAAATGGGGAAACAATGTAAACAGTGAGAGACTTTATTTTCTTGGGCTCCAAAATCACTGCAGATAGTGACTGCAGCCATGAAATTAAAAGCCGCTTACTCCTTGGAAGAAAAGCTATGACCAATCTAGACAGGATATTAAAAAGCAGAGATATTACTTTGCCAACAAAGGTTCACCTAGTCAAAGCTATGGATTTTCTAGTAGTCATATGTGGATGTGAGAGCTGGACCATAAAGAAGGCTGAGCACCAAAGAACTGATGCTTTTGAACTGTGGTGTTGGACAAGACTCTTGAGAGTCCTTTGAACAGCAAATAAATCAAACCAGTCCATCCTAAAGGAAATCAGTCCCGAGTATTCATTGGAAGGACTGAGGCTGAGGCTGAAGCTCCAAGCTTTGACCACCTGATGTGAAGAGCTGACTCATTGGAAAAGACCCTGATGCTGGAAAAAATTGAGGGCAGGAGGAGAAGGGGACGACAGAAGATGAGATGGTTGGATGGCATCACCTACTCAATGGACATGAGTTTGAGCAAGCTCTGGAAGATGGTGAAGGACAGGGAAGCCTGACATGCTACAGTACATGGGGTCACAAAGAGTTGGATACAACTGAGCAACTGATCAACACAGCAACAACCAACATAAAGATTAATAGTGCATGAACAGACTGGTCCAGTGCCTGGCACGTGGCAGGAACCCCATCAGTACTGTCAGCCCCCGAGTTAGGATTCTCTGGGAGCATGTATGCTTATGGCCCTTATATCCTTAGAAACAGTTTGGCTTCTTACCATGTAATTCTGTGAAGAGGATTAAGGTTCTTCCTACACGCTTGCTTACATAGTTAGTTTTCTCAGCAAACTTTTACGGGCCAGCCAGATCCAAATGCGTCTGGAGCAATGTCACTTTTCCCCTAGAAGGGCAACCATGGGCCTGAGTTGGTAGCAGAGACAGCTGGTGATATTGTTAGCTGTTTCTCCCTGGAATTTAGGGAGGGGATTGGGGCATGGGTGGGTTTCAGCCCTCTGTGGTGGAACATTCAGAAACTCTAGGATTCCAAACTGGATGGCACTATACCCCAACACCTTTGCTTCAAGTGGGAACAAACAGAGATTCTTCAGAGAGAAGTTAGTAACTGAAGGGAGGTGTCCACCTGTGCTGGCAAGGGCTTGGACTGGGAGTAAGCTCAATAACATCCGGGTTGTGGGAGATCAAGCTGGCCAACCCAACCTGAAGCAAGTTACTTAACTTCTTTGATCCTCAGTTTCCTTCTCCTGTAAATGCAAATAAGATTAGGGACTGTAATCAAGTGATTTAAAAAGAGATAATGATGCTAAATGGAAATAAGACAGTGACTATCCTAATCTGACAAAGGTCTGTCTAGTCAACGCTATGATTTTTCCAGTATCTTGTATGGATGTGAGAGTTGAACCATAAAGAAAGCTGAGCACTGAAGAATGGATGCTTTTGAACTGTGGTGTTGAAGAAGACTCTTGAGAGTCCCTTGGATTGCAAGGAGATCCAACCAGTCCATCCTAAAGGAAATCAGTCCTGAATATTCATTGAAAGGATTGATGCTAAAGCTGGAGCTCCAATACTTTGGCCACCTGATGTGAAGAACAGACTCACTGGAAAAGACCCTGATGCTGGGAAAGATTAAGGGCAGGAGGTGAAGGGGACCACAGAGGATGAGATGGTTGGAGGGCATCACCGACTCAATGGACATGAGTTTGAGCAGGCTCCAGGAGTTGGTGATGGACAGGGAAGCCTGGTGTGCTGCAGTCCATGGGGTCACAAAGAGTTGGACACAACTGAGCGACTGAACTGAACTATCCTAATACATGATTACTCTTGTCTCTGATCCTTTAAGAAAGGAAATAACAAAGCTATCAAACAGATGAGTGAGACCATCAGAGCGCACTTGGGGTGGTGCCCCCACTACTTCCCAGGGAGCCTGGCCTGTGAGCTCAGGGGTGGCAGAATCCCACACGTACTTGGAGAAATCTCCTGACTCTACAGAGGAAGAGACTCTAGATCAGTCAGCTAAATGCCAACTCAGTTCCCAAAGGACTATGGAGATTTTCAAAATCTGTCTATTCCTCTGGTCAAGCCCCTCCTTCTGATGGAAACAAACAGCTCTGGTCAAACTACTTTAAGATCCAGCTAGTTTGATGGCCCCAGGGACTCAGGCCCCAGAGGGAGTCAGGTACTCAGAAAGGAAAGAAAGAAATTTTCAGAAATTTGACGACGCTGTCATTCAGACTTGATTTTTGGTGAATTCTCATGCTTTCACTTACCTGTTTTTGAGAAGGTAGCAGGAGATGAAAAGATTGCTTTCATGAAATTTAGGGATGGCAGAATTTCAACTGGAAACTGCAATTGTTTTCAATTCTAAAAGTCCTCAGAGTGGGGGCATAGTGGGTGAGCTACCAGGCTTATTTATGCATCTGTGGAGAGAGAGCAGCCACACCAGCCAGGGAGCACTTAGAGGATGGGGTGTGTGCCAAACAATGGGACACACAGGGTTTAGAAGCCCGGCTTGCTAGGCTAGCACTTTTTTGGTCAACGCTAAACCAAAAAGCAAGGAAAAGTGACATGAAAGTACTTTCACTCAAGGCTACGACAGAAAAGAATTACTTTCTCACACGTTTAAGGCCCAGCCTGGAGGGGAAACCAACTGTCATGATGTGTGTTTACTAAGTCAACTATACTCCAATAAAAATTTTAAAAATAAAATTTGCTTGCAAAATTGTGATGAAAAAAAGCTGTGTGATTATTATGGCTTATGGCTTAGATCAGACTGCCATTCGGGGGGGTTGGAACCCCAACCTAACCCCCACAAACTTGCAAAAAAAAAAATCTCAACTACTAATTGGAAGGGAAATTTGAGGCTTAAACCACAACCAAACCAATGAATGCACCCCCCAACCCCGGCCTTTTTTTTGAATAATAAAGGGTTACTCTTGTTCTGAGGGTCTGTTCCTGCAGTCCTGGATCATAACCTCACAGGGAAGTGATATTAGTGGCCCTCCTTGGGTTAGCAACTTGCTGACCTATGAGGATTTAGAACCCAACATCGAGGGCAGCTCCATTCCTCAATGCAACTATTCTGTGCCTTTGCTGAGGATTGCAAATACAGGAATGTGTGCCTAGTAACACGGAATCCACTCTTAATTCTACAAATGCTGCTTGGGTTTCTTCGGGTTCTGCTTTTCAAAGAAAGTTCTAGGTGTGTGCCCTGGATCACAGAAGGGGTCCATTACAAAGAATCCCCTCAAACCCACTCTTTTTGATCTGTGTGTGCCAATTCACACACACTTGTTACAGCAGTCACCTTCTGAGCGGCAGGGATACATTCTTTGTCCACATCTGAAAGCTTCCCTCTTGCTGGGTCCAGTTATTGGCCTCAGGAGCCATATGCCAATCTGGATTAAATTTAACAAAAACAAAACTCCAGTTTCAGATGACGCTCCGCATTCTTATTCTTCATCTAACATGTCATTCATTTTCCAACCAAAAAGTAGCTGCATGTCCCTCTGTTGTCAAATCTTACTCCTTTCCCCACTCTTTGGGTTGTCACCACACCCCTTTCTGCTAATCCCCACTGCAGACCTCGCCCACAGCCCAGTGGGGATCTCTTACTTTGATGTCTTTAGGCCTCAGTTGCCCCTTCTCCTCCACTCTGAGACCCCCCTTGCAGGTGCTACCCCTGTCCTTATCCTGTTTCAGAATCAGATACACGAAGAGGGTCTCAGGGTTTTTGTGCTTTTGGGTTTTTGCGGGTACAATTTTTTTAGGACCTTCCCAGCCCAAGGATCAAACTATCCTTGCTTCATTCCAAATGACTAAGGCTTCTGGAAGGTTTCCCTAAGAAAACACTTTTTTTTTTTTTCCTTATCCAAACAGATCTTCCAAGTCAGCTGGTGAGTGGAACAGCAGCAACAGCCCTGGCTTGGACAGCTCACAGTGCTCACCTCAGGCTAATCTCTTGGAACCTCCCTGTCTTCATGGGAATTTACAAGGGATGATATTTGCCTCCCCAGGCCAATATGGATGAAAACAATAGCCTGCAGGGATGGTCTGGCAGAGTTTAGACACCTGATACTGTTGTGCACACCAGCCACATCGTGACTGTCCTATTTTTTTTTAAATATTTATTTTTATTTATTTATGGATTTGGCTGTGCCCGGACTTCACTGTGGCACGGGGCCCTCTCATCTTCATTGCAGCATTTGGGATCTTTGATCTTCCATGCGGCGTTCGAGATCATTAGTTATGGTGTGCAGGATCAGGTTCCCCAACCAGGGACTGAACTCGTGCCCCCTGCATTGGGAGCACAGAGTCTTAGCCACAGCACCGCCACAGAAGTCCCATGACTCTCCTAGTTAAGGCATTGAGTTATTTATTACTGAATTCTTTTCTTTTTTCAACTTTGATTGGAGTATAGTTGATTCACAATTTTGTTAGTTTCAGGTGTGTATAGCAAGGTGAATCAGTCATGTATATATGGATATGGATATATATATACTCATTCTCTTTCAGATTCTTTTCCTGTATAGATTATTACAGAATACTGAATAAAGTTCCCTGTGCTATACAGTAGGTCCTTGTTAGCAACCTATTGTACATATGTTTATGTGTGTGCTCAGTCATGTCCGAGTCTTTGTGGCCCCATGGACTGTAGCCCACCAGGCTCCTCTCTGTCCATAGAATTTTCCAAGTGAGAATACTGGAGTGGGTTGCCATTTCCTACTCCAGGGAATCTTCCTGTCACAGGGATTGAACCCAAATCTCTTGTGTCTCCTGCTTTGGCAGGCAGATTCTTTACCACTGTTCCATCTGGGAAGCCCCTATTTTATAATGTGTAATAGTGTGTATGTATTAATCCCAATCTAATTTATTATTTCCTCCTACATTTCCCCTTTGGTAACCATAGGTTTGATTTTGACATCTGTGAGTTTGTTTCTGTTTTGTAATAAAGTTCATTTGTATTTTTTTATTAGCTTTCACATATAAGTGATATCATATGATGCTGGTCTTTCTCAGACTTACATAAGTATGATAGTTTCTAGATCTATCCCTGTTGCTGCAGATGCCTCTATTACTGAATTCTGATTCATTTGCATATCCCAGCACTAGGGCATCAGCTCCTTAACTTCAGATATTTTGTCTTTGCGTCCTCTCTGCCTAATGTAGTGCCTAGCCAAGTACCCATAGAATGAATGTGCTTAGTCAATCAGTTGTGTCCGACTCTTGGCGACCCACCAGGCTCCTCTGTCTATGGGATTCTCGAATACTGGAGTGGGTTGCCATGCCCTCCTCCAGGGGATCTTTCCAACCCAGGGATCAAACCCAGGTCTCTGGCACTTCAGGTAGGTTCTTTACCATCTGAGCCACTAGGGAAGCCCCTAGAATGAATAAGTAAGTTCATTTTTACTTAGGATTTAAACCAGTGTTTCATATAAGAATTTAGTTGGGTTCTTTGCTCAGCTTCTGTGAAAATGCTCAGTCCTACCAAGGAAGCTAAGGCAGTGTTGGAGTGAGGCCCTCGTTTCTGGTGCTCAATGCACCTGGCAGTTGTCCACTTGGCACTCGCCCCTCCACGGTCTCCATCTCTGAGCTCACCTGCATCTACCTAACCCTCATCCTGTGCAAGGATGAGGTGCCACTCACGTAGAGTATGGTCAACACCCTCATTAGCAGCAGCCAATGTGAATGTCAAGCCTTTCTGGCCAGGTTTGTTTGCAAAGGCCCTGGCCAATGTCAACATCTAGACTCTTATCTACAACACAGGGCTGGTGGCCCTGCCCCAACAGGAGGTTCTGCCCCTACAGAGGACAAAGTGGGAGCAGAGAAAGAAGACTGAGGAGTCTGAAGATGACATAGGGTTTGGTCTTTTGATTAAATCTCTGGTGTAATATTTCTATTTTGTAATGTTCAATCCAAAGCTGACCTCTTAGAAAAAAATAAAAAAGAATTTTTGATTGTCAAAAGTCAAACCCCCTCCCAGAAATATAGCCCAAACTGCTGGCACACAGGAAGGGGTCCACCAGGCAGTGGAATGAACACACATTTGATAACACATGGGAACATGTGTTCCTTCATGCTCCCGCTGCAGGACTAGGCTCATTAGATAAGCCCCGTGAAGCTCGGTAGAGTCTGGGTTCTCCAGTCACTGTCTCAATCTCACATCCTGTCTCCAAGTGTGACCTTGTGCCAGTTACTTAATCTCTCTGAGGCTTAGTCTTCTCATCTATAAAATGAAGATACTAATAATGCTAACTGCTTCCCTGGTGGCTCAGATGGTAAAGAGTCTGCCTGCAATGCAGGAGACCAGGTTCGATCCCTTGGTCGGGAAGATCTCCTGGAGAAGGGAATGCCAACCTACTCCAGTATTCTTGCCTGGAGAATTTCATGGACAGAGGAGCCTGGTGGGCTACAGTCCATGAGGTTGCAAAGAGTCAGACCCAGCTAACATTTTCAACTTTTTTCCTTTCCTACATCACAGCCATGTTGAGAATAGAATAAGATAATTAATTAAAAACCTTAGTTCAGGGCTAGTGAATAATAGAATTCTCAATAAATGTCCACTGTGTTCAGTGTACCACATTCAAAGGTTATCCATATGCCCTCTATCTTGAACTTTGCCTCTGTTTTCAATGAAAAGCTTCTGAAGTTTTAATAACCTCTATTGGTCTCCATTCATCAAGCACTTCAAGCCAAGCACTGACCCTGCTAGGCTTGGGCAACAGAGAAATAAAAGATCATCCCAGCCCTTAAGTTACAGCATCAGGGGGAAAACAAACTGTGTATTTAAATAGTACATGGTAAGCACAAATGTTGGAAGAGGGTGTTTGCTATGAGCAGTGCATTCTCTTGGCAGAACTCTATTAAGCCTTTGCCCTGCTTCATTCCGTACTCCAAGGAGAAATTTGCCTGTTACTGTTATTCCAGGTGTTTCTTGGAGAAGGCAATGGCACCCCACTCTAGTACTCTTGCCTGGAAAATTCCCATGGGTGGAGGAGCCTAGTAGGCTGCAGTCCATGGGGTTGCGAAGAGTCGGACACAACTGAGCAACTTCACTTTACTTTTCACTTTCCTGAATTGGAGAAGGAAATGGCAACCCATTCCAGTGTTCTTGCCTGGAGAATCCCAGGGACGGGGGAGCCTGGTGGGCTGCTGCCTATGGGGTCGCACAGAGTCGGACACCACTGAAGTGACTTAGCAGCAGCCAGGTGTTTCTTGACTTCCTACTTTTGCATTCCAGTCCCCTATAATGAAAAGGACATCTTTTTTGGGTGTTAATTCTAGAAGGCCTTATAGGTCTTCATAGAACTGTTCAATGTCAGCTTCTTCAGCGTCACTGGTCGGGGCATAGACTTGGATTATTGTGATACTGAATGGTGTGCCTTCGAAACGAACAGAGATCATTCTGTCATTTTTGAGACTGCATCCAAGTACTGCATTTTGGACTCTTGTTGACTGTGATGGCTACTCCATTTCTTCTAAGGGATTCTTGCCCACAGTAGTAGATATAATGGTCATCTGAGTTAAATTCACCCATTCCAGTCCATTTTAGTTTGCTGATTCCTAGAATGTTGACGTTCACTCTTGCCATCTCCTGTTTGACCACTTCCAATTTGCCTTGATTCATGGACCTAACATTCCAGGTTCCTATGCAATATTGCTCTTTACAGCATTGAACCTTGCTTCCATCACCAGTTACATCCACAACTGGGTGTTGTTTTTGCTTTGGCTCCGTCTCTTCATTCTCTCCGGAGTTATTTCTCCACTGATCTCTAGTAGCATATTTGGCACCTACCGACCTGGGGACTTCTTTCAGTGTCCTATCTTTTTGCCTGTTCATGTGGTTCTCAAGGCAGGAATACTGAAGTGGTCTGCCATTCCCTTCTCCAGTGGACCACGTTTTGTCAGAACTCTCCACCATGACCCGTCCGTCTTGGGTGGCCCTACATGGCATAGCTCATAGTTTCATTGAGTTAGACAAGGCTGTGGTCCATGTGATCAGATTGGTTAGTTTTTGTGATTGTGGTTTTCAGTCTGTCTGCCCTCTGATGGAGAAGGACAAGAGGCTTAAGGAAGCTTCCTGATGGGAGATACTGACTGAGGGGGATCCTGGGTCTTGTTCTGATGGGCAGGGCCATGCTCAGTAAATCTTTAATCCAATTTTCTGTTGATGGGTGGAGCTATTCCCTCTCTGCTATTTACCTGGGGCCAAACTATGGTGGAGGTAATGAATGGTGACCTCCCTCAAAAGATCCCATGCATATACTGCTACAATCCATGCCCCCAACCCTGCAGCGGGCCACCTCTGACCCACGCCTTCACTGGAGGCTCCTGGACACCCACAGGCAAGTCCGGGACAGTCTCCTGTGGGGTCACTGTTCCTTTCTCCTGGGTCCTGGTGAACAAGGTTCTGTTGTGCCCTCCAAGAGTCTATTTCCCAGTCTTGTGTAAGTTCTGGCAGCTCTATGGTGGGGTTAATGGTGACTTCCTCCAAGAGGACTTATGCCATACCCACACCCAGAGCCCCTGTCCCTGCAGCAGACCACTGCCGACCCGTAGCTCCACAGGAGATGCTCAAACACAGTTCAGTCTCAGCCTTTGTGGCGTCTCTGGGTCCTGGTGTGTGCAAGGTTTGTTTGAGCCCTCTGAGCATCTATGGCGGGAAAGGGGTTTGATTCTAAACACGAATTCACCCCTCCTACCATCTTGCTGGGGCTTCTCCTTTGGCCTTGGATGTAGGGTATCTCCTAACAGCCACACCAGTGCCTACCATCTGTCATAGCAAACACCCTCTTAAGGGAAGACTCTACACATGGACATCACCAGATGGTAAACACTGAAATTGGATTGATTATATTCTTTGCAGCCAAAGATGGAGAAGCTCTATACAGTCAGCAAAAACAAGACCAGGAGCTGACTGTGGCTCAGATCATGAACTCTTTATTGCCAAATTCAGACTTGAATTGAAAAAAGTATGGAAAACCACTAGACCATTCAGGTATGACCTAAATCAAATCCCTAAATGTTATACAGTGGAAGTGAGAAATAGATTCAAGGGATTAGATCTGATAGACAAAGTGCCTGATGTACTATGGACAGAGATTCATGACATTGTACAGGAGACAGGAATCAAGACCATCCCCAAGAAAAAGAAATGCAAAAAAGCAAAATGGCTGTCTGAGGAGGCCTTACACATAGCTGTGAAAAGAAGAGAAGCAAAATGCAAAGGAGAAAAGGAAAGATATACCCATTTGAATGCAGAGTTCCAAAGAATAGCAAGGAGAGATAAGAAAGCCTTCCTAAGTGAACAAAGCAAAGAAATCAAGGAAACCAATAGAATGGGAAAGACTAGAGATCTCTTCAAGAGAATTAGAGATATCAAGGGAACATTTCATGCAAAGATGGGCTCAATAAAGGACAGAAATGGTATGGACCAAACAGAAGCAGAAGATATTAAGAAGAGGTGGCAAGAATACATAGAAAAACTGTACAAAAAAAAATCTTCACGACCCAGATAGTCACGATGGTGTGATCATTCACCTAGAGCCAGACATCCTGGAATGTGAAGTTAAGGGGGTCTTAGGAAGCATCGCTACGAACAAAGCTAGTGGAGGTGATGGAATTCCAGTGGAGCTATGTCAAATCCTCTAAGATGATGCTGTGAAAGTGATGCACTCAATATGCCAGCAAATGTGGAAAACTCAGCAGTGGCCACAGGACTGGAAAAAGTCAGTTTTCATTCCAATCCCTAAGAAAGGCAATGCCAAAGAATGCTCAAACTACCACACAATTGCACTCATCTCACACGCTAGCAAAGTAATGCTCAAAATTCTCCAAGCCAGGCTTCAATAATACATGAATCGTGAACTTCCAGATATTCAAGCTGCTTTTAGAAAAGGCAGAGGAACCAGAGATCAAATTGCCAACATCCGCTGGATCATCGAAAAGCATGAGAGTTCCAGAAAAACATCTATTTCTGCTTTACTGTGCCAAAGCCTTTGACTGTGTGGATCACAATAAACTGTGGAAAATTCTTCAAGAGATGGGAATACCAGACCACCTGACCTGACTCTTGAGAAACCTGTATGCAGGTCAGGAAGCAAGAATTAGAACTGGTCATGGAACAACAGACTGGTTCCAAATAGGAAAAGGAGTACGTCAAGGCTGTATATTGTCACCGTGCTTATTTAACTTCTATGCAGAATACATCGTGAGAAATGCTGGGCTGGATGAAGCACAAGCTGGAATCAAGATTGCTGGGAGAAATATCAATAACCTCAGATATGCAGATGACACCACCCTTATGGCAGAAAATGAAGAAGAACTACAGAGCCTCTTGATGAAAGTGAAATTGGAGAGTGAAAAAGTTGGCTTAAAGCTCAACATTCAGAAAACTAAGATCATGGCATCTGGTCCTATCACTTCATGGCAAATGGAGAAACAGTGGAAACCGTGGCAGACTTTATTTTGGGGGGCTCCAAAATCACTGCAGATGGTGACTGCAGCCATGAAATAAAAAGACGCTTACTCCCTGGAAGAAAAGTTATGACCAACCTGCTAAGTCACTTTAGTCATGTTAGACTCTGCATGACCCCGTAGACGGCAGCCCACTAGGCTCCCCCATCCCTGGGATTCTCCAGGCAAGAACACTGGAGTGGGTTGCCACTTCCTTCTCCAATATGACCAACCTAGACAGCATATTAAAAAGCAAAGATATTACTTTGCCAACAAAGGTCCATCTAGTCAAGGCTATGGTTTTTCCAGTAGTCATATATGAATGTGAGAGCTGGACTATAAAGAAAGCTGAGTGCTGAAGAACTGATGCTTTTGAACTGTGGTGTTGGAAAAGACTCTTGACAGTCCCCTGGACTGCAAGGAGATCCAAGCAGTCCATCCTAAAGGAAATCAGTCTTGAATGTTCATTGGAAGGACTAATGTTGAAGCTGAAACTCCAATACTTTGGGCACCTGATGTGAAGAGCTGACTCATTTGAAAAGTCCCTGATGCCGGGAAAGACTGAAGGCGAGAGAAGGGGACGACAGAGGATGAGATGGTTGGATGGCATCATCGATTCAATGGACATGAGTTTGGGTGAACTCCAGGAGTTGGTGATGGACAGGGAGGCCTGGCGTGCTGCGGTTCACGGGGTCGCAAAGAGTCAGACAAGCCTGAGTGACTGAAGCACAAATGATTAGGTAAGCATTGGTTGGAGAGTCCAAAAGTGACACCTGACCTGATGGGATCCTTGTCTCAGGACCTGTCCTTGTGCCTTCAAGGCTCTGCAGCCCAGCCTTCCTATGCCCTCTCCCTACCCCCGACTCCTCCTTCTCCCTTTGGAAAAGTCACTGCCAGTGACACAAAGAATGGCCATAGTTTGCAGATGGGAGCCAGACTGGCCCAGAGATGCTAGGAGGCCAAAACCTCCACCAAGCAAGAGGTACAAGCAGAACCAACAGGTTTGGGGAAGGACAACGAGGCACCCCCTCTCCAGACCCAGCAGAAAATGGAACCGAGAGAGGGCTGACCCGGCAGGAGATCTAGGGGCTTTCAGCATTGGTCTGGCAGCTGCAGCCAGAGTTGTACAGGCGAGGGGAGTGGAGGGTTCAGTGAGAACGTAGGGCCCACTTAGCATCAAACCTGTCGGTAGGTTTTACCAGATACTTTTACTTGACTCAGCGTGTACATCTGAATCGTAAAGTTGCTTCTGTTATGACTCTAAACGTGTACTTTGTCCCCCAAAATTAGATCTGTGAGAAACCAATACTTTTGAGCGTGAGTATTGTGCTATTCACCACCAGTAGGCAAAAGTGTAATACAGCTGAGAATTACACAAGTAGGAATTTTATAGTATCTCATCTTCAGTACACCGGAGGGTTGGTGTTGTGTACAAATCGTAGACTATTTGACTTCTTTGATACTGAAGATTACTTTTAAAATAGTTCACTGTATTACAATAAATATACCTGAGTGACATGTTTCAGGTCACCAGGAATACCAGCCTAACAACCCCCAATACTGGCTACTTGACACCAGCCATCTACCATCAGACCCAACCAGTTTCTGCTGAAATGAAATGACATAAAATTATCAGTAAAGCTACTTCTAATCTGAGAGTCCACGCAGAAAAGGAAGTTGAGTTGTTGGACATGACTGAATTCAATAATGTCCTTATTTATGAGTAAGCTTGTGCTGGACTCGGTAAGCTCACCCCAGTCTGTGATTATAAAGATAGTCAATTAAAAAAAAAAGTGATAAACACTATGTATTGTGATTAATAGCTCAGTTTATTAGCGATTTTAATAAAGTAAATCCTTATAGTGAAAACAACATACTAGAAATAGCTTTTTAAAAGCTTTTTTTATGATATGCTTACAAAGGGTCAGACCTAAGTGAAAACATCCACCACAGTGGTAATATAATGAGTAAAGCTGAACACTGCGCAGATGGACTCTTTAAAGCCAGATTAGCTTCTTGACACTATGAAGATCACACTCTGAATTTGTATGAGGGCAGCTTCTAAACATAGTTGGTCTTAATAATTCAAAAATTCCACTTTGTCAGTTATGATCAAGTTTCAGAGAGGAGTTCCTTTGGTCTTAATGACATTTACTCCTGAACCTCGTTGCCTTTCAGATGCCTCTTCATTCTCGAATAGGGACTTATTGTATCATCCATCACAAAATCATATAGCACTTTTATCCAGGAATTGTAGTGGGGGAGGTTGTCATAGTACTCAGCAGCTATTTTCCTCACCTAGAAGGGAAAAAATACAGCAAGATGAATAATGAGTGTTAACAGAGTCCTATTAAAGATGACAGATGGATGTCTGACATGCACACTCAGAAAAGAAACCATGAAACTTTCTCCTACCTCCCTCTTAAATAAATAAGTAACAGCAGCAGCTTTGGGAATTCTAAACAGAAAGCAGTTTACATTTTTGGAATAAACCATCTTTGACCCTCTAGGATTACTGACTCTTTTCAACAAGCTCTGAGGGATTAGTTTACTTGTAAATTTACTTGTAGTTTATTAGCTTACTTGTAAATGTGGCACTTGCCATCTTTTAATAACAAATACTTGCAATCCAATCAACTTGATGTTTCTTAAATGTCATACTGAATGACTGGCATTGCAGGGTTTAAAGGCACCACTTGACGCTGCCATTAAGGAACCTGCCTGCAAATACCGATGAATTATTGTGGCATGCCAGTTAGAAATTAATCACTTATCAAACGTACAATTCAGCCACCTCACGTTAAGGATGTCTTTTTAAAAAAAATGACTATGGCCAGTGTGATTAGCAAGCAAGACTAGTTAGTGCGGAGTAAAACACTGATTTCAACAAAATGTGATTGCAGTGATGTTTGTAAGGCTCTGAACAATCTAAAAACCACTGAATTGCACATTGTAAGTGTATGAATTGTATCTATGAGTTACCTTTCAATAGAGATGTTGAAAGAAACCTTGTTATGCATATCTATTAACTAACCATGTGATCGTTACATGCAACATAATTACTGCAACACAACTATTGCAGAACAAGGTACTTCTTGGCATACACAATAGAACAGGCAGGAAAGGAAGACCAGAGAACTTTGAGAATGTCTATTAGTTCAGCTATGTGTGGAATGGAGTGGGAAATAAATTCTCACTGATGAACCATGAGCAGGTAATGTTTAAGCTGACCTAAGTTTTCAGTTTACAGACTGCTCAAGAAAATTACAAGTCAAAATATGTGGCTTATGTTGGAAAAGGTGAATTATTTTGTTCAAAGGTGACCAGCTTTCTCCTTAAACCATGTCATGTCCAACTCTTTTTGCGAGCCCATGGACTGTAGCCCACCAGGCTTCTCCATCCATGGGGTTTTCCAGGCAAGAATACTGGAGTGGGTTGACATTTCCTTCTCCAGGGGATCTTCCTGACCCAGGGATCGAAACTGTGTCTCCTGCATTGCAGGCAGATTCTTTACCAGTGAGCCGCCTAAGAAGCCCTAATCTCTTAAAAATACAAAAATGTACTTTCCTAGGCAGGGAAGAGGTGAGCAAAGGTGGGCACACTCTCCAACCAAAATGACACTAAGTAGCCACACGGGCACATCACACCACGTTCAAAACTGTTTTCAGCCAGCTGTGTGGTGATTTCCCCCATTTTATTTTGAAAACACAAAACCGACAGAAAAGTTGAAAGAACAACAAAACCATCAGCCATATGCTCTTCATTTAGGTCCACCAATTAACACTATGCCACAGCTACTTTCTCTCTCTCTCTCCATATATGATATAAATCACATACTTTGCTCTTTGCTGGAAGAGAAGTTGCAGATGTTATGTGCAAACTTACTCTGAATATTTCACCCTAAATATTCAATACATATCTCCTAAGAAAAAGTTATGTCATCAGTCGTGTCTGAGTCTTTGCAACCCCATGGACTGGTGCCTGCCAGGCTCCTCTGTCCATAGGATTTTCCCAGCAAGAATACTGGGATGGGTTGCCATTTTCTCCTCCAGGGGATCTTCCCAACCCAGGGATCGAACCTGCATCTCCTGCACTTGCAAGCGGATTCTTTGCCACTTAGCCACCTGGGAAGCCCAAGAACAAGGACATTTCCCGACAAAACCATAATAGCATTCCACACCCAAGAAACTTAACACTGACACAATATTACTATTATATGGTTCATATTCAAAACTTCCCACTAACTCAATGTCCTTTCTAGATTTTTCTTTCCTCAACTAGTAATCCAATCAATAATCAAATGTTATATTTAGTTGTCATGCTGTGTGCAAGTTTGTAAACAGTCAACAGTTAAAAACTTAAGATGAAATCTATAAAATTTGGGTGAGTAGATATGCTAGCATAAAATATCTGGTTATGGTTTCCTTAATATCACAGCTAAAAAAATAAAAAATCATGAAAAATTGATACTACATCTCCTACAACTTCCCCTTTTTAGAATTACAGAAACATTTTTTGGTAATGGAACTGTAAAAGCTATCCATTCTGAGGATGGAAAGTCTAATAAGTGAATTCATCAGAAATATAACTGAAGTTTGGAGAGGATTATCCTTTGAGGAAGGATGAAAGTCAATATGCTGCCTTTCATTTACTCCACAAGCAGTAAGATAAAAGTCTACTGTGACGGGAAACGGATGGTCCCTGCCTGTGGGATGTCTGCACCACTGGAAACTGACATTCACTTATTCTGCAGAGCAATTATGCAGAGTATCTGTATTTCACAATAAACCAACACAAACTTTAGCTAAGTGTATTTAGTTTAACAGTGATAAAGGTTATGTAAATTTTTGCTGCCTCCACAGAGGGAATTTCATTTTCCATTTCTGAATTACTTTACATGTCAGTTGATTATACAGACCCCCCGAACACTCTAAACTTTATGTGTCACCACAAGGCTTAGGGATCCAGGACAGTGAGGTCTGTAAAATTAGGCTGCCCAACTCATGACTTTTAAGACTCTTGCTGTTTTCTTTGATGAACTGCCTAGATGGACAAAATATACTACATTTCATTTTAAATGAGCAAGTCAAGACTAATTGTGATCACAGAACCATCAGAAATTAGAACATGTATAAAATCCTTTACTTACCAGGGGAAGGCTTTTTCCGGGAATGTTGGGAAAGTCGTGGTGTTCATTATGGTAACCCACATTGAAGGTAAGTAAATTCAGAGGCCCATAATATGAATAAGTTTCATGTCCCTTTAAGAACATATAATGTTCAGCTATAAAATGTCCAGAAATCGGGTGCAAACCTAGGCCAAATAAGGAGGCTGCCAACATGTAGACTAAAGATTTAACTCCCAAAACATAGTAAACCACGATGTCAAAAGTGATCTGGATCACAGTATTGATTATTTCCAGATAGGAGATTGGTTTGGGGTTGATGAACAGAGGTCGAAAAGCATAAAAGAGAGGCTGAAGGATGACCCATATAAACTTTCTAAAAGTAGTACAGAAGAACCAGCCTTCAAAGTCAGTTGGAATATCCACATCGATGCCGTCACCTCCGAGGTATCGATGATGATCCATGTGATATCTCTTAAAGGAAACTGAATATGGGACACCGATAGGGAGATTGGCAAATATTCCAAACCAACGATTCCACATAGCTTTGTAATGGCCAAAGGCGCTGTTGTGGGAAACTTCATGAATAGCCAGAGTCATTGAATGATTAACGCAGCTGCCAAAGGCATATGCCCAAAACAGGACCCATTTCCAGTCTAAGTCCTTTACTAAGTAAAATGCAACAAACTGAGTGAGAACCATCATAATTACAATCCATATCAAGTTGGAATCAGGCTTCATTAAGGATTTTATCTCTGGATACTTTGCTGTAAGGAAAAAAAACAAACAAAAAAATCAAAGCCTGAGAAAAGTGCATAACAGTTCTGCAATTAAACTAATATCAATTTACACATCAATTAATTTTTTCCAAATCATATGCTCTCTTTGAGACTATCAAATGTTCATCTACTACAGGGAAGGGGTATATGCTTTTTTAAAAATAGGTATATTTTGATGTGGACTATTTTTAATGTCTATTGAATTTGTTATAATACCACTTCTGTTTCATCTTAGCTCTCTAACTAGGGATGGAACCAACACCCCCTGCATTGGAAGTCTTTTTTTTTCTTTAAATAGAGTATGCATGGGTTCTAAGTCCCTTCTGACTCTTTGCAACTCTGGACTGTAGCCTGCCAGGTTCCTCTGTCCAGGGCCCAGGCAAGGATACTGGAGTGGGTTGCCATGCCCTCCTTCAGGGTGGAAGGCGAAATCTTAACCACTAGACTGCCAGGGAAGTCCTGGGAAGAAGTATATTCTAACAGTAAAGTTACTAAATATCATGTCACAACAAATTTGAGAATTTTTGTAGGAAAAAATGAGCCTCAAAATCTAGACCCTCATACATTAACAGAAAGATAGTCACAACATGAATAAATGTTATCTAGTTCCCTTTTCTGGAGAAGGCGATGGCACCCCACTCCAGTACTCTTACCTGGAAAATCCCATGGATGGAGGAGCCTGGTAGGCTGCAGTCCATGGGGTCGCTAAGAGTCGGACACGACTGAGCAACTTCACTTTCACTTTTCCCTTTCATGCATTGGAGAAGGAAATGGCAACCCACTCCAGTGTTCTTGCCTGGAGAATCCCAGGGACTGGGGAGCCTGGTGGGCTGCCGCCTATGGGGTCGCACAGAGTCGGACACGACTGAAATGACTTAGCAGCAGCAGCAGTTCCCTTTTCACTCTTAAAAATTTTTGTATGTTACCCCTTTCCCAGGGGGGGACGCGCGGGGCCGGGGGGCCGGCGGCGCGCTCGTGTCCCTTCCCTCTGCCCCGGGCGGTGGGGGGAGGGAGGAGGGCACGCGGGCGTTGGTGTGGCCCTTGCACTCAAAAAAAAAAAAGAAAGAAAAAAAAAAAAATTTTTTGTATGTTAAATTTGTAAGTTTTACAAAAGTGGCAATCATAGTCTGATAAACTGATGTATCTGATTTAGGTTTTATAATTTCCTTATACTGACCAAGTCACTTCTACTTGCCAATTTGTTGTAACTTCTAGCCATTTCTGTATTTTCAAATGTTTAGATGTATAAATTTCTGCCAATGTAGACTTCTAGTTATCTCAAATTAGTGTAGATTCTAAAGAACTTTTATCGATTCACAATGCCTCTTTCTTTCCTTTCCTTCTGCATTAGGACTGAACAATGCTAATTTGTGTTAGATTATTATTTGTTGACTTCACACACAAATATCTAACCAAGTATTATGGAATATGCTAGTAATTCAGGGAAGTATTGCCTAGAGGCAAATGCAGATTCTTCTCCGTATCCTGCCACTCCAGGTAATGGAAGCCCAGATACACACTTTGGTTTTGTGGGTTGGCAAGTATGTTTAACCCAGCACAACAAAAAGAAGAGGAGCAGCTTCACCTTCTTTTCTCTAAAAGTGAAATGAAGAATTCTAGCTTAAAATGCAGGACAGGAAGGTAAGTCCAGTTTCACATATATAAGGGTCGGGTTAATTCAAGGTAATTCTTCTTGTTCCTTTCCTTTCCCCTCTCCTATCCCTAACTTCTCATCTTTCTTGCTGTTAGTCCATTTCATCAGTGTTAACAATTTTGTAGGCAATGGGTCAAAAAAAGTAATCTTATGGGTTTTGAGTCTAAAACTAATTATCCTGGGATAAATTAAGAGCTCAAGTAAGTATTTCATTTAAATATGGGTACGTCCAACAGTTGTTCAAACATAAAATAACAAAGTATTCAGTTCATTGGTGAATAAGTAGTAATTCTTTTGTATTAAAATGTTATTTCTATTTAGAGCTCCAGCATTTTTAGTTTAAATAAAATTTGATTAAATGGACATATCTGACAAAAGACAGAAGATAACACATGTTTTGCAGGTGTGCTGCTGCTGCTGCTGCTGCTAAGTCACGTCAGTTGTGTCCGACTCTAGTATATAAAAAATCAACACTAGGATGCCAATATAATTAAACAGGACAAAGAATAGTCTTTTCAACAAATGGTGCTGGAACAACTGGTCATCCACATGTAAAAGAATAAAACTGGACCTCTCTCTTACACCATACACAAAAATTGAGTGAGTGAGTGAAGTTGCTCAGTCGTGTCTGTGGACACATGGACTCGTGGACTGTAGCCCACCAGGCTCCTCCGTCCATGGGATTCTCCAGGCAGGAATACTGGAGTGGGGTGCCATTTCCTTCTCCAGGGGATCTTCCCAACCCAGGGATCGAACCCAGGTCTCCCACATTGCAGGCAGACACTTTAACCTCTGAGCCACCAGGGAAGTCACAAAAATTACTTGGCTACAAAGAGGAATGGAGTACTGATACATGCTGCAACATGCGTGAACCTTGAAAACATCGTGCTAAGTGAGAGAAGTCAGTCACGAAAGACCAAGTATTATGACCTCATTCATAAGAAATGTCCAGAACAGTAAAATCCACAGAAACAAAGATTAGTGTTTGCCCAGGACTGGGCAGTGTGAGTGAAGGATATATTCAATGCTAATGAATATAGGGTTTCTTCTTGGGGTGACAAGAACTTTCTAAAAATTAGATTGCAGTACCGACTTGATGGATGTGAGTTCGGGTGATCTCCAGGAGTTGGTGATGGACAAGGAGGCCTGGTGTACTGCAATTCATGGGGTTGCAAAGAGTTGGACACGACTGAGCGACTGAACTGAACTGAACTGAATGGTTTAATACTGTGAATATATACATTAAAAAAAAACAAAAAAAAAAACACCCCACTGAATTGTACACTTTAAATAGGTGAGCTTTTGGGATTTCCCTGGTGATCTAGTGGTTAAGACTCTGTACTTCCAATGAAGGGGGCTCAGCTTCCATTTCTGGTCAGAAAACTAAGATCCCACATGCTGTGCAGCAAGGGCAAAAACAAAAAAGGGGAGGGGGAGGGGGAACTTTACAGTTTGTGAATTATATCTTAATAAGACAGTTTAAAAAAAAAAGTTTCCCAGCAGAAGTACAGCAGTAAAGGGAACATTTCTTGCAATTATATGACCTACTAATAATCATCCTTTCCCTGATAGCTCAGATGGTAAAGAATCTGCCTGCAATGCAGGAGATCCCAGTTCGATTCCTGGGTTTGGGAAGATCTGCTGGAGAAGGGATAGGCTACCCACTCCAGTATTCTTGGGCTTCCCTTGTGGCTCAGCTGGTTAAAAATCCGCCTGCAATGTGGGACATCTGGGTTCGATCCCTGGGTTGGGAAGATCCCCTGGAGAAGGGAAAGGCTACCCACTCCAGTATTCTGGCCTGGAGAATTCCATAGACTGTACAGCCCATGAGGTCGCAAAGAGTCAGACACTACTGAGACTTTTACTTTCACTTCACTTTCACTTTCTGATGGCTCAGTGGTAAAGAATCTGCCTGTCAATGCAGGAAATGCAGGTTCAATCCCTGGGTGGGGAAGATGCCCTGAAGAAGGAAATGGCAAACCACTCCAGTAAGCTTGCCTGGGAAATCCTATGCACAGAGGAGCCTGGTGGGCTACACAGTCCACAGGGTTGCAGAGAGTGGGACATGACTGAGCGACTAAACAACAATAGTAATGGTCCAACTAAACAACAATAAATGGCCCAATCAATAGCTTTCATTAGTTTTGTACATAAATTTTGTAAATTTAGTGTATGGATGTTGGCTGTTATCATATCCATGTTCTCTTGTGCCTCTCACCCTGTCAAAACTGGACACATTTCAAAAATATCTCATCATTTAAGTATAATTTAAACAAATCTCCAGATTCTTATCTTTTCTGAGGTTATTCCATCTCCACCGCTGATATGGAACACTGAGCAGTATTTACACCTGCAGAGAAAATGATTAGCATCTTCATCGGGAAATACTGTAGTCCTTTTACTTTCCAAGTGAAATGGTCCAGTGATAATAAGTTTGTGGAAAAAAGGTTCATGTTGAGATAAGCATGGACAAACACCTTTTCACTTCCTTGATTGTCTGAATATTAAACAGATAGCTACATTTTGGTATTCAGGTGTTTGTTTTTACAGAGTTGAGACCAGATTATTCTTATGCATGTATTGATTAGGCATAGATTAAAATGTACTATATGCCATCTCTTATGTGTGATTTGCAAAATACACATTTTGATTAAAAATAGTAAAGAAAGCATCCAAGAACCAAAGTCTCTTAAAGGGGTAGCGTTAATAGCAACTATAAATGTTCACGCTCCCAGCTTATTGATTCGATTTTTTAAAATCCATTTCAATAGGATCTACTAATGCTTTTTTTTTTTACAATTTATAAATTTATTTAACAGAGTCCCTAGTGTCAGAAGGATATGGGTTTAAATCTAGATTCACCCATGTATTAGTTATATGATCACGTATTACCCAACTCAGGTTCCATTGTTTGCTAATACTTGAGAGACAAGTATTGGTTGGAAAGGAACAGCTGCTTTATCCAGGACGCCGGCAATTTGGAGAAGGCGAACTGCTGTTCAATAGCCAACTTTGAAGAGTCTGCTAGACTATGGAAGTTTTTAAAGGTCTAATTCCTTTCCTTTTGTGAAAATATGACATTTCTACCTTACTCCAGCAAAGAGCAGGGACTTGCCTTTTCTTTTCACTTGGCGAATGGATGCTGACAAGAACAACTAGGCGGATACTCTGTATGAGAAATAATTCCTCCTATTCAACTTGTCACCCATTAGTTTCCAGATTTTCAAAACAAGAGCAAACGTTGTGGTAGAATCTAACCCAAATCAGAATGCCCCTCTAACAGTTATTCACTCCTACCACATCTTTAAAATAGGGGTAACATCGACCTAGTCACTGGGAAGATTAAATTGGTTAATGTTTGTAAAGTACTCAACACAGTACCTAACACAACCCTGGGAGAGATGAGAGAATTCTCTATATAATATAGAAGCTGCAAACAGCTGAGCGCCTGACACCTCCAGAGAGTTGTTAGGGCCTAGTTTAACCTGATGTAAAAGCCCTAAATTAGCAGTCAGGGAACCAGAAGGCTAATCTTGGCAAGTCTTCCACACACAGCCTTTTCGTCCAAAAAAAACTGTGATGGATGAAAAATAAACATGAATCTGCCCCTCTCGCAGCCTTATTTGTGAGAATTCACGAGATCAGCGTGAGCACCCCAGGACCCAGGCCCTGGAAAGGTTACCCTTCCGGTCTGAAAGGCCCCTGGGGGCAAACGGGTGGGATACCACCAGCCCCCTCCCTGGGCCCAGG
>NW_011494889.1:2260995-2261153 GCF_000754665.1 Bison bison bison | reverse complement strand
GGATCGCTAGCGGGCGTCGGCCAGCGTCCGCGCGCCCCGCGTGTGGGCCTCTAGATGCTCCGGGACCACGCCCTGCCTCGCACACGCTCACAGCCTGGCTTCGCCCGGGGCCGCCGGGCAGAGGAAGAAGGGAGAGGAAGAGAAAGAGGCGGGGGAGG
>NW_011494889.1:2252826-2260681 GCF_000754665.1 Bison bison bison | reverse complement strand
CACTCTCCTCCTGGGCGGCGGCGAAAGCGAAGACTGCCGCTCCGCAACTCGTGTCAGCCGGCGGCGGAGGGGCGGGAGAGGAGACGCAGGCCGGGGCGGAGTCCCGAGGCCCCGCCCCCCGGCCTGGAGCTGGGGTGGGCGGGCGCCCCCTCCGCGGGGCGGGATTCAGTTGCTCCGCGGCGCTCGTTTCTGCTTTTTATGTGACTCGGCGACAAGCCGGGATGCCGAGTTCCTGCAAGTCCCAGCTCCCTGAGGCCTGTTCTGCGCGGTGCTGGTGCTGGTCCCCGGGAAAAGGTGAAAAAGGCAGGAAAGGTCTCAAGTGAAATGAGACTGCGCTTTAGCGCCTCGCGGGGAGGCTGGAGCTTGAGCCCAAGAATCCTTGGTCAGTAATCAGTGGCAACTTGCCCAAGTTTTGTTTAATTTTGAAAAGCAAATTATTTACTGAGCTGTTTTTGGCTGCCTCCTCGAAATAATACCTCAGGAAAAAAATGCGGAGCGTGTGGTGATTAAGAGCTAATTAAGAAAAAGGAAATCACTCTCGTTGAGAGTGAAAAATCATGAGGAATTTGTTGTTCTGCCTGAATTATTCTAGTGTGACCATTTCTCTTGTAAGTTCATTGCTCAACCTTACATCTATCACAGGTCGTTTGAACCACCGCCTCTTCTGAGAGGACATTTTGTCTCAAAATTAAGTTACCCCTTCTCCAATAAAAAAGAAACTGACTAAGATTACAAAAAGGAAGATAACCAACAGGATATTCTCAGTAAAACACCACATCCACACATGCACACTACAGCCAAGTGTGATCAAATACCTAGAACCAAATGCTAATGTATAGAAAATAGAACAGAGGAGCATGTTAAACTACACCACAGACATAGAATCAGCAAGATCTTGACTGTGGGAAATTCTGTAGGGCAACATCCTGAGTTCTTTAATAAATAAAATGCAAGAGAAACAAAAGAGGGAAAACCGACAGATTAAAAGGGCTGCAAAAAACGTCAATCAACTGCAATTTATTGATTTTGTATTTTAAGTCGTTTACAAACTGTATTTACAGCATTTTAGTTTGTGTGTGTGTGTGTGCGCGCGCGGCTGTTCTGGGTCTTCCTTACTTTGCAGGCTCTTCTCTAGTTGCTGTGAGCAGGCTTCTCATTATGGTGGCTTCTCTTGTTTCAGAGAACAGGCCCTAGGGCCCCCGCGACTTCAGTAATTGCCACTCCTCAGCTGTAGAACACAGGCTCAATACTTCTGACAAGGGCTTAGTTGCCCGAGGCATGTGGGATCTTCCTGGGTCAGAGATGGAACCTATGTCTCCTGCCTTGGCAGGTGGATTCTTTACCACTGAGCTGCCAGGGAAGCCCACAGCTTATTCATCTTATTTAGATTGTGATTCAAATTGTGAAAAGTTTTAAAAATTGACACGTGATCATTTCATTCAGATATTGATTAGATATGTGGTGATATTGAGGAGTTGTTAATTTAACTGTGATAATAGTGCTATATTATGGTTACAGTTTTATTTATTTTTTTTTTTTTAAGACCATATCTGTTAGTGTTTCATACCAGAGGTAAAAACCTCAAACAAACTAAAACAAATAATGATGCATGCAGTTAACCATACAATGTTATACTATGCCTCACTAAAAATAAATGAGGAAGGTCTTTGTGTGTTAATATGAATTAATCTTCAAAATACACCATTAAATGCAAAACATTGAGCAGGAGCGGGGAGTGTATGCATAATGCATATATAATATGTTTTTCCTTGGATATGCACAAAATAGGTTTAGAAAGACACTCAAGAAATGATTATATTTTAGGAGAGTAAGTAGAAATCTGAGGGAAAGGGTTGGGAGGGAATATTTTCACTTAGTTCTTTTCACCTTTTATATTTGAATTGAATGTGGATTTTGACATTCTAGAGAAAAGGAGAAGAACTCAGTTACAGGCTTTTTGTGGGGATTAACAATATTTTAATTACACATAGGCATGCACACGCACTCAGCAGTGGCCACAGGACTGGAAAAGGTCAGTTTTCATTCCAGTCCCAAAGAAAGGCAATGCCAAAGAATGTCCAAACTACCGCACAATTGCACTCATCTCACACGCTAGCAAAGTAGTGCTCAAAATCCTTCAAGCTAGGCTGCAACAGTATGTGACCAAGAACTTCCAGTTGTACAAGCTGGATTTAGAAAAAGCAGAGGAACCAGAGATCAAATTGCCGACATCCATTGGATCATTGAAAAGGCAAGGGAGTTCCGGAAAAACATCTACTTCTGCTTTATTGACTACGCCATAGTCTGTGACTGTGGATCACAACAAACTGTGGAAAATTCTGAAAGAGATGGGAATACCAGACCACCTGACCTGACTCTTGAGAAATCTGTATTCAGGTCAGGAAGCAACAGTTAGAACTGGACATGGAACAACAGACTGGTTCCAAATAGGGAAAGGAGTACGTCAAGGCTGTATATTGTCACCCTGCTTACTTAACTTATATGCAGAGTACATTATGCAAAATGCTGGACTGGATGAGGGACAAGCTGGAATCAAGACTGCTGGGAGAAATATTAATAACCTCAGATGTGCAGATGATACCACCCTTATGGAAGAAAGCAAAGAAGAACTAAAGAGCCTCTTGATGAAAGTGAAAGAGGAGAGTGAAAAAGTTGGCTTAAAACTCAACATTCAGAAAACTAAGATTATGGCATCCAGTCCCATCAGTTCATGGCAAATAGATGGAGAAACAATGGAAACAGTGAGAGGCTATATTTTCTTGGGCTCCAAAATCACTGCAGATGGTGACTTCAGCCATGAAATTAAAAGACGCTTGCTTCTTGGAAGAAAAGCTATGATCAACCTGCTGCTGCTGCTAAGTCGCTTCAGTCGTGCCCAACTCTGTGCGACCTCTGAGACAGCAGTCCACCAGGCTCTCCCGTCCCTGGGATTCTCCAGGCAAGAATACTGGAGTGGGTTGCCATTTCCTTCTCCAATGCAGGAAAGTGAAAGTGAAGTCGCTCAGTCGTGTCCGACTCTGAGCAACCCCATAGACTGTAGCCTATCAGGCTCTTCCATCCATGGGATTTTCCAGGCAAGAGTACTGGAGTGAGGTGCCATTGCCTTCTCCGATGACCAACCTAGACGCATATTAAAAAGCAGAGACATTACTTAGCTAACAAAGGTCCATCTAGTCAAAGCTATGGTTTTTCCAGTAGTCATGTATGGATGTGAGAGCTGGACTATAAAGAAAGCTGAGTGCTGGGGAATGGATGCTTTTGAACTGCAATGTTGGAGAAGACTCTTGAGAGTCTCTTGGACAGCAAGGAGATCCAACCAGTCCATCCTGAAGGAAATCAGTCCTGAGTATTCGTTGGAAGGACTGATGCTGAAGCTGAAACTCCCAATACTTTGGCCACCTGGTGTGAAGAACTGACTCATTGGAAAAGACCCTGATGCTGGGAAAGACTGAAGACAGGAGGAGGGGATGACAGAGGATGAGATGGTTGGATGGCATCATCGACTCGATGGACATGAGTTTGAGTAAGCTCTGGGAGTTGGTGATGGACAGGGAAGTCTGGTGTGCTGCAGTCTGTGGGGTCACAAAGAGTCGAAAAGGACTGAGGGACTGAACTGAACTGATGCACATACATACATGTTTCTTTAGTTTGGGCTTTTAAAAGATCTTATTGTGTTGTCTTACTTTCATATCTTTTTCTTAAAAAAAATTCTGAATGTCTTTTTCTGTGGGTCGTATATTGTACACTCTTTAAAAGATTTATTTATTTTTGACCAAGAGCAACACTGGATCTCAGTTGCTGCACACAGGCTTTCTCTAGTTGCAGCAAGTGGGAGCTGCTCTCTGGTTGCAGTGCTCAGGCTTCTCATTGCGGTGGTTTCTCTTGTGGTGCATGAGCTCTAGACCACAAGCGCTTCAGTAGTTGCCACTCCCAGCCTCACAACTGGCTCAACAATTGTGTCTCTCAGGCTTCGTTGCTTTGTGGCAAGTGGAATCTTCCTAGACCAGGGATTGAACTGTTGTCCCCTGCATTGCAAGGTGGATTCTTAACCACTGGACCACCAGGGAAGCCCTCATTTTCTTACTCTTGACAGGGAGTTTGTCTTAAAACAATCATACCAGACATTCTAGAAAGGCAGTACTATCCAGTCTGCTCTCAGAAGTTGTGGGTAAATCCCAATAGCTCCTGATGATAACTGGGAAATGTCAGACAATGTAGTTTCAGAAGACAATAATCATATTTTTGAAATCAACCTGTTCTTCCATTTGAATTTTTCATTTTCCATTTAAAAAAAATTTTTAATGAGAATTCATTTTTAAACATTGAAGCATAATTGATTTACAATATTGTTAGTATATTTCAGTTTACAATATTGTTTTGTTATACAACAAAATGATTCAGCTATATATATTTATCAGACTATTTTCCCTTATAAGTTATGACAAGATATTGAATGTAGTTCCCTATGTACATTCTTTTTCTAAAAATATTTATTTATTTATTTGGCTATCCTGGGTCTTAGTTGCGGCACGAAGAATCTTTGATCTTCATTGCAACGTGCAAATTCTTCATTTCGGCAAGTGGGATCTAATTCCCTGACAAGGAAACCTGCATTGGGAGAATGGAGTCTTAGCCACTGGACCACTAGGGAAATCCCCCTTGTGTAAATTGTTGTTGAGTATCTGTTTTATATATAGTAGTATGTGTTAGGAGAAGGCAATGGCACCCCTCTCCAGTGCTCTTGCCTGGAAAATCCCATGGACAGAGGAGCCTGGTAGGCTGCAGTCCATGGGGTCGCTAAGAGTCGGACACGACTGAGCGACTTCACTTTCACTTTTCACTTTCATGCATTGAAGAAGGAAATGGCAACCCACTCCAGTGTTCTTGCCTGGAGAATCCCAGGGACGAGGGAGCCTGCTGGGCTGCCGTCTATGGGGTCGCACAGAGTCGGACACGACTGAAGTGATTTAGCAGCAGCAGCAGTATGTGTTAATCCCATACTCCTAATTTATCCTCCCTCCACTTTACCCTTTGGTAACCACAAATTTGTTTTCTATGCTACAAGTCTGTTTCTGTTTTGTTAATAGATTCATTTGTACTATTTTTTAGAATCCACATGTAAGTGATATAATATTAGTCTTTCTCTTTCTGACTTACTTAGCATGATAATCTCTAGGTCCATCATGTTGCAAATGCAATATTTCATTCTTTTTTTTTTTTTGGCTGAGTTATATCCCATTGCATATCAATACCACACCTTGTTTATCCATTTATCTGTTGATGGATAATTTGCTTCCATGTCTTGGCTATTGTACATAGTGCTGCTGTGAACTTTGGAGTACATGTATCCTTTTGAATTAGAGCTTTCATCTTTTATGGATATATGTTCAGGAGTGGGCTTGTTGGATCAAATGGTAGCTTTATTTTTAATTTTTTTTAAGGAACCTCCACATTGTTATCCATTGTGACTGTAAAAATTTGCATTCTCACCAACAGTGTAGAAAGATTCCCTTTTCTCTACACCCTCTCCAACATTTATTATTTGTAGACTTATTGATGATAGCCATTCTGACTGGTGTGAGGTTATACTTCATTGTAGTTTTGATTTGCAATTCTCTAATAATTAGCAACGTTGAGCATTTTTTCGCGTGCCTGTAAAGTCATCTGTATGTCTTCTTTGGAGAAATACCTATTTAGGTCTTCTGCCCATTTTTTTATTGTGTGTGGTTTGTTTTTTTTAATATTGAGTTGTATGAGCTATTTGTATATTTTGGAAATTAACCACTTGTTGGTCGTATTATTTGCAAATATTTTCTCTCATTCCGTAAGTTGTCTTTTTGTTTTTTTGATGGTTTCCTTTGCTTTTAAGTTTGATTAGGTTTCATTTCTTAATTTTTGTTTTTGTTTATTTGCCTTGGGAGACTGATCTAAGAAAATATTGCGGAGAAGGCAATGGCAACCCACTCCAATACTCTTGCCTGGAAAATCCCATGGACAGAGGAGCCTGGTAGGCTGCAGTCCATGGGGTCACGAAGAGTCGAACACAACTGAGCGACTTCACTTTCACTTTTCCCTTTCATGCATTGGAGAAGGAAATGGCAACCCACTCCAGTGTTATTGCCTGGAGAATCCCAGGGACGGGGGAGCCTGGTGGGCTGCCGTCTGTGGGGTTGCACAGAGTCGGACACGACTGAAGCGACTTAGCAGCAGCAGCAGCAGTAACATACTGAAATCTCTGACTGTTTTACCATAGATTTTCATTAGAATCTCCTGGATTGGGGAACTTGTCATATGCGAATAGTGACAGTATTGCCTTTTTATAATCTTCATACTGCTGAATTCTTTCTCTTTGTTAGTTGCTTGGCTAGTACTTTCTAATGTAAAATAATATGAATGATAGTGAAACATCCCCAAAAAAAAAAAAAAAAAAAGAAAAAGAAAATATTGCTATGATCTGTGTCAGAGGATATTTTGCCTGTGTTCTCTCTAGGAGTTTTATGGTCTTATATTAAGGTCTTTAAACTATTTTTTGGCCACCTCATGCAAAGAGTTGACTCATTGGAAAAGACTCTGATGCTGGGAGGGATTGGGGGCAGGAGGAGAAGGGGACGACAGAGGATGAGATGGCTGGATGGCATCACTGACTCGATGGATGTGAGTCTGAGTGAACTCCGGGAGTTGGTGATGGACAGGGAGGCCTGGTGTGCTGTGATTAATGGGGTCGCCAAGAGTCGGACACGACTGAGCGACTGAACTGAACTGAACTATAGTCACCATGCTGTACATTATATTCCTGTGACATTTCTTTTATAACTGGAAGCCTGTACCTTTTGACTCCCTTCAAATCTTTTGTGTTTTTATAAACAGTAACAACCAGTTAAATAATGCAGTCAAATAGAAAGATACATTTATAACATAAAAAAGGACCTAAAAAGCAAAAAAAGGACCTAAAAGCAAATCTAACAAGAGATGTATAAGATCTTTAAAAGAAAATATTAACATTTTATTGAAAGACATTAAAGACAAATGGTGAAATAGGCTCATAGATTGAAAGACTAAATACAACAAAGATGTCAGTTATTCCCACTCCTACAATTGATCTACAAATTCAATGTAGTTTTATTCAAAATTAGGTTTTGGTGGGACTTGATAAATTTGTATTAAATTTATGTAGAAGAGTAAAAGCGGAGAAGGCAATGGCACCCCACTCCAGTACTCTTGCCTGGAAAATCCTATGGACGGAGGAGCCTGGTAGGCTGCAGTCCATGGGATCGCTAAGAGTCGGATATGACTGATCGACTTCACTTTCACTTTTCACTTTCATGCATTGGAGAAGGAAATGGCAACCCACTCCAGTATTCTTGCCTGGAGAATCCCAGGGACGGGGGAGCCTGGTGGGCTGCCATCGTATGGGGGTCGCACAGAGTCGGACACGACTGAAGTGACTTAGCAGCAGCAGCAGCAGCAAAGGTACTTGTTGGTACCCCAGAGTAAAGCTGGGGGACTTGCCAGGTGTTCAGAGACGGTCTGGTAAGAGAACTTACACATATTCTTTCAGTCTTTATCCCTACCTCATTGCCTTGCCTCTAACTCAGAACATAATTTAAAAGTGTTAGACTAGGGGAAAAATAACTATACATTCAGAGCAGAGCTTCCAGAGAAATGTCTGACAGAATTCTTAATAAGAGATGCTGCATATTGTACCACTATTAAATAACAGAAAAAATAATTGTCAAGTCACAGATATATTTGAATGAAGCAATCTTTAAACTTTGAAATATTCCTAATACCACTATTCTCAAGATTGCACAGTTATTTAATAACTTATATATAC
>NW_011494889.1:2246507-2252726 GCF_000754665.1 Bison bison bison | reverse complement strand
TTTTCACTTTCATGCATTGGAGAAGGAAATGGCAACCCACTCCAGTATTCTTGCCTGGAGAATCCCAGGGACGGGGGAGCCTGGTGGGCTGCCATCTATGGGGTCGCACAGAGTCAGACACGACTGAAGTGACTTAGCAGCAGCAGCAGAAGAGTAAAAGGGTCAAGAATAGCCAAAACATATATCTATAAAAGAACAGGTAAGAGAACTTAGTTCACCAGCTGAAAAATTCTTATAAAGCTTTAATATATAGTTTGAAGATAGCATATTAATAATATAGTGTAGTATAATAGATAGCATAGTAATAATTCAGGGATAAATAATATAATAATGAGACAAAATAGAGGGTACAGAAATAAGTTCTATCAGTAAATATAATTATAAGATCAGTGAGGAAAAGGAAAGATTTTCAGTAAAAATAGTGCTGGGATAATTGGTTATCAATATGAGAAAACATGAGATTGAACTTATATTTTATACTAAAATTAGTTCAGTGTATCTTATAGACTTAAAAGTGGAAGATTAAGAAGATTTTGAATAGAAGATATTTAGGGAAGTTTAGGAAGTGATTTCTTAAAAGAAGATGCAAAAAGCACAAATCATCAAGAAAAATTTTAAAAGTAGACTACTTCATTAACTCTAGAAACTTCATCAGAAGTCATCATGAAGGGCTTCCATGGTGGCTCAGTGGTGAAGAGTCTGCCTGCCAATGCAGGCGATGGGGCTTTGGTTCCTGATCTTTGAAGATCCCACATACCGAGGAGTAGCTAAGCCCACGCCCCACAATTCCTGAGCCTTGTATTCTAAAGCCTGGGAGCTGAAACTACAAAGCCCATGTGCTGCAACCACTGAAGTCCGCATGCCTTAGAGCCCACAACAAGAGAGGCTACTGCAGTGAGAAGCCCGTGCACCACAATTATATAGGAGCCCCTGCAAATCCCATGGACGAAGGAGCCTGGTGGGCTGCAGTCCATGGGGTCGCTAAGAGTCGGACACGACTGAGCGACTTCACTTTCACTTTTCACTTTCATGTATTGGAGAAGGAAATGGCATCCCACTCCAGTGTTCTTGCTTGGAGAATCCCAGGGACAGGGGAAGCCTGGTGGGCTGCCGTCTATGGGGTCTCACAGAGTCGGACACAATTGAAGCGACTTAGCAGCAGCAGCAGCAGCAGCAGCTCAACGCAACTAGAGAAAAGCCTGAACAGCAACGAAGACCCAGTACAGCCAAAAATAAATAATAAACAAAACTATTTTAGAAAAGTCATCGTGAAGAGTGAAAAGACAAACCATAAACTGAGAGATTTCCAACACATACAAATAATAAAGGACTAGTATAAAATATATACTTTAATATATATAAAGAACTCTTAAGAATTAAAAAGAAAAAAAGGAGGGGAGACTATAAGATAAAAAAGTAAAAACTAAGACTTTAACAGAAAAGGAAGCCTTAGTGTTGTCTCAGAGTCTAATCTGGCATGCAGATACCATGTCAAGTGTTTACAGCAGAGGGAATTTAACATAGGGCATGAGTTATACCAGTGATGGAGGAGTTGGGAGGCAGAGGGAATAGCGAGGACAATGTGGGAAACTATTCCCATTCCCTCAGCTGGAAGGAGACAGAGGTAGGAGAAAGTGTTCTAGGGCCCCAGAAGGTAATACTGCCCAGTGGAAGCTGAAATTGCAGTGAGCATGTCTGGGAGGAGCTCAAGCCACAGTCGCAGCAGGCAAAGCCCAGGGTAGAGAAGGGAGGGGAGAACTCCTTGGCTTCACCCTTCTGCCTTCAAGTGTCCTCCCCTCGGTGTTTCCTATTAACCAAACTCAGCCAGAATCCAGTTGACATGGGAGCCCATGGAGTGAGCCCTCTACAGTGCACTGCAGGAGAACATGAGGAATGGATCTGAGGGTAGACGGGCATAAACTAACACAAATGACCCAGGATGAAGTGAAAAATGTTCAACCTTATTATATCAATGACATGCAATTAAACTCTACAGGAAGACACCATTTTAGAAGTTCTCACTCCCAGCCAAACAACTACAACTGGTGGATGTTTTAGAGAACAGCAGCTATTTAAAGTCTGTGGAAATTGTCCTAAGGACATACAGCAAATAAAATATTTATTCAAAGGATCTACTAAATTTCAGCAAAAACAGCAAATGTCTACAGCACTTGAATGATGACCTGCTTTTACTCCCGTCAACCCAATCTCAATATAACAGATGCACCTCTCCAGGCAGCTGTGGCCAAGAAGATAAGGTTCCCTATTCCCCAGCTCCCAGTAAAGGGCTATGGTGTCTTCCTAGGAGGGACAGGTTGCCAGCATTTCTCATGCTTCCACCTCAACTGCCTCACCACAGTTCCATGTTGCAAAGGGTAAATTCCAAGAGAAATGAAGCAGGAAGTCAAGAGTATTCATCCACTTGCCATCTCATGGAGTGGGAGCTCTACAAAAGCTGAGGCAGACTGAGAATACTGGGCTCTCAATCATCCTCACATCAACTCGTTTGTATCCCTGGAAAGGGCCTCACATTTAACTGAATCAGATTGTGGAGCAACTTATGCTCGAGGACATTGTCAATAATAACAGAGTTATCAGCCAGCAATTAGAGAAACCTACCAGCTGGGTGTTATACCAAAAGAAGCAGCCAACACATCAGGGAAAGGTATAATCAAAAAGTGCCCTGATGACATCCCTGGTGGAAGAGTGGATAAGAATTCACTCGCCAATGCAGGAAACATGGGTTCAGTCCCTGGTTCAGGAAGATCCCACATGCCGTGGAGCAACGAAGCCCATGCGCCACAATTACTGAGCCCATGCTCTAGAGCCCATGCTCTGAAACAAGAGAAACCACAGCAATGCGAAGCCTGTATACCACTACAAGGAGTAGCCCCTGCTCCCTGCAACTGGAGAAAGCCAACACACAGCAATGAAGACCCAGTGCAGCCAAAAGTGAAAAAAAAAATTTTTTTTAAAGTACCTTGCTAATCACATTCTGAAGGAGATCAGCCCTAGGATTTCTTTGGAAGGAATGATGCTAAAGCTGAAACTCCAGTACTTTGGCCACCTCATGCGAAGAGTTGACTCATTGGAAAAGACTCTGATGCTGGGAGGGATTGGGGGCAGGAGGAGAAGGGGATATAGAAGATGAGATGGCTGGATGGCATCACTGACTCGATGGACGTGAGTCTGAGTGAACTCTGGGAATTGGTGATGGACAGGGAGGCCTGGCGTGCTGCAATTCATGGGGTTGCAAAGAGTCGGACACGACTGAGCGATTGAACTGAACTGAATCACTGAGTGACTGCAGAACTTCAGGGCAGTGCCCCATGGTGAGCAACATTAAGGCCTTCACAATGATAGAGAAATAGGATTTACTAAAATAGTCCAGCCAAGGGACTTCCCTGTGTTCCCAATGTAGGGGACCTGAGTTCCATCCCATCAGGGAATTAGGTCCCACATGCTGTAACTAAGAGTTCGAATGCCACAACTGCAACTAAAATATCCCAAGTGCTGCAGCCAAGACCTGGTGCAGCCAAATAAATTAAAAAAAGAAAAAGTCCAACGAATTCACTTAACAAACAGCTACCACAACAAACTCTGAGGGATAGGGGGAGGAGAAATCAGTATTGAGAGATCCTACAATTATATTACCCAAGCTGTCCGTTTTTCAGGGTTAAAAAAAAGAGAGAAGAAGACATGCAAAGAAACAGGAAAGTGAGTATCATCCACACAAGGGGAAAAAGCAAATGACAGAAATTGTCTGTGAGAGGGCCCAGACTGAACAACACTTCACAGCTGTGACAATAAATATGCTTAAACAACTAAAGAAAACTGTGCTTAGAGAGGTAAAGGAAGGTGTGATGAAAATATCTCATCACACAGAGAATATAAATGAAGAGATAGAAATTATAAAAAAGAACTAAAGGGAAAGTCTGAAGTTGAAAAGTTTAAGACCTAAAATGAAAACTGCACTAAAGAGGCTCAACAGTAGATTTCAACTGACAGGAGAAAAATCTGTTGAATTTATAGACAGAGATGATACGACCTGAAGAATAGAGGGGGTTTTTTTGTTTTTAAAAGAAGAAAAATGAGCAGAAACAGGGCAAATGCCATGTGAATGTGAAGATAGACATCTACAAGCTGAAGATAGAGTTCTAGAGCAAATCCTTCCATCAGAGCAAAAGGAATCAGCCTTGCCAACAGCTTGATCTCATGGTGTTAGCCTATAGAACTGTGAGATAGTAAATTTCTGTTAAGTTTCCCAGTCAATAAGTTTGCAGTAGAAACTAATACAGGCACCAATCTGTCATCTGCTGCTAATCTCTCCAAAGTGAGTCTGAAAAATGTTTTAGCATAAACTTTGATTCCGCAATACAAGTGAGCTTTCAGTTAAGAAAAGTGTAAAACCTGTACAGGTTGGTCTTTTTCTTTTAATTTGTCTGTGCTGAGTCTTTGTCTTTAGTTGAGCCGGTGGGACCAGGCTCTGACCAGGGATTGAACCTGGGTCCCCTGCATTGCAAGCATGGAGTCCAAACCACCAGATCACCAGGGAGGTCCCTCAGGTTGGTCTTTGAAGTCATGTCTCCATAAGCAAAAATGCTGACCTACGAGGGGTTCATGCACAGAACATACAGAACAGAGTTGCTTGCATCTTCTTTCACCTATGACACTATTTGGAAAATAGGTAAAGTCATACTTTTCTGTAGCAAAACACTTCAGAAGAAGCTACTCTTGTGGCAAAATTGCTGAAGGAGTAGACTGGGGAAAAAATTATTGTATTTCCCAAATGTATTTCTTTCTGTCAACCCTAGAGGTATTGAAGAGACACAGACTGTAAATTATAGTAAAACATCAGCGTGTCAGGAGGCAATCTATGGGAAAGCCCTGCAAGCATGACTCTTCCTCGCACGCAAGTAGACTTTCACTTGCTTCTGCTGAAGTTGCCAGATGCCTTCACTCCTTGATAGTCTGGTGCCAAGAAAAATACACATGTGTTTTCAGTGTAAGCAGAAATCTGTGTGAAGTCTCTGCTCATCTGCAGACATGGTATCAGAGAGAGGAATTCAAACTTGTGGAACGTGTGATCGATTTTGTGAGAGCCTTCTCAGGCAACAAGTTTAAAAGCATAATCCTAAGTATATTAATGTTGGATACAAATTTGACTTTTCCTTTTGTTTAGGTGTTTTATCAGAGGCTTCAAAGCTGTGAATGGGAGGGGGTCAGGTGCTCCATGTCGGTCATGCTCAAAGATGATGCAAACTGCAAAGACTAGAAAGAAATGTCCTGGACTTCAGACTTCTGATAAGAGATACGTCATATGCTCCCCACGTTGTTATATATGAGGAAACTAATGCCTGCTGAGGGTAAATTTTGTTATTATTAGCTTATCACCCCCCACCCAAGTGTCTGTAAGAAGAAGCAAAGAGAATAATCAAGAAAGGTAATAGAGAGGATTCCTTGGGTGGTTCTGTGGTCCAATGCAGGGGCCCAGGTTCAATCCCTGGTCAGGGTAGATTCCACATGCTGCAACTAAAAGACCCTGAGTGGTACAACTATGACCCAGCTTAATCCAGTAAATAAATTTTTTAAAAAGTAATAGAAGTTCTTAAATTTCTTTTGAGTGAGTTAGTGGTGGTGGGCTGGGCTTCTCTTCTCTGGTACACGAACCAACCACATGCTCTGCTGAAAAAAAGCATTGTCACTTTGTAAATCCTGGCCAAGTGAGGCGGGTTTCATGAAACCATCCCTAGAGCTTGACGTTTGTGTCTGGGGACACACAAGGGCTAGTCCCTGCCTCGGGACTGACAGTACCTAAAGGTTAGAGGTGCTTAGGAGCTGTCTGTGGACAGAAGGTCTCTGCAGGTAGTGGCTTTGCCAGCAGGGAAATCAGGTGAAATGGGTCAGAGTATAACATTTGACAAGGGCTGGATCTGCACCTTCATGGTTGCTGGCATGGCAGAAGAAAACTACCAGTAGTGTGGGACTCTGTCCTTTTAAAAAAACCTGCCTATCACCCCCTCGCCTTCTCCCACCTTCCTCACCCTCCTCTCCTCCAGGTTGCTGCTACTGCTGCTAAGTCGCTTCAGTCATGTCCAACTCTGTGCGACCCCAGAGACGGCAGCCCACCAGGTTCCTCCATCCCTGGGATTCTCCAGGCAAGAATACTGGAGTGGGTTGCCATTTCTTTCTCCAGTGCATGAAAGTGAAAAGTCAAAG
>NW_011494889.1:2244061-2246407 GCF_000754665.1 Bison bison bison | reverse complement strand
GCATGAAAGTGAAAAGTCAAAGTGAAGTCACTCAGTCGTGTCCAACTTTTAGCGACCCCATGGACTGCAGCCTACCAGGCTCCTCTGTCCATGGGATTTTCCAGGCAAGAGTACTGGAGTGGGGTGCCATTGCCTTCCCCCAGGTTAGATGCCAAGAATCCTGCAAGAGGGGGTAGAGGAAAAGCCAGGAAGAAATATCCTCCTCCCTGCCTTTCTCCTCTGTAAACATCTAAGCCTAAATCAGGCCTGACCAGTAGAAAGAGGAAAGAAGCTTTTAGTCTAGTGAAACAATATCATGTTTACCTGGATCAGACTGGAGTTTTAAATACCCAAATAAAGGGAATTAATTTATTAGTGACCAAGAGAAACTGAAAGACTCTGGGCTCTGCCTGAGTCTTCATCTGAGTCAGAATTCAGCAGAACAGTATAAAGGGCAGCTAAGAAGGAAAACATACTATCTACTCCTGTCAGCACTCTTCCACGTCCAGCTCCTCTGAAAGCAGTTGCGCTCTGATGACTCTTGTATCCTCCAGTGTCTCTGGTTGATGAGAAATGAACATCATGACTCAGAATAGGGGCAAAGGGCAAAGACTAGAAAGAAACGTCCCAGACTTCAGATCCCCTGATGCGAGATATGTCACATGTTCCCCATGTTGTTTTATATGAGGAAGCCAATGCCCGGGAAGAGTAAGTGGTGTGTCTTAGCTCACACAGCTTACAAAATGTCAGTAGCTCAGCTGGTAAAGAATCTGCCTGCAACACAGGAGACCCTGGTTCGACTCCTGGAAGATCTACTCCCTTTGATTCCTGGAAGATCTGTTAGGAAGATCTGCTGGAGAAGGGATAGGCTACCCACTCCAGTATTCTTGGTCTTCCCTGGTGGCTCAGCTGGTAAAGAATCCACCTGCAGTGTGGGAGACCTGGGTTCGACCCCTGGGTTGGGAAGATCCCCTGGAGAAGGGAACGGCTACCCACTCCAGTATTCTGGCCTAGAGAATTCCATGGACTGTATAGTCCATGGGGTCGCAAAGAGTCGGACACGACTGAGTGACTTCCACTTTCACTTTCAAGAAGGAACCAAGGCTCTCTGGCTCCAAATCCCTAATGGAAAAGGGAATGATCTGGAAGGGACTTGCACTGTGAGGAAGGTGGGGCTCAGGACCCTGTCAACACCATGAACCTGTGACAGAACAGTTCACAGGGTGAAGTAGTTGCCAACCATACCCATGAGTGGAGGAAATGGTGTGTAGCTTTTATTCTTTCCGAGTCTGGATTTTGCAGACTGAGTGACTGTTTTGTATATTTGTAATAAATATACAGGGGACTTAGAGCTTTTCAATGCTTTGAATTTTCTAGAAAACAGAGGCTGTTTTCTAGGCTTTTATTGATATAAGGCATGTCCAAAATAAAACCATAAAAGGCTCATGCCTTCCTAAAAATACTATGTTTCTGGTCTGCTGATGCCTGGAGAAGCATTAGAATTGGTACAGACCATTTCAGGGGGGAAAAAAATAGGAAGAAAGAAAAAGAGGAAAGAGTTTTTACATTATTGCCCATAAAATGTAGAGAGCCTGAACATGAACATACAGAAATTATTTCTTCTGGCAGATGTGTAAAGGAGTGTCTTTACTGTTTTTAGCCACAGCACTTCTGACACCAAATGAGAGGCTTTTTTTTTTTTTTTTCCTCCTGACATGAAAGAGGTGGTGTCTTTTCCATCATTTCTTCTTCAACTTGCTGACATGACCTACCGAGAATTAGCATCAGGTTCCACAGATTTAAAGGTTCAGTCCCCTCAGTGGTCCTCCACTTCAGATGTCAATCACAAGTCCTGGGCCTCATGAATGTTTGACCAAGCCCAGCTGTAAGTTGGGGGTTCCATAGCCCCTCCTCAGGTTTGATAATTTGCTAGAATAACTCACAGAACTCAGGAAAGTGCTTTACTTTTCTCTTTTTTTTGGCTGGGTCTTCGTTGTGGTTTGTGGGGGTTTCTTCTGTTGCCGAGCATACGCTCTAGAGTACTCAAGCTCTTTCACTGAGATGCTTTCAGCTTAGTTGCTCTGTGGCATGTGGGATCTTAGTTCTCTGACCAGGGATTAAGGCTGAAAATTCTAACTCTCTAATCATGCCCTGGCCTTTCTGGTGACAAGGCCCATCCTGAAGCCATCTAGAGCCCTGCCAAGAAACACTTCATTAGAAAAAAAAAATACACAGGATGACTCAAGGAATTCCAAGCCATTAGGAGCTCTAAGTCAGGAACCAAGAATAAAGATTGAGTTTCAGTTCAGTTCAGTTCAGTTCAGTCGCTCAGTCGTGTCCGACTCTTTGCGACCCCATGAACTGCAG
>NW_011494889.1:2243624-2243961 GCF_000754665.1 Bison bison bison | reverse complement strand
GATCCTTTATGACCCACCTTCCAGAGTAATGGAAATAAAAGCAAAAATAAACAAATGGGACCTAATTAAACTTAAAAGCTTTTGCACAATGAAAGAAACTATAAGCAAGGTGAAAAGACAGCCTTCAGAATGGAAGAAAATAATAGCAAATGAAGCAACTGACAAAGAATTAATTTCCAAAATATACAAGCAGCTCATACAGCTCAATACCAGAAAAATAAATGACCCAATCAAAAAATGGGCCAAAGGGCTAAACAGACATTTCTCCAAAGAAGACATACAGATGGCTAACAAACACATGAAAAGATGCTCAACATCACTCATTGTCAGAGAAATG